>NC_044037.1:288193251-288537338 GCF_901765095.1 Microcaecilia unicolor
TGTTGGTGGCGGGGGGGCCATGCCCTCATGGCCCCTCGTAGCTATGCCCATGGTTCCACGTACTCAGGGGTAGCAAGAGCCGGACAACTGCAACAACCATGTCGCCAGCCGTGGAAGCCTAAGAGAACAGGTCTGTAATCGGGAACCCATGTTAATGCACCATTTGTATGCTTAAATGCACAGAATACCCACACTGTCATGGGTAAGTGCATACAGACCCGCATAAGTAGCAACAATGTGACTAAGGCAGGGGTTCCCAAACTTTTTCATTTCGTGGCACCCCCCCCCCCCGGCCACATGAGTCTCCGTGGCACCCCCCCCCCCCCAGCCATAAGGATCTCCGCACCACCCCCCAGCCAGTTGAGTCTCTGCACCCCCTCGGCCACCGCAGCACACCCCCCAGCCACATGGGTCTCCGCACTCCCCGGCCACATAGGTCTCCATAACCTCCACCACCACCACATAGGTCTGCCTTTCCCTGTAGCCCTCTGCCTTCCCCACATCCAGCATCGCTCGCTACCTTCCTTTCTGCAGGTCCACATTTGCTGCCGCTTCCTTCTCTTTCCCTGCCACCGCTGCAGTGCTTGTAGCTTATATTTTCGGGCCGTCCGCAATTCATACAGTCACTCCCCAGTCTGCCACGTCTGGCCCTCTCTGATGCAACTTCCTGTTTGTGAGGGCCGGACACAGTAGAAGGATGTCCCCGCAGTGCCTGTGTGAATCATTGACAGCCTGAAAATGTAAGCTGTAAGCACTACAGTGGTGGCGGGGGAAAAAGCAGGAAGCGGCAGATGCCAAACCTGCGGGAGAGGGGAAGTAGGGAGCGATGTGGGTTTCTGCCAGGTACTTGTGACCTGGATTGGCCACTGTTGGAAACAGGATACTGGGCTGGATGGACCATTGGTCTGACCCAGTATGGCTAGTCTAAACATAAAGGAATCCTGTGCAGAAGGAAGGGATCCTCAGGAGCTTAGCCTAGAATGGGTGGCAGAGCTGGTGGTTGGGAGGCGGGGCTAGTGCTGGGCAGACTTATACGGTCTGTGCTAGGGCTGGTGGTTGGGAGGCGGGACTAGTGCTGGGCAGACTTATACGGTCTGTGCCGGGGCTGGTGGTTGGGCGGCGTGGATAGTGTTGGGCAGACTTATATGGTCTGTGCCAGAGCCGGTGGTGGGAGGCAGGGATAGTGCTGGGCAGACTTATACGGTCTGTGCCAGAGCTGGTGGTGGGAGGCAGGACTGGTAGTTGGGAGGCAGGGATAGTGCTGGGCAGACTTATATGGTCTGTGCACTGAAGAGGACAGTACAAATAAAAAAGTAACACATATGAATTTATCTTCTTGTGCAGACTGGATGGACCGTGCAGGTCTTTTTCTGCCGTCATCTACTATGTTTACTATGTTCTTATGATGTGCTGCGGCACCCCTGAGAGTTCATTGCGGCACACCAGGGTGCCACGGCGCAGAGTTTGGGAACCGCTGGACTAAGGAACTTAGGAGTGGAGGAGTGACCTAGTGGTTAGAGCACTGGTCTTGACCTTCAGAGGTAGCAGATTGAAATCCCACTGCTGTATCTTCTGATCTTGGGCAAGTCACTTAACCCTCTATTGCCTCAAGTACAAACTTAGATTGTGAGCCCTCCAGTTGTGGGGTACTCTGTGGTTCTTATCCGCCACTCTCCTATCCTCACGAGTCTTCCTAGAATTTTCTTTTTAATATATAAGTACATAAGTAATGCCATACTGGGAAAAGACTAAAGGTCCATCGAGCCCAGCAACCTGTCCCCGACAGCGGCCAATCCAGGTCAAGGGCACCAGGCAAGCTACCCAAATGTACAAACATTTTATACAAGTTATTCCCGAAATTGTGGATTTTTCCCAAGTCCATTTAGTAGTGGTCTATGGACTTGTCCTTTAGGAAACCGTCCAACCCCTTTTTAAACTCTGCCAAGCTAACTGCCTTCACTACGTTCTCTGGCAACGAATTCCAGAGTTTAATTATGCGTTGGGTGAAGAAACATTTTCTCCAATTTGTTTTAAATTTACTACACTGTAGTTTCATCGTATGCCCCCTAGTCCTAGTATTTTTGGAAAGCGTGAACAGACGCTTCACATCCACCTGTTCCACTCCACTCATTATTTTATATACCTCTATCGTGTCTCCTCTCAGTCGTCTCTTCTCCAAGCTGGAAAGCCCTAGCCTCCTTACTCTTCCTTCATAGGGAAGTCGTCCCATCCCCGCTATCATTTTAGTCGCCCTTCGCTGCACCTTTTCCAATTCTGCTATATCTTTCTTGAGATGCGGCAACCAGAATTGAAGACAATACTCAAGGTGCGGTCGCACCATGGAGCGATACAACGGCATTATAACATCCTCACACCTGTTTTCCATACCTTTCCTAATAATACCCAACATGCTCTTTGCTTTCCTAGCCGCAGCAGCACACTGAGCAGAAGGTTTCAGCGTATTATCGACGACGACACCCAGATCCCTTTCTTGGTCCGTAACTCCTAACGTGGAACCTTGCATGACGTAGCTATAATTCGGGTTCTTTTTTCCCACATGCATCACCTTGCACTTGCTCACATTAAATGTCATCTGCCATTTAGCCGCCCAGTCTCCCAGTCTCGTAAGGTCCTTCTGTAATTTTTCACAATCCTGTCGCGAGTTAACGACTTTGAATAACTTTGTGTCATCAGCAAATTTAATTACCTCGCTAGTACTCCCATCTCTAAATCATTTATAAATATATTAAAAAGCAGTGGTCCTAGCACAGACCCCTGAGGAACCCCACTAGCTCAAAATTACTTAATAAAAGAGTTAAAGTGGGGTTTGAACCTGAGTCCCTTGGTTTAAAACCCACTGCAACAACCACTAGACTGCCCCTCTGCTCTGTAGGGATGTTTGTGTGGTCATTCTTCTAAGAATTCTGCCAGGTAAATGGTCCTGTTCCTGTCCCTGCGTTTTGGCCATTCACACGTTGGATGTTCCAGTTTGTAAAATGGCTGTTCTTGCTGAATGGGCGTCTCTGTTCTCACTTGGACATCCTTTCAAAAATGCCCCTCTACACATTATTCTGTAAGAGTGTGCAAAGTGGCACAATGCATAAAAGCGAGGGAAGTGCTCGCATGAGCGGAGCATGAGTTGCCACTTACCCAAGCAACTGACAGAGGATGTGATAACAGCAGTTAGTGTATCTGGGTTTAAAATAGGTTTGGACAAGTTCCTGGAGGAAAGGTTCATAGTCTGCTATTGAGATAGACATGGGAAGCCACTGCTGTTCCTGGGACTGGTAGCATACAGTCTTGCTACACTTGGATTCTGGAATCTTGCTGCTCCTTGGGAATCCGGAATCTTGCTACTCTTTGGGATTCTGAATGGAATGTTGCTACTCTTTGAGGTTCTGGAATCTTGCTACTATTTGGGTTTCTGTCAGGTACTTGTGACCTGAACAGGAAACTGGGCTAGATGGACCATTGGTCAGACCCAGTATGGCTATTCTTAAGTTCTTATGTTCATTTAAGCACCTGCAGTCATGTTGGGTCTATGGTATATAAATGTAAGGCACACCCAGGTTCTGTAGGGCCCCTGGATGCCATTATACAATAGGGTTTTCACCACATATTGTCAGAGCACCTGTTTGTTGGCTCCCAGTTATAGAAGTCAGGGCCGCCGAGAGACTGGGCCGGGCCCAGGGCAAGGCTGCCCCCGGGGCCCCGCCGCCGCACCCACCCCCCAAGGTCGTCGTCATCGCTGCCCCCCTCCACCCGCCTCCCTCCGTCCACCACCAGACCGGGCCCCCCTGAATTCAAATCATAGCGCCTCACCTCGACCTCGCTCCGTGTGAAAGAAGCGCAGCAGCGGCAGTCTGCAGATCGCCTCCCTTTGGGCCTTCCCTCCCTGTGTCCCGCCCTCGCGCAAGTTACATCAGACGAGGGCGGGACACAGGGAGGGAAGGCCCGAAAGGAGGCGATCTGCAGACTGCCACTGCTGCACTTCTTTCACACGGAGCGAGGTCGAGGTGAGGTGCTATGATTTGAATTGAGGGGGGCCCGGCCCGGTGGTGGACGGAGGGGGGCAGGTGGAGGGGACTGCGGCGCCGAGCCCCCCCTTGGAGGCCCGGGCCTGGGGAATTTTGTCCCCCCTGCCCCCCCTCTCGGCAGTCCTAATAGAAGTGTCTCTATAGTATAATCCAACACATGTGAGGGCATGCAACACTAAACTGCTTTTCACCCGATTCTGTGTTCGTGGGAAAAATGCCTTAGGGTATCTAGCCTTAATCTGTTTCCCGGAAAAACTAAAACAATAACATTTAAAAGGAAAAACACAATGAATGAATATTTTGGTCCAAATGTATGATATCTGTTTGGCACTGGTGAAGTGCTTGCAGCACAAGCAGATATGCAGTAATTCAGTAGACTCGTATCAGCGAGTCTTCAAATAGGAATGAGACCAAGGACAGTGAGAAGATACGGCCATGATTACGGGGCAAAGACATGGAGCAGCAAGCAAAATACAAAATAAGCCAAACTGACAGCACAATCTCATCTTTTGAGCAGCCCTTACCGTTCGTCTCAGCACGAACTGAATCTCCATATTATTAATCTCAATTCTCTATAGCTGATCGTGAATATGGTATTTTTGTTATTACATATTTGGTATTTCTTTTTACCACAGTTCAGTTTGAGAAATTGGTAGAAAATGTTTCTTCATTCAACGTGTGATTGAACTTTGGAATATGGTAAAAGAAGTTAGCTTAGCGGGGTTTAAAAAAGGTTTGCATCGCGTCCTAAAAGAAAAGTCCATAAGCCATTATTAAACTGGACTTGGGGGAAATCCACTGCTTATTTCTAGGATAACTGTAATCATAGACAGCCCCCAACCGTCCGTGCCTATTTGGTTCAATTAAGTATTAAAGTTTTTGTTATTTTTATTGCTTATTATAGTTTTTTTATTTATATTACTAGGCACGTGTTGATCTCCAATCACTGTGTTGGAGTTATATGACCACTCTGCATCTCAATAAAGTGCTTTTGCTCACGGAGACAACTTAATATATCTATTAGTAACTTATCTGCATAAGCTCCCGGGTATGGCTGTAATCCCGACAGGTGCCCTGTTTCGCATTAATTGCTTTGTCAAGGGAAAGTCCTATGGGAGCAAAACAGAGAAAAGTTAGTAGAATACTGCACAAACATTGTTCTCCTATTAATTGCTAGTAGTTCAAGGCTTACGGTTTGTCCCCTACAGCGTATGGCTCCTACCCAGGAACCCTAACTAGTAATACCGGAAGTATCTCACACTCCAAAATGCTTCCGGGTAGCTGTCATCATTATGCAACTCTCCATTGAATGTATGTATTTAATCCATTAGGTTTGGTTGTGTCCAGATGATACATCCAAAAGGTTTCACGTTGTAATAGCTAATGTCTTCAGGAGACAGAAGTGGAAATACAACCCTCGATATTCAACCTATAGTGGTCAGAGGTTTTAAATCCTCTGACTGCCATGGGCTATTCAATGCCAGGTCAGCTGTGAATCCAGAAGTTATGCAGGTGCTGCCTTATTGCTGGCTCCTCTCCGACTCCATCCACAGACCTTCCCAGCGCTAAACTCACACTGAATTTGGGGGGATAGCCCACTGACCAGGGTTTGAGTGGGCAGGAGCCTTTCCTGCTTGCTTAAATCCTTTTCAGTACATACCCATCAGTGGCGTAACTACAGGGGGCCACGGGGGCCTGGGCCCTCTAAAACTGGATCTGTTCCCCTGGTTTGGCTGGCGGGAGTCCCCAACCCCTGCCAGATGAAGGATTTTTTCTAGCGCTGCTCTCCGGCGCTGCCGCATTTCCTGCCCTGCTCTCTCTTCCCCTCACTTCCTGCACGCGTGTTTTAGTAAAACTGAGAATGCGCGTATGCTCAATTTCATTTAAACGAGCCTGCCGGACATGACATTATTATTATTATTCGTTGCTATTGTATCCCACATTTTCCCATCCATTTGCAGGCTCAATGTGGCTTACATATTACCGTTAGCAGCATTAGCCGATTCCGGTCTAAACAAGCAATGGTATGAATGAATACAAAGTGAGAATGTGGTGGAATGAGGTACAAGTAGTGTTCATTGCAGTCTTAGATTGTGATGTGTCGCTGTTGTCTAGGTTTTTTTATGTTGGGTTGGTGGGGTATGCTCTACTGTGCAGTTCCGTCTTTAGTGCTTTCCTGAAGTTTAGATGGTCGAGCGTAGTTTTTACTTCTTTGGGCAATGCGTTCCATATTTGTGCGCTTAGGTAGGAAAAGCTGGATGCATAGGTGGATTTGTACTTGAGTCCCTTGCTGCTTGGGTAGTGGAGGTTTAGGTATGATTGTGTGGATTTTGTAGTGTTTCTGGTTGGCAGGTCGATGAGGTCTGTCATGTATTCCGGTGCTTCACCGTAAAGTATTTTATGAACGGTCTTGCAGATTTTGAAAGTGATACATTCTTTGATTGGTAGCCAATGCAGTTTTTCTTGGAGTGGTTTGGCACTGACATAAGGGGAAGAGAGAGCAGGGCAGAAAATGCGGCAGTGCCGGAGACCAGCACTGGAAAACGCGCTTCAGCTGGCGGGGATTGGGGATCCCTGCCAGCCAAGGTATGTGTAGCAGCAACAGCAGTGGGTGGGTGGGAGGGGGGGCGGCAAGGTGGCGGTGGGAGGTGGGAGGTGGCAGGGAGGGGGACCAAAATGTGCGCCCGCCCTTTGGGCTCTGGCCCCCTCCTACCTCGAAGTCTGCCCCTGGTACCCATTACATTCCATCATTTGACACTTATATCCCACACATACCTTGAAATTTCTGTGTGGCTCGCAAAAAAAGAGAAAGAAAATCGAAACAACTCCAGGAATTATGTTTAACAGTGTTTACATTATAACAACCTAACTCCTTAAAAATGTTCTAAAGAAAAACGTTTTCAACAATCTTCGAAAAATCATATACAGTGATACCTCGGTTTTCGTTGATAATCCGTCTGAAAACAATTGGCGAAATCCGAAACCGATGAAAACCGAGGCAATTATTTCCATATGAATAAAAACACTTGTAAGCAATGGAATTGTTTGGCTAGACACGCGGGGTGATGCTCACACAACGAGAAACAATGCCACACTGAGCAGAATGCGTTTTTGCAAAATTAGCAGCGAGGTCATGTGGGCACGCTGACGAAATCCGAGACAAATTTTTCGCGAAAAAAAATCGATGAAAACCAAAACCGACAATAACCGAAGTCAACGAGAACCGAGGTATCACCTGTAATTAGATAAGGGCCTCTTTACTAAGCACGTAGGCACCTACGTGTGCCCAATGCAAGCCAATTCGGAGCTACCGCCCGGCTACCGCGTTGCCTGGGTGGGAATTTCATTTTTTATGCGTGTCCACTACGCGTGCTGGAAAATATATTTTCCAGTGCATGGCGCTAACTGGGAGGTAATCGGCATTGTATGCATGCAGACGATTACCGCTTGGTTAACACGTGAGACCTTACCGCTAAGTCAGTGGATGGCAGGAAGGTCTCAGACCCAAAATGGATGCAGGTCAATGTTTGTTTTGCTGCATGTCCATTTTAGGCCAAAAAACCAAAAGGCCTTTTTTGCAGGGGTGCTGAAAAATGCATCTGTGCGCATCCGATAGATGCATCTACAACAGCGCAGGCCATTTTTCGTCACACCTTAGTAAAAGGACCCTGTGGAGGGGCATTTTCAAAAGGGATGTCCAAGTTGCGATTTGGACGTCCTTAGAAAACAGCGAAATCCATGGGCGGGAAAACCCGTATTTTCGAAACAAGATGGACGTCCATCTTTCATTTCGAAAATACCGCCAGAAACATCCAAATCCTTAAATTTGAACGTCCCTAGATTTGGTCATCCCTAGACATGGATGTTTTTGACTTTCGGCGATATTCGAAACCAAAGACGTCCATGTCAAAAACGTCCAAATGCAAGCCATTTGGACATGGGAAGAGCCAGCATTTGTAGTGCACTGGTCCCCCTGACATGCCAGGACACCAACCAGGCACCAGTGGACTTCATAAATTGCTCCCAGGAACATAGCTCCCTTACCTTGTGTGCTGAGCCCCCCAAAACCCACTACCCACAACTACCACTACCATAGCCCTTACAGGTGAAGGGGGGCACCTATATATGGGTACAGTGGGTTTGTGGTGGGTTTTGGAGAGCTCGCTGTTTGTTCCACAAATGTAACAGGTAGGGGGGGTATGGGCCTGGGTCCACCTGTCTGAAATGCACTGCTCCAGGGACCTGCATGCGCTGTCTTGGACCTGAGTATGACATCTGAGGCTGGCACGACATATTTTTGAGTGTGGGAGGGGGTTAGTGACCACTGGGGGAGTAACAGGAGGTGATCTCCGATTCTATCTGGTGGCCATCTGGTCATTTCGGGCACCTTTTTGTGCCTTAGTCCATTTTGGGTCTGAGACCTTACCGCCAGCCATTGGCTTAGTGGTAAGGCCTCACGCGATACTTCCTTTTTAGCACAGGGAGGGCCGAATATTCTTCTGCAACTGCAAAGGAAGGGCACATTTTGGCAGCCTGCTGCGAACGTTTTACGCAATGACTTATAGAAATGCAGTAGCGTAATTGACTTGCAACAATTTGGTTAAGGCAGATATTGAGGGGGGGGGGGGGGTTCAATTCAAATAATTTGGCACTCAGCTTTATGGGCCAGGAAAGGCCAAATTGACTGACTCAATTTTGTAAACGCTATAAAATCGGAGTTCACAACTGCCAGGCAAATAGCTGCGTTTGGATCTTCTGTTAATGGATTGATCACAAGACTTCTAAGTGGAAAGGGCTTTCTGAACAGTAGAATAATTATGTTGTTTATTCATGCTGAAGAAATGGGAAGGGGGGGGGGGGGCACTCAACTCTTCCAAGCAGTGCCAGAAGGCAGCTTAATGAAAAGCAGGCCCTTAATGTAAATAATGATTGCTTCAATTTTCCTTTCCTTTTCCAGTTCAGAGTCTGCTGAAGTGACTTCAGGAACTTAAGAGAACTTGTAAGGTTTTACCAGTTATGTCCTGCCTGTATCCTACAGGAAAGCTGTACCGCGCAAATACATTCACGCTCTCCTCTCAAGCTCTCCTGCCAGCCAGGGAGTGTTGAGCGACAGGGAGTCCACGCTCCTTTCTCATGGCATAAAGTGGTCCTACTGCAAACACGCCTCCAAGGAGAGAAGCCTGAAGAAAAAAAAAAAAAAACAAGTCAACCACAGTGGAGGGCAAGCAAATTCTTCAGAAAGAAGGCTAACAAAAGGAAAGAAAGTCCAGAAAGACAAAGGAGCCTTAGCAGGGCCTGTCAGCAGTCGAACCATGTGGGGCTGACCTGCAGGCTTTGGCAGGGCTGCCGGTCCAACTGCCTTATTCCTCTGCCAAGAAGCCAGATGCTGCTGGTCTTGTGCAGACAATGTTCAGGGCCTTTCAGGGCTTAATGGCCTATTAGCAGCCTGGCATCCGGGGATGAAGAGGAGGAAGATGCGGGCGATATTGTGTGCCAGGGCCAAAGGGCACCAAATCCCTACCCTCCATTACAAAACCCTTTCATAAATTATACAATATTGTCCCTCTTACACAGGGGAGAGATCTAGCATCTGCTATGATCAGCACTGGAAACGGGCACACGCTTTTTTTTTTTTTTCCTTTTATTATTATTTTTTTTGTGTGTGGCTTTGATTTGCATACTAATGTTTTTAACTGCAAGCACAATTCATACATCGCTAGTGGGAGACTTAATTCCCCCCCCCCCCCCCCCCCCCCCCCCCCCCCCCCCCCGAAGAGCCCTCGTACTTTTGTTATTTTAAGGAATATGAACTCGTAGATGAACACGGAATCGTTCCTCTCTCTCGTTACCTGGTTTTCTTACTCCACATGAGTGTGGATACAGCACAGCAAGTGGAAAATAATTTTTATTTATTTATTTATAGCATTTTACATCCTCTAAACAAAAGCAGGGAATTTTCAAACTCACACTTTAACAAGTCAACCTAACAATAGTTTGAAAATATATTGTACACTTTGATGTGTATGTCTCTCACAGTGATTGGAGAATTCAAAGAATTCAAATTTCTTAATCAAAAGGTTATCAATAGAAATCAAACAAAATAAAACATGGAAAAGAAAATAAGATGATACCTTTTTTATTGGACATAACTTAATACATTTCTTGATTAGCTTTCGAAGGTTGCCCTTCTTCCTCAGATCGGAAATAAGCAAATGTGCTAGCTGACAGTGTATATAAGTGAAAACATTCAAGCATTACTATGACAGTAAAATAGATACTATTGGAGATTCTACATGGAATGTTGCTACTATTGGAGATTCTACATGGAATGTTGCTATTCCACTAGCAACATTCCATGTAGAAGGCTGCGCAGGCTTCTGTTTCTGTGAGTCTGACGTCCTGCACGTACGTGCAGGACGTCAGACTCACAGAAGCAGAAGCCTGCGCGGCCACATTGGTGATCTACAAGGGCCGACTTCTACGTGGAATGTTGCTAGTGGAATAGCAACATTCCATGTAGAATCTTAAGTAGAGGAGTGTGGTAGCCGTGTTAGTCCACTCTTAAGGTTATCAATAGAAATCAAACAAAATAAAACATGGAAAAGAAAATAAGATGATACCTTTTTTATTGGACATAACTTAATACATTTCTTGATTAGCTTTCGAAGGTTGCCCTTCTTCCTCAGATCGGAAATAAGCAAATGTGCTAGCTGACAGTGTATATAAGTGAAAACATTCAAGCATTACTATGACAGTCTGACAGGGTGGGAGGAGGGGGGTGGGTAGGAGGTATGCATGGGGACATCAAAGCATATCATTGATATTCTAACAGGATGGGTGTGGATAGGTGAGGGGAGGGTGATCAACAGAGAAATACAGCTTTATGGTTTATAATGGGCTAGGAACTTATATACACTGTCAGCTAGCACATTTGCTTATTTCCGATCTGACGAAGAAGGGCAACCTTCGAAAGCTAATCAAGAAATGTATTAAGTTATGTCCAATAAAAAAGGTATCATCTTATTTTCTTTTCCATGTTTTATTTTGTTTGATTTCTATTGATAACCTTAAGAGTGGACTAACACGGCTACCACACTCCTCTACTTAATCAAAAGGGAACCTCAAAGCTCCTCATAGAGTGAACATCAACATTGTTTATCATAACCCTATATATAATAGGAGTAGAGTAATATCATAGGTCCCAATGTAAAGAGGAAACGGTAGAAAAACAGATCAAAGTAAAAAAAAAAACTCACACTTATGTGAGGAAAACCAATTGATCTTAAAAAAAACTCACTGTCCTCTTTATTAACAAAACCCAATCACCACCGGGAGACTAAAACACATAACATTCACTATCCTCGGGAAACACCCAAACATACGGGCAGCTCCTCCTCTCATACTAAAACCCAACCAGACCTTGATACATTTCTACCCAAACAGACCCACTGTCGCAATCTAACTTAGTAACACTTTGCTACCAGCATAAACATATAAAGTTCTTTCCCTTAACCTTAGTAGAGGACTCCGGGCATCTAACGATCCCCTCCGTTGGCTGTGCACAGCGTTCCAGCTGGTCAATTGGAGAATATAAAAGTTCAAGGTTCTTCTGGTGTGGTCAGGGAGGAGCTCCTACGATTTTAAACAACGCTACCTGTCCTGATTACCGTCACCCTTCAACAAGTGCGCCTCGTTTCGCCCACACAGTGGCTGCCTCAGGAAGGGCACTGCAAATACCCTGTTTCCCCGAAAGTAAGACATCCCCCGAAAATAAGACCTAGTAGAGGTTTTCCTGAATTGGTAGATATAAGGCCTCCCCCGAAAGTAAGACCTAGCAAATTTTTGTTTGAAAGCAGGGCCGCCGAGAGACAGAGAAGGCAGCCCCCCACCCGAGGTCGCCGGGCCCCTCTCCACCCACCCGGAACTAACCTTAAACGCCTCCTTTCACCTTCGCGGCAAGCAGCAGCAGGGCAGACCTCTCCTTCCTTCCGTGCCCCGCCCTCGCGGACGTTATGTCAGGCGAGGGCAGGGCACGGAAGGAAGGAGAGGTCTGCCCTGCTGCTGCTTGCTGCGAAGGTGAAAGGAGGCGTTTAAGGTTAGTTCCGCGAGCGACAGATCCAACCCTGATGTTTCCCTGAAAAATAAGACAGCCCCTGAAAATAAGACCTAGCACATTTTGGGGGGCAAAAATGAATATAAGACAGTGTCTTATTTTCGGGGAAACACGGTAGGTCCCTGTTGGACCTTAAAGGCCATATAGTAGCTGTCATATATGTTGTGTCTTCAAAAGTGGCATTTAATATCCCACATTTTCCCACCCATGGGCAGGCTCAATGTGGCTTACCTCAGTCTGCAAAAACATACATCAATTCAGCAAACAATCAAATACATTGACGTTAAAGAGATTGGCGAGTAACAGCAAAGGAGAGGAAAAGGAGAAAGAATAATTGAGTTCAATATGTTGTTACGACTGCAGCAGTTCAGAAGTTAAGAGATGCAAGGCGGGTCTGTAGCGTAAGCGTTTCCAAAAATAGGCAAAAAGACCATATTGGCCTACCCAGTCTGCCCCTCCATACCTATTACTAAGCTCCACTATTTTTTCCTTCCCCTTAGAGATCCTCTGTGCTTCTCCCAGGCTTTCCTGAATTCACATACAGTCCTTGTTCTCCTCATTTCTGCTGGAATGCCATTCCATGTATCTACCACCTGTTCTGTAAAAGTACCTATTTCTTGAAAACAGACATCACATGAAAATAGCCGGTGCCAGTCAGGCCCCCGCCCCTGTGGGCCAACACTTTACAAGACCAGAACACTGCACCAGTGATTTCACAGTAAGAATCCTGAAAGGTAACTTTAGAACAATACAGAAACGCAAGACCTTTGAAGTCAGAATGATTGAATATTTTGACACCCAACAGACAGGACTTAATAAGGATCTGGGTTTTCTAGCCCATTATAAACCATAAAGTTGTATTTCTCTGTTTATCACCCTCCTCTCACCTTCTCACACCATCCTGTTAGAATATCAATGAAATGCTTTGATGTCCCCAATCATATCTCCTACCCACCCCCACCCTCCCACTCTGTCAGACTATCAAAGTAATGCTTTGATGTTTCTCTCATATATACTATCTGCTACCACATTTGCTTATTTCCGATCTGACGAAGAAGGGCCACCTTCGAAAGCTAATCAAGAAATGTATTAAGTTATGTCCAATAAAAAAGGTATCATCTTATTTTCTTTTCCATGTTTTATTTTGTTTGATTTCTATAGATTCTACATGGAATGTTGCTATTCCACTAGCAACATTCCATGTAGAAGTCGGCCCTTGTAGATCACCAATGTGGCCGCGCAGGCTTCTGCTTCTGTGAGTCTGACGTCCTGCACGTACGTGCAGGACGTCAGACTCACAGAAACAGAAGCCTGCGCAGCCTTCTACATGGAATGTTGCTAGTGGAATAGCAACATTCCATGTAGAATCTCCAATAGTAGCAACATTCCATGTAGAATCTCCAATGGTATCTATTTTACTGTCATAGTAATGCTTGAATGTTTCACTTATATATACTATCTGCTACCACATTTGCTTATTTCCGATCTGACGAAGAAGGGCCACCTTCGAAAGCTAATCAAGAAATGTATTAAGTTATGTCCAATAAAAAAGGTATCATCTTATTTTCTTTTCCATGTTTTATTTTGTTTCATTTCTATTGATAACCTTTCAGAGTGGACTAACACGGCTACCACACCTCTTTACTTGAAAAACAGAAATTAAATGCCACCAATTAATAATAATAATAAAACTTTATTTTTAACCCACTACACATCTAATACAATCTAAGCGGGGAACAAAAAAACATACATAATAAAATCTGAATCAATCAACAAACAATGAATAATAGCAAAACAAAATCATATTTGATTACTGATTAATACAAACTTACAACTATAAAACAGAGCAGTATTAGTCCTATAATAATCCATATGCTCGTCATTTTGATCCTGTGATCTATCACAAAGAGAAGTAAGTTTTTCCTAGGCTATATGAATATTTTAAAAATCTTTATAAAAATGGGATTGCCTTTACAAGTTTGCTTCCAGTATTTTGCCAAATACACCCACCACAACTATGAAAAAGCTTATTACCTAATACTCCTCTGGGTTTGACCCTTCCTTATATCATCTAAACCAAAATTCGGAGTTAGCCAACCACTTCCCTGACCCAATCACTTTTGAACTTAGAGGGGAATATCATATGGATGATTGACAATAAGAAATTCTGGGACCCTTTTACAGAAATGCATTGTAATCTGGGTTTAACGCATTTTAACTTGGGAATTTCCCATGCATTAAGCCCAGATTTTATGCAGCAGTGTTTAGGGCTTTTTAATTTAAGCTAATTATTATTTCTTTTTTGGGAGGTTCCATGCTCATTTTTTTCATTAGTGCACAGGACTTGCTAAAAAAATTAATGCAAGAGCACTTTCCATCTCCTAGTGACCCTTTTACAAAGGTGCATAAGGCCCTACATGCGTCCAGCACGTGCCAAATCAGCATTACTGCCCGGCTACCGCGTGCCCCAGGCGGTATTTCTGAAGTTGGCGCACGCTGAAAACACGCGATAGGAAATATTTTCTATTTTCTACTATGGGGGCGCTTAGCCGGTGGTGCATGCTTACCGCCTGGGTAGCGTGTATGACCTTACTGCTAAGTCAATGACTGGCGGTAAGGTCTCAGGCTTAAAATTCACGCACACTACATTTTAAACTCCATTTTGTGGACTTACGTTTGGCTAATAGAGAAAAAGATATGTGTATTATAATAATTTTTATTGATGTAAATTGATTATTATTATTATTATTAACATTTGTATAGTGCTACCAGACGCACGAAGCGCTGATCACCTGACAGAGAGAGACAGTCCCTGCTCAATAGAGCTTACAATCTAAAAGTAATACAGACAAGTCAATTAAGGGCGATATCAATTAAGATAATTAAGACAATTAAGTCAATTAAGAGAATTAAGTCAATTAAGACAAGACAATTAAGGGCGAGGGAAGTACTGGGTGAGAAGGAACAAGGGGAGGCAAATGAGTAGTAGCTAGGAGCCAAAAGCAGCGGTGAAAAGGTGGGTTTTCAGCATAGATTTGAAAACAGGTAGAGATGGAGCTAGACGTACAGGCTCAGGAAGTCTATTCCAGGCATAAGGTGCCGCGAGGGAAAACTTGATAACTTAATAAAAATTAAATAAAAAAATTTTTAATGGACGCGCACTGGTTTTCATTTTGCCGCATGTCCATTTTCTAGCCCATTTTTAAAAAATCCCTTTTTTCCAGACGCGGTGCTATAAGGGTCTGGCATGCGCCAAAAACACGCACTCACACTGCCGCTGGCCACTTTTTGGCACGCCTCTGTAAAAGGGCCCCTAGTTAGCTAGTCTATGTTATCCAATTAGCACACGCTAATGTAAACGCACCAGCCTGATAATGCTTCCATGCCCAATCCCCGCTCGTGACACGTGATTAGCGCGTGCAAACTGACAAATTACTGCAAAATGCTGTAACTTGTTTTGCAGTAAGCATTTTTGCAAGAGCTAAATACGCATTAGGGCTTAACACCCTTTATTTATTTATTTATTTGTGGCATTTATACCCCGCTCTTTCCAACTCGATAGCAGGTTCAGTGCGGCTTACAAAGTATGGTACAAAGTATCACAGAGATAATACAAAGTATGGAACAAAGTATCACATAGATGACGTGATAGTTACATAGAGTAGGACAATAGTGATAGATGAGGGGAAAGAATTGGAGTATGGGTAATGCTAATGGTGTGGAATTAGGATCGGGGGTTTAGGATTGGTCATTTGGGTAGGCTTGTTTGAAGAGGTAAATCTTCAGGAGTTTTCGGAAGGGTAGGTATTGATTGGTTTTTCGGATGTGTCGAGGTATGGCGTTCCAGAGTTGGCTGCCTATAACAGAGAAGTTGGATGCGTAGTGAAAGAGCCAATTTATTATCTTCATCTAGTCCAGTGGTTCTCAAGCCAGTCCTCAGGGACTGCCTAGCCATTCTGGCTTTCAGGACATCCATAATAAATATGCATGAGAGATATCTGCATACAGCGGAGGCACTGCATACTAATGTATCTCATGCATATTCATTCTGGATATCCCAAAAACCCAGTTGGCCAGGTGGTCCCCCAGGCTAGGTTTGAAACCAGTGATCTAATCAGCATCCATGCTGACCCTTTAATGCCACACCCTCCAAAATGCCCAACAATAAACAAACAGATAGCATTCGACTGCATCCTGCCTCAGTAACATCTAAAGGAATTGGCAGCCGGTCCAACAATAAACCAGTAGTGCACAGTCCTGGTCCACAAGGGCTGGTTAGAGAAAAACCACACGGAGTGTGGAGGTGCACTTGATCCCCACGGGACAAAAAAGCGAAAACGAAAAAAGGGGTGGGGAAAATAGGCTCTATTCAAACAATGGGGCAGACGTATAAATTAATTAAAACAATGATTTTTATTGTGAATAGGTGACTCAACACAGCCATGATTCGGCGCCGTAGCGCCTTCCTCAGGAGTCTTCCGGAAGTGTTTCAATCTTTGGGGTGATTGGCACACTGGGGGAAAAAAAAAAGGGGATACACAATCCTTTCTTCCAAAGGAGTATTCAATGGTTAGATGGGTAACACTCAGGAAGATACTGGCATAAAGAAATGCACAGTTCCTGCTTAAAAGAGTGGCGATGCAAAAATCTCAAGAATATTTGCACATCCGGATGAGTGTTACCCATCTAACCATTGAATACTCCTTTGGAAGAAAGGATTGTGTATCCCATTTTTTTCCCCCCCAGTGTGCCAATCACCCCAAAGATTGAAACACTTCCGGAAGACTCCTGAGGAAGGCACTACGGCGCCGAAACACGGCTGTGTTGAGTCACCTATTCACAATAAAAATCATTGTTTTAATTAATTTATACGTCTGCCCCATTGTTTGAATAGAGCCTATTTTCCCCACCCCTTTTTTTGTTTCCACAAGGGCTGGTTTTCAGAATATCTGCAATCACTTCCTGGTTACGAGGCTAAGATCCAAGCGCAGAGTCTATTTTTTGAGTTGATGATGGCCCCATTCTTGGACCACTGGCTGAGGATGCTTGAGGTTATTTGTTGTATTTATATCCCACATTTTCCCACCTCTTTGCAGGCTCAATGTGGCTTACAATACATCATGGATAATGGAAATAAGAGTAGAGTAGACATTTGGTAATACAGAAGGAATTGGGTTGTATGGTGACGTAGTACATAGTAGTGGGAATTAAAAAAAAAACAAACGAACAGAAGGTAATATTTACATTCAGGGTAAATGTGGGAAATTCAGTTGACTTGGTCTTTGTGATATGTCTTGCCAAAGAGATGGGTCTTTAGCAGTTTCCGGAAGTTGGTCAATTCGTAGACCACTTTCAGGTTACGTGGCAGTTCGCTCCAGAGTTGTGCACTCATGTAGGAAAAGGTTGATGCATGCATTAGTTTGTACTTTAGACCTTTACAACTGGGGAAATGGAGATTGACGAATGTGCGAGAAGATTTTTTAGCATTCCTGGGTGGTAGGTCTATCAGGTCTGACATATAGGCTGGAGCATCGCCATGGATGATTTTATGTACTAGGGTGCATGTTTTGAACATGATGCGTTCTTTGAGTGGGAGCCAGTGTAGCTTCTCTCGTAGGGGTGTTGCACTCTCGTATTTTGGTCTTCCAAATATGAGTCTGGCTGCCGTGTTTTGGGCTGTTTGGAGTTTTTTGAGTATTTGCTCTGTGCAGCCGGCGTAGAGTGAGTTGCAATAATCTAGATGACTGAGTACTAATGATTGTTCTGCTGCATGACCCCATCGGAGACTGGGTAATGTTATGGCTGATGACAAAGCTGGAGGTTTAAACCTCCTGTTCAACAAAACCAGAACAGCCAGCGGTCACAGACAGAGAGGCAACCAGGAGCAGTGATAAACAGATGAACCTGGTACAGACAGGCCAGGATGCACAATGACTCAATTAGCAGATCTGGTTTGTTATTCACCTATGATGTTAAGTCTATGGGCAAAGCTGAAATTATTTATTTTAGATTTTGCTCACACCTTTTTCAGTAGTAGCTCAAGGTGAGTTACATTCAGGTACTCTGGATATTTCTCTCTCCCAGGAGGGCTCACAATCTAAGTTTGTACCTGAGGCAATGGAGGGTTAAGTAACTTGCCCAAGATCAGAAGGAGTGATACAGGCAGCTGCCGAAACGTGTCCGTGTCAAGTCTCTATTCATCCAATAAATCATCTTTGGTGTGCCTTACTGGTGTCAAAGTGTGTTCTTTCATTCATCGATTGTTCATTCAGAGATTTGCATATATGCATTTGGTTTAAAACCCAAGTTAATTTGCATAATGTGATTACCTGAAACCCCAGAGCTTGGCTCTCATAAACCAAGGTTGTACAGTTCTGTTATTCATTTCCAAGTAATTTGCATATCTTGTAGTGGACCATATTAGGGGGGCAGGTGGATATATATATATATATATATATCCTGTAATAAAATCAGGTCCTTAATGGGCCTACCATGTTTTCCTGTTTACTGATGCTTTTCCGCTGACCACCAGTTTGCATTTGAGACGTACCAGGCGATCCCAGGAAGACACTTGCATCTAGCCTCTCATCTGTTCCCACCCTATCTGTCCTGTTCTTACTGTAGTTCCGCCCCCCCTTCCCCCACTGTCGGTCTTATGCCTGCCACAATTCCTTTTACCCTACTTTTTTCTATTAGAATATAAGCCATCTTGATGGAATACCCATAAGGCAGGGTAGAAAGTGTTAATAAAACTTGGAAACTTCTCAGCTCCTGCACAAAAAAGTAGTGACTTCATTGGCACTTGGCACTTTGCTATAGATTACCAGTTGTTTTCAGTAACAACCTATTATGATTGGGAACCAAAAAAAAAGCTGGGTAGAGTTCCATAGGGAGATGTTAGGCCAGTCCTGGATTTCTGACAACCCCAACCCGATACCTTATAGGACACGTAGCACTGATTTCAGTGGATAGAAACACGGACTATAAATATTACACTGCTTTAGGATGTTAAGTTCAAAACACGGAGTGGACAAGAGTCTTCCTCCAGGAACAGGGCAACTTGACTAAATCTGCGTAAGGAAAACATGTTGGCTACATCACTCTGCAGAGCAACAGAAGAACAAAAACCCTTGTAGTCGCACAAACGAAACAGTCACAAGGGTGAAAAAAGAGAGGGCAGCAGACGATGTTCAAACTAACACCGTTATTAAACATCCATGTCTTTTTTTTTTTTTTTTTTTTAATTTCTTTATTGATTTTCAAATTTACAAGACATACTCATAAATGGAAATACAGCTGAGTTTACAGAGATTACATTTAAATTGAAACATTTCCAGTTATTGATATTTAATCTCTTTTAAACAACAAAAAAATTATATATATTAAAAGAAACAGAAAATTGCTTTCTTAGACCACATACAAGTTAAGCTAGGGGGTGGATAAAGAAGATGAGAAGATCAAATTAAACATTCTAAGTCGGGGTATATGGCCTGGTCCAAAAGCCCAGCATAATCTTCCTTTTTCCTTAATTCCTTTACACACATTATCTAGACAGTTTTTTACTTTCTATAAATAGTTTAAGCTGATCTGGTTCATAAAACATATATTTATTCCCCAAGTATTTTACGCTACATTTGCAGGGGTAAGCCAACAAAAAATTTGCTCCCATAGCTTTAACCTCTTCTCTATATGCAAGAAAAAGTTTTCTACGATCTTGTGTAGTTCTTGTTACATCGGGGAAAATCCACAACTTTTGAGAATTTTTAAAGTAAAGTTTCATCAGTGCATTTAGGTCCTGCTCAAAAACAAAAGATATTAAAAGTGTCCTTCGAGTAGAAACCTCTGATAGGGAGTCCTCCAATAATGCCGAGATATCTTGAAGATTCAGCTCTAAGATTTGGTTGTTTTCTATTGGGTTCACCTTGGATTGCTTGGTTTCAGGGAGGTAATAAATTTTGTTAATCGGTGGTATTGCCGATTGAGGATAAGCCAATACTTCAATCAGGTATTTCTTAAAGAAATCCAATGGTGATATCCCAGTAGCTGTCGGAAAATTTAATATCCTCAAATTTAAACGTCTATTATAATTCTCTATCTGTTCCAATTTTGATGCCATTTTGATTTTATCAACTATTAGTGTTTCTGTAACCTTTTTAAGAGATTCAATTTCCGTTTGCGTCTGTGAGTTTTGAACGAGCGATTCTCGTTTTACAGTTTCAAGAGCTTGAGTTAAGGAATCTATTTTATTCACCATTTTAGCAGTGTCTTGGGATGTTTTGTTAACTGCTTTAGTTAAATTCTGAATAGCTGCCCAGATAGTGTGTAATGTTACCGCTTGGGGAGCAGCGAGCTCCAAGTTCGTCTCCACTGAGTCCTGGGGCATGGCACCGCCGTCTGAGGCCCTCCGGTCACCGCTTTCCGATTCCGTTGAGTCCTCATCGCCAGCCCGAAGGAGTGCAGGGCAAAGCGGCGGATTAAGTTCCGGCGGAGACAAAGATATTTCAGTCCCTCGAGGAAACGCCGCTCCTCCGGTCGCTCCTATCATGGGATCCCTCTCACCGGTATCGGCTGGGGTGCTCGAGAGAAATCGCAAGAGGGTTTGCTGAGTGGGGGCAGGAACAAGGGCTGGCTGCGGTAAGCCCTTTACCACCCCCTTTCTCTTTGTATGCGGCATTAGGGTAAATTCTCTCAAGAAAATCTAAAGAGAACAGCAGACGATCCGCAACACCTCAAGCACGGGCCGCCATCTTGACTCCTCCCCAACATCCATGTCTTTTAAAATTATCATTTTTGTATGTTTGTTATGCAAAACACACACACACACACACACACACACACACATATATATATATATATATATATATATCTACTATAATAAAACACACCCTCAATGTTCTGAGGACACTGACGTCACTGCAGGCACTCACACACAGGTTCGTAACTTCATGGTGGTGAAGCCACAACACTCACCATGTCTGCATGCCCCACCCTCGTGTCACATGTGATGACGTCGAGGGCGAGGCAAATCAACGCTCGGGGAGCAGTAGGGAAACATTCCTCCCCTTCCAAAAAATACCTGCAGCCGACGACGTGCCCATCACCCTGCCCCCTTTCGCCCCATCGCACCACCCCTATCAACGTACCGCCCCGCACCCGGTAGCACATTCTTCCCCTCATCACCTTCCCTCCCTCCTGTCACCTCCCCTCCCCTTACGCCACCATCCCTGGTGGTCTAGCGGTACCTGTTCACATGGCCAGGAACGAAGGAACCCCCGTTTTCCTGGCCCAGAGCGCTGCTGCTAGCTGCCCGGCTGCATCGTGTCTGAGTCTGGCTCTCGGCGATTCAAATTGGCCGCCGAGAGTTGAAGCTGCTTCGCGAGACTTCAACTCTCGGGGGCCATTTTGAAACACCGAGAGCCGGAATCCCACACGACGCAGTAAGGCACCTACCAGCACCGCTACGGGCAAGAAAGAGGGGGTCTTTCTTTCCTGCCCCGATCGAACAGGTACCTCTAGACCACCAGGGACACAACCGTAAGGGGAGGGGAAGGGAGTCCGGTGCCGGCTAGGGCCCGTTTCATCAACATGACTCGTGTCGAGTCCCGAATGTTTAATAAAGGTATATTCAAAAGATACTCTGACAGTCTGACGGAACTTTTAGTCCATCATTCCCTGCATTATGTATGTAATAAAGTGGAAAATAAAATTCAAGTACTCAGTACTCATAGCAGGGCCACCAGGGAATTTCTCTGTCTCCTACTCTCTCTCGGTGGCCCTGACTCATGGTGAAACCTCTGCAATGCACATCTAGGAAAAGATCAGTGCCCAATACCTTGCCACCTGTTTTACCAATGCGGCTCCTGTTTCTTCATGCTCATAAATTCTTTGGTTGGAATGGACTTTGATCCTGGGGAACTGAGTTTGATTCCTACTGCAGCTCCTTGTGACTTTGGGCAAGTCACTTAACCCTCCATTGCCCCTGGTACAAAATAAGTACCTGAATATATGTAAACCGCTTTGAAAGTAGTTGCAAAAACCTCAGAAAGGCAGTATATCAAGTCCCATTTCCCTTTCCCTATTTGAGATTCTAGATGGAATGTTGCTACTACTATTGAGATTCTGTTGCTACTGTTTGACATTCTACATGGAATGTTGCTATTCCACTAGCAACATTCCATGTAGAAGCCTGCCCTTCAGATCAGCAACGCGGCCGCGCAGGCTTCTGTTTCTGTGAGTCTAACATCTTGCACGTCAGACTCCTCAGAAACAGAAGCCTGCGCGGCCGCGTTGCTGATCTGCAAGGGCAGGCTTCTACATGGACTGTTGCTAGTGGAGGAGTAGCCTAGTGGTTAGTGCAGTGGATTTTGATCCCTGGGGAACTGAGTTCAAGTCCCACTGCAGCTCTTTGTGACTCTGGGCAAGTCACTTAAGCCTTCATTGCCCCTGGTACAAAATAAGTACCTGAATATATGTAAAACCGCTTTGAATGTAGTTGCAAAAACCTCAGAAAGGTGGTAAGTCAAGTCCCTTATATTTGTTTTGCAAATATCTTCTTCCTTTATTCCTTAGGAAATACTGAATGCTGTTAGAAATAATACTGCTCCATCAATCTGTAAATGTCCTATTTATTTGTTCTCCAGTTTCATAAACATACGTACACGGCTTAGTCCAGCATGGACAGCAGCCCAGCACTTACCCCAAGGTCAAAAGGTGAACGTGATAGGTCACACTTGATGCTCCTATTGTGGTGGAAAGCAAATTGCCAACTGACATTGACCTTAATCTCATGCGGCTGCTCCACTGGGAATGGAGAAATACACCCGGAGGTGTGATAGATCATTTTGATTCATATTTTACTAACATTACGAAATGTCAGCATTAACGGATGCAATATAAATTGTTGGATTTATAACATGTATTTTGGGAAATTAACACTTCTTCTCAAATGCTTCCTGTGATTGAACTGTGCCATTTATAGATAGTAACATAGTAAATGATGGCAGATAAAGACCTGTACGGTCCATCCAGTCTGCCCAACAAGATAAACTCATTTTACATGGTATGTGAAACTTTATATGTATACCCCAGTTTGATTTGTCCTTGCCTTTCTCAGGGCACAGACCATAGAAGTCTGCCCAGCACTGTTCTTGTACTAAAAGTTCTGAAGATTCCGGAATCCCAATGAGTAGCAGCATTCCATGTAGAACCCCAAAGAGTAACATAGTAAATGACGGCAGATAAAGACCTGTACGGTCCATCCAGTCTGCCCAACAAGATAAACTCATCTTCCTGCAATTTTTCACAATCTGCATACGTTTTGACAACTTTGAATAGCTTTGTGTCAGCTGCAAATTTAATCACCTCACTCATCGTTCTGTTTTCCAGATCACTTATAAATATATTAAATAGTACCAGTCCCAGTACAGATCCCTGTGGCATCTACTATTCACCCTCCTTGATTGAGAAAAATGGCCATTTAACCCTACCCCCTGTTTTCTGTCAAATAATCAGTTCCTAATCCAAGAAGGATATTGCCTCCTATCCCATGAGTTTTTAATTTTCTCAGGAGTCTCTCATGAGGAACTTTATCAAAAGCTTTCTTAAAATCCAGATACATTACATCAACCAGCTCACCTTTATCCAAATGTTTATTTATGCCTTCAAAGAAATGAAGCAAATTGGAGTGGCAAGACTTCCTTTATTTCCTATCAAATCATACCACAGTATTACAGGCAACCTGAGCAAGTTATCTCCCTATTCTTAAAACTCTATTCTTCGTTGATCCCTGCCTGCAGCTCACACATAAATGTAATGCACGCAAATATATAGAGTTTAAACAAATAGACAAATGTGTTATTATATTTGATGATTTAAAAGCTTTATTTGCAGCCCTGAGCCAAGAAGAGGGTTTTCCCCCCCTTTAATAAGTGCATTGCCATTTTCCTCCTGAATTAAAAGTGTTTTACATTTATTTAGCTATTTCAGCCAGAGAATAAATTTCTCATTATGAATGTCAGGAACGAACAGAAAACCATTACAAAAAAAAAATGTATTGAGGAACAGGCCAAACTCTGTAATCAGGGTCTGTAGAGCGTACAAAGGATTTCACACATTAAGTAGCATTAGCTATGCATGCTTTCCTGTTGCCTGGGTTCAGTCAAATACACTGTGAGAACAACTCATGTACAGGCTCTGGCTCATTCCCCTTACAGATACATTTTTTTTCAGGTTTTCTTCCTGCGTTTTTGGAAGGAAGGGGAGGGATGGAAGGGCCTTAAAGCTTTGTCAACCTGAGCGTTTTCCATCGTCACCCAAAACTGAGGGGGCAGGTTGGGGTTGGGGAGACGGGAGAGAAAAGAAAAGGAAAATAAAGGGTTTCTTCTTAAAATCCAGTATGGATTGCACGGACAGAAAAATCAGGATTCAAATAGCTAAGAAAAGAAAATCATTCTAAAGGCTGCTCCTAAGCAGAAACAGTCAATTGGTCTGGCGGAAAGTGGTAATATATTGTGTCACCTGTATGCCGAAGCCATAGCCTCCTTCTCAAATATGGCTACTGTACATACATCTTGTTCCTGCCAAGCCGTTAGCATTCAGGGACACAGAGGACTGGGGACTGCTTTAGACTCTGTCAACATTTACCACTTAGTACTTGGGACTTCTCCCAGCAAAGCTAAATACATTAGAACCGGTTTCAGGATTCGGTTTCAAAAGGTTTCCTTTATTTTTCTGGTTTTAATTAGATTGTAAGCTCTGTCGAGCAGGGACTGTCTCTTCATGTTCAAGTGTACAGCGCTACGTTCATCTAGTAGCGCTATAGAAATGATAAGTAGTAGTAGTAGTAGTAGTAGTCTTTGGGATTCCGGAATCTTGCTACTGTTTGGAATTCTGCACAGAATCTTGCTACTCTTTGGGATTCCGGAATCTTGCTACTCTTTGTCCTTATCTCTTATTTGTCCTGTTTGTCTGTTCTAATTAGATTGTAAGCTCTGTCGAGCAGGGACTGTCTCTTCATATTCAAGTGTACAGCGCTACGTACATCTAGTAGTGCTATAGAAATGATAAGTAGTAGTAGTAGTAGTAGTCTTTGGGATTCCAGAACCTTGCTACTGTTTGGAATTCTGCACAGAATCTTGCAACTCTTTAGGATTCCGGAATCTTGCTACTCTTTGTCCTTATCCCTTATTTGTCCTGTTTGTCTGTCCTAATTAGATTGTAAGCTCTGTCGAGCAGGGACTGTCTCTTAATGTTCAAGTGTACAGCGATGCATACATCTAGTAGCACTATAGAAATTATAAGTAGTAGTAGTAGTAGTCTTTGGGATTCCGGAATCTTGTTACTCTTTGGGATTCTGCATAGACTTTTGCTACTCTTTGTCTGTCCTGATTAGATTGTAAGCTCTGTTGAGCAGGGACTGTCTCTTCATGTTCAGGTGTACAGCGCTGCATACTGTAAAGTGGATCCTCTTTTCTCCTGGGTTGCAGCTCTTCAACAAAAAACCAAACCAAAAAATCACACTCCTGTATGGCTCCCCTTTTCCTCACAAACAATGCTACACCGTGCAGGCTTCAACCGCTGCTTTCTCTCCCGGTCCCCTGGAGAGTAGCGGTAAAAAGAAAAAAAAAAACACACAGCACAGTCCCGCTAGGTTTTCAAAACACAGTTCAATTTTAGCCAAGCTTTAAAACCCCGCTCAGTCCAGCTAGGCTTTCAAAGCACAGTTCAATTTTAGCCAAGCTTCAAACACAGCTCCGTCCAGCTAGGCTTTCAAAAACACAGTTCAATTTTAGCCAAGCTTTAAAACACAGCTCAGTCCAGCCAGGCTTTCAAAACACAGTTCAATTTTAGCCAAGCTTTAAATCACAGCTCAGTCCAGCTAGGCTTTCAAAGCACAGTTCAATTTTAGCCAAGCTTTAAAACACAGCTCAGTCCAGCCAGGCTTTCAAAACACAGTTCAATTTTAGCCAAGCTTTAAAACACAGCTCAGTCCAGCTAGGCTTTCCCAGCACAGTTCAATTTTAGCCAAGCTTTAAGACACAGCTCAGTCCAGCTAGGCATTCAAAACACAGTAATGGCTTTGCGCGGGCTCAAAGCCTAGGGTCCCACCCTCTTGGTCAGTCATACTCCTACCTGACCTCCTCCCGCTTGACCCAGCTTGGCCCCGCTACCTCCTTGGCTTTCGCTGAGCCAGAGCTGAAAAGTCCATCGGCTCTTCCAGGGTGTTCTCTGGTTCAGTCAACTCCATAGGGCAAGGCTCACTCTCTCCTGCTCTCTCCTCAGGAGCCCAATCCATATTCTCCTCACCCCGCCCTCCTCCCAGCTGCTCACCCTTTTCTTCATTAAAGTTCTTTGGAGTCCCTTCTTTCTCCACCCACTTGTTCCACCACCTCTTCCACCAGGTTGGAGAATCAGCCTTACTCCTTCCCCTGCGGCCCTCCTCTGGTGACTCATGGGAATGCACACAGTTTCTTTTATCCCCAAGTTCCCTTTGGGCATGCTGGGAGTTGTAGTTCCTTGTTTCTAGTTCTTTCTTGGGAAATGCCTGCCTGTAACGGGGGTATTCTTGCTTAGCCCAGGGTTCCCCTGAGGCATGCGGGGAGTTGTAGTTTCTTGCTCTCCTCTTTTCTTTCTGTTCCCCAGAGCTGCCTACATACTCTTTACATACCCCCCCCCCCCTTAAACTTCTATCCCCCCATTCTTTCTCATTCTCCTCCTCTACCCGGGACAGGGCATCAACATTTCCTAAACATCGCCCGGGGCGATGCTCCACGGAATATTGGAAAGGCTGTAACGCTAAGTACCAGCGCACTAGTCTCCCATTATTATTCTTCATCAGACTCAGCCATTTCAAGGGAGCATGGTCCGTTACCAGCTTAAATTTTCTCCCTTCTAAATATACACTACACTCCTGCACGGCCCATCGTATGGCCAAACACTCCTTTTCTATGGTGGAGTAATGCTCCTCATGAGGCAGGAGCTTACGGCTCAAGTAGAGCACCGGGTGTTCCTCCCCTTCATGCTCTTGGGATAGCACTGCTCCTAACCCCCTCCCCGAAGCATCTGTTTGAAGGACAAAGGGCTTTTCAAAATCAACTGCCTTCAGTACAGGTTCCTGGCACAGGGCCCTCTGCATCTGTTCAAATGCCCTCAACTCCTCCGTTCCCCACCTCAAGTGGTCCGGCTTCTTCCCTCTCAGCATGTCAGTTAAGGGAGTGGCCATTGCGGAAAAATGAGGGATGAACCTGCGGTAATACCCTACCATCCCCAGGAATCTACGCAATTGTTTCTTGGTGGTTGGTCTGGGAAACTCTTGGATGCTTTTAACCTTATTCAATAAGGGCCGGACCTCTCCCCTTCCCACATTATACCCCAAATACTTCACCCGGTACTGCGCAAAATAACATTTTTTTGGATTCAGGGTGAGACCTGCATCCCTAAAAGCCTGCAGCACTGCCTCTACCTGGTTTAAATGGGTGTTCCAGTCTCCACTATGTATTACCACATCATCCATATAGGCGGCGGCATATGCCTGATGTGGAGAACCCTGTCCAGCAATCTCTGGCAGCTTGCAGCTGCTGAATTAAGGCCAAAGGGCAATCTTTTGAACTGGTACAGGCCTATGGGCGTACTAAAGGCGGTCTTAGCTTGCGCCCCTGACGTAAGGGGAATCTGCCAGTACCCTTTTGTCAAGTCCAGGGTGGTGAGATATTGTGCAGATCCTAGCCTGTCCACCAGCTCCTCAATATAGGGCATAGGATATGCATCTACTTGAGAGATATTATTAAGCTGGCGGAAATCTATGCAGAATCTCCACTCCCCTTCGGGTTTTGGTACTAACACCACTGGGCTTGACCATGGGCTATTTGACTCTTCGATCACCCCGAAGTCTAACATTTCCTGGACCTGTTTTATCACCTCCCTCCTTTTCATGGGGGACAGCCGATATGGCTTTTGCCGAACTACTTTACCCTTTTCTGTTATAATGTCGTGCTCCACTAGGTGAGTACTCCCAGGGCAGGCCGTCAACACATCTCCAAATCCTTTTAGGAGCCTTCCTATCTCTTTTTTTTGTACCTGTGACAACCGGGGATTAACTCCTGGTTCCCCTGGCTTGAAAATATCTCTTATTTGCGGTCCCAATTCCTCTCCCTCCTTTTCCTCCCCCCTGGTCTGAAAGCCTACCCTTGCTATCCAGGGTTTCATCAGGTTAACATGGAAGGTTTGGACCCGTCCCTTCTCGTTCGCTACCTCATACGTGAGAGGCCCTAGTCTCTTCTTCACCACCCAGGGACCCTTCCACCTAGAGGCAAACTTATGAGGATCCTCCGAGATTAGGATAAGGACCCTATCTCCTACTGCAAACTCCCTTTCCCGAGTACCTTTATCATAATATTCCTTTTGTTGATTTTGGCTCTGTTCTAGCCTATCCTGGGAATATTCTTGTAACTTATCCAATCTGGCCCTCAGATCCTGTAAATATTCGACCACTGACTGATCGGGTGTTTCCGGGGGTACCCAGTGCTCCTGCAATATATCTAAAATTCCCCTGGGCCTCCGGCCAAACATTAGTTCATACGGCGACACACCTAAGGAGTCTTGCACCTTCTCCCTGTAGGCATATAGCACGAAGGGCAACAGCTGGTCCCAACCTGTCCTATCCTCGCCTAACGCTTTCTTTAACATACCCTTTAAAGTTCTATTAAAACGTTCCACCATCCCATTTGTTTGCGGATGGTAGGCCGCTGTACGGATATGATGGATCCCAAAAGCCTCCCACACTTGCCTTAAGGTACTTGACATAAAGTTGGACCCCCTGTCAGTCAAAACTTCTTGGGGGAATCCCACCTCACAAAAGATTTTTATCAGTTCCCTGGCAATGCCCTTCGCTGATATGCCTCTCAAAGGAATGGCCCAGGGGTATCTAGTGGCCATATCCATAACCACTAAAACATAGAGGAAGCCTCTTTGAGATTTTGTTACCGGACCAATAATATCCATTGCGATTCTTCTCCCCGGTTGTTCCACTCTAGGAAGGGGTTTTAAAGGTGCCTTAGGCGGTAGCCGGTCTGCCACCTTCTGACAGTTGGGGCAGGACTTGCAATACCTCTCCACCTCCCCATAAACTCCGGGCCAATAAAACCGCCCCAATATCTGAGTCAGGGTAGCCTGGGAGCCCTTATGCCCCCCCAAAGGGTGATCATGAGTGAGCCTTACTACTAGGGGACGAAAAGCCTGGGGGACCACTAACTGTCTCCCAGCATCCGAGTTCTCCCAATTGGGTACCCTGCGATACAGAATGTCCCCTTCTATCATGAAACCAGGGGCCTCCCGGCCCTCCCCCTGGCGTGCCCTTTCCCAGGCATATTCTAAAGTAGGGTCGGTGGCCTGCTCCCTATGAAACTGGGGAAACTGTTCCCTCAATTCTTTCGGGGCCACTGGCAGATAACTTTCCTTTTTTGCCTGTTCCAATGCCTCCCGTCTGCCCCTCTGCTCCTTTTTTTTCAAAGCTTTCCCCTTTCTCTCTTTTCCCGGCTCCCCTAAGACCTCCCCTTGAAAAGGAAAAATACCTCCTATTCCCTCTTCCTCAGCCTCCGGGTCTCGCCGAGCCTGAGAGCGGGTAGTGACCAACACTCTTTTTTCACTAATACACTCGGTAAAGGGGGGCCAGTCCCTTCCTAAAATCATCTCCTGTGGCAGCCTGGGCAGAACGGCAATGGCTATCTCTATCTCCCCTGTGGGCCCCTTCACGTGAACCCTATGGAGGGTATAACGAGTACTGGCCCCATGTATACATTGAATAGCCACTGCACCCTCATAGGTATCCTTACCTCCTATCCTCCTCTTTCTTATTTGATCCCATAACCTCCTAGAGATCATGGACTGGTCTGCCCCGGAGTCTAACATGGCTACAATCGGTAAACCCTCAACCTCCACCTTAGCAGTATACCGAGGCCTAAACCCTTGGGCAACCTGCGAGGTCCATCCCTCTCGACCTGGGCAATCCTTCCTGAAGTGCCCAACCTTCCCGCACTTGTAACACATCTTCCCTTCACCGGAGGCAGCTTTTTTTTCAGGGCCTGCGGGCACTACTGGCTTCTTACCCCCCCCCCCCCCCAGCTGTAATCGGGCTTCCCTCCCTGGGGATCTGTCTTAAAGCAGGAACTTTTTAGACCCCCGCCTCCCTGAGGTCGGGACTTCCCCTCCTCCAGGTAGGGTCCTCCCCAATGTTGAGCTTCCAAGTAACACTCCAACCCGGCTGTCACGGCCTCGACCGTCTTACAGCCCCTTTGGACCAATCCTGCCCTAATCTCCCTGGGAAGGCCCTGCAGGAATTGCTCCACTACCAATTCCTGAAGAATCTCTCCGGTGGTGTGTCGATCAGGTTCCAACCATTTTTTTACCAAGTCCATCAATTTAGTGGCCACCGCTTTAGGGGTTTCCCCCTTTTCCCATTTAGTGGACCGAAACTTACGCCTATAAGCCTGGGTACTCAGTCCATACCGGTCTTTAATGGCCTCTCTCAACCTCCCATAGTTGGCAGCGTCCCCAGGAGCCAAGTCTCTAAAGGCTCCGAGAGCCTCCCCAGATAAGAAAGGCACTAACCGCATGGCCCACTGCTCTTGTGGCCATCCCGCGGCCACCGCCACCCTCTCGAATGCGGTCAGGAAATCATCTACATTATCCTGCTCAGACAACTTTCCCCATGTAAGTGAGTTCAGGGATAAAGGTCCTACCGCACCGCTTCCTCCAGGCCCCTGTCCGGTAGTTCCGACTCCAGCGTCCCTTGGAGCATTGATCCCCCTCTGAAAAAAGTCCTGGAGCATATTCAGCACCGGTTGTTGCTGCTCTCGTGCAGCAGTCAAGGAGTCCTCCACCATCTTTGCTGTCAGTTCTTGCTGTTTCTGGAACTGCATCGTCATCCAAGCGAAGATCTCCTTGGGGTCCATCCCTGCTCCGGAACAGCGACTCCTGGGGGGAAAAAAACAGAGGACACCTCCAAGTGCGGTTTCACTACTTATTTTCCCCCTTTTACTAGGATCCCTTTATTTCCCCCAATCTAGGCCCCGCTTACCGGAACCCCAGACGGGTCTGCGCCTTTCTCAGCGTTGGCCCCTCCGTCGGGCTTTTCTGTCTGGCTGGTCCTGGCCTCCTCGAGCGACAGGTCCGCAAAGCGATCCCACTCCTGACACCAATTGTAAAGTGGATCCTCTTTTCTCCTGGGTTGCAGCTCTTCAACAAAAAACCAAACCAAAAAAACACACTCCTGTATGGCTCCCCTTTTCCTCACAAACAATGCTACACCGTGCAGGCTTCAACCGCTGCTTTCTCTCCCGGTCCCCTGGAGAGTAGCGGTAAAAAGAAAAAAAAAACACACAGCTCCGTCCAGCTAGGCTTTCAAAAACACAGTTCAATTTTAGCCAAGCTTTAAAACACAGCTCAGTCCAGCCAGGCTTTCAAAACACAGTTCAATTTTAGCCAAGCTTTAAATCACAGCTCAGTCCAGCTAGGCTTTCAAAGCACAGTTCAATTTTAGCCAAGCTTTAAAACACAGCTCAGTCCAGCTAGGCTTTCCCAGCACAGTTCAATTTTAGCCAGGCTTTAAGACACAGCTCAGTCCAGCTAGGCATTCAAAACACAGTAATGGCTTTGCGCGGGCTCAAAGCCTAGGGTCCCACCCTCTTGGTCAGTCATACTCCTACCTGACCTCCTCCCGCTTGACCCGGCTTGGCCCCGCTACCTCCTTGGCTTTCGCTGAGCCAGAGCTGAAAAGTCCATCGGCTCTTCCAGGGTGTTCTCTGGTTCAGTCAACTCCATAGGGCAAGGCTCACTCTCTCCTGCTCTCTCCTCAGGAGCCCAATCCATATTCTCCTCACCCCGCCCTCCTCCCAGCTGCTCACCCTTTTCTTCATTAAAGTTCTTTGGAGTCCCTTCTTTCTCCACCCACTTGTTCCACCACCTCTTCCACCAGGTTGGAGAATCAGCCTTACTCCTTCCCCTGCGGCCCTCCTCTGGTGACTCATGGGAATGCACACAGTTTCTTTTATCCCCAAGTTCCCTTTGGGCATGCTGGGAGTTGTAGTTCCTTGTTTCTAGTTCTTTCTTGGGAAATGCCTGCCTGTAACGGGGGTATTCTTGCTTAGCCCAGGGTTCCCCTGAGGCATGCGGGGAGTTGTAGTTTCTTGCTCTCCTCTTTTCTTTCTGTTCCCCAGAGCTGCCTACATACTCTTTTCAATACGTCTAGTACTACTACTACTACTTAACATTTCTAGAGCGCTACTAGGGTTACGCAGCGCTATACAATTTAACAAAGAGAGACAGTCCCTGCTCAAAGAGCTTACAATCTAATAGACAAGTGAACGGTCGGTCCGATAGGGGCAGTCAAATTGGGGCGGTCTGGATTCACTGAACGGTAAGGGTTAGGTGCCGAACGCAGCATTGAAGAGGTGGGCTTTAAGCAAAGACTTGAAGACGGGCAGGGAGGGGGCTTGGCGTAAGGGCTCAGGAAGGTTGTTCCAAGCATAGGGTGAGGCAAGGCAGAATGAGCGGAGCCTGGAGTTGGCGGTGGTGGAGAAGGGTACTGAGAGGAGGGATTTATCCCGTGAACAGAGGTTATGGGCGGGAACGTAAGGGGAGATGAGGGTAGAAAGATAGTGAGGGGCAGCAGACTGAGTGCATTTGTAGGTAAGAAGGAGAAGCTTGAATTGAATGCGGTATCTGATCGGAAGCCAGTGAAGTGACTTGAGGAGAGGGGTGATATGAGTATATCGGTTCTGGTGGAATATGAGACGTGCAGCAGAGTTCTGAACAGATTGAAGGGGGGATAGATGGCTAAGTGGGAGGCCGGTAAGTTGCAGTAGTCCAGGCGAGAGGTAATGAGAGCGTGGACGAGAGTTCGGGTGGCTATAGTAGCGCTATAGAAATGATAAGTAGTAGTAGTCTTCGGGATTCTGGAATCTTGCTACTCTTAGGGATTCCGGAATCTTGTTACTCTTTAGGATTCTGCATGGAATCTTGCTACTCTTAGGGATTCCGGAATCTTGTTACTCTTTGGGATTCTGCATGGAATTTTGCTACTCTTTGTTTATCCTGATTAGATTGTAAGCTCTGTCGAGCAGGGACTGTCTCTTCATGTTCAGGTGTACAGCACTGTGTGCGTCTAGTAGAACTATAGAAATGATGATGAGTAGTAGTAGTTATGCCGCCGGCACAGAGTGAGATAAAACCCGGTAGAAAAAGGTGGACGTGAGCTGTGCTTTGGCTCTCTGCACTTGCCTTTGGGAAGGTTGGCGTAGGCACTGCTCTCCTCCGACTCTCCGTGTTATTTTCTTCTTCATTTCTAGAATCCACAGCCGGAGGAGGTGGGAGTCAATGTTTTATTTTTATTATTGCAATACGGTGAACACCACTGGATAAATCAAGATTATTCGAAGCAATCTGCTTTGGTTTTGTTGTTATTTGAAGACACCTATGTCTTATGCATCAAACCTTTAACAAAGGTTCCTTTAACATCGTCTAATTAAGATTAACCAGTTTTTCCCTGTTTAATTTCAACACCTTTAAAGCAAGAACAGAAAGTTCTTGCTTTTAATTTTGACTCCCGCAGCCTTCTCTTTCACTCTTCCTTTTTCGTCCTAGGCTGCCACTAGCTCCAGGTTGATAGCATCATGGTTTTATCCTATCGCATGCCTGGTCTTGTTGATAGACAAGTGTCATCCAGCAAGGTGCATAAGTACATAAGTATTGCCATACTGGGAAAGACCAAAGGTCCATTGAGCCCAGCATCCTGTTTCCGTGGCCAATCCAGGTCACAAATACCTGGCAAGATCCCGAAAAAGTACAAAACATTTTATACTGCTTATCCCAGAAATAGTGGATTTTCCCCAAGTCCATTTAATAACGGTCTATGGACTTTTCCTTTAGGAAGCCGCCCAAACCTTTTTTAAACTCCGCTAAGCTAACCACCTTTACCACATTCTCTGGCAACGAATTCCAGAGTTTAATTACACGTTGAGTGAAGAAACATTTTCTCCGATTCGTTTTAGATTTACTACATTGTAGCTTCATCGCATGCCCCCTAGTTCTAATATTTTTGGAAAGCGTAAACAGATGCTTCACATCTACCCGTTCAACTCCACTCATTATTTTATAGACCTCTATCATATCTCCCCTCAGCTGCCTTTTCTTCAAGCTGAAGAGCCCTAGCTGCTTTAGCATTTCCTCATAGGGAAGTCATCCCATCCCCCATCACCTCATCTCAAAAAAGATATAAAGGAATTGGAGAAGGTGCAGAGAAGGGCAACAAAAATTATAAAAGGGATGGGACAACTACCCTGTGAAGAGAGGTTAAGACAGCTACGATTCTTTAGCCTGGAGAAAAGGCGGCTTAGGGGTGATATGATAGAAGTCTACAATATAATGCGTGGGGTAGAGTGGACAGATGTGAAGCGTTTGTTTACGCTTTCTAACAATAATAGAACCAGGGGACACAAGATGAAATTAGAATGTGGTAGGTTTAAAACAAATCAGAGAAAGGTTTTCTTTACTCAGTGCGTAGTTAGACTCTGGAACTCGTTGCCGGAGAAGGTAGTGACGGCAACTGGCCTTGTTGAGTTTAAAGGGGGTCTGGCCAGATTCCTGAAGGAAAAGTCCATTGATCATTATTACATTTTGGGGTTTTGCCAGATTCTTGTGGCCTGGATTGGCCGCTGTCGGAAACAGAGTGCTGAGCTTCATGGGCCTTTGGTCTTTTCCCAGCATGGCAGTGCTTATGTACTTATGTCGCCCTTCTCTGCACCTTTTCTAATTCCACTATATCTTTTTTGAGATGCGGTGATAAGAAGAGAAAGGACAGTCAATGGCAGGCAGCCTAGTTACGCTGCAGGTCATGGGGTATCAACAGGTTAAAACTCCCAGAAACTAACCAGATTAATGCTGGCAAGTTGGTGATGGTTAGGTACTATCTAGCTATGGGAAAAGAAGAAAAAAAAAAGAGGCAGATATAAGAAGCATTATTTACTTACTACAAGACAACCCGGTTGCAACAAAAAGACCACAGCTCCCAAGGAACCAACCTGGTCGATGCCAGCAGGTTGATGGTCGCTGGGTACCATGAATCAAAGGATGCACCAGTAGAGAGGCAATTACACAGGGGTCATCCTGCTAATTTTCTGGCAAAAGTCTCACTAATTTTGATAACTGTTTAGATTATTATAAAGCCTGATGGGTCAGAAGAGGAGGAGGAGGAGGAAGGAGCAAACAAAGCACAGCAAAGATGGCAACAAACCACTATACAGTCAGTAAATGTAAACTTGAAAAATTTAATACAGAATAAGATGTGACTCGACACGGGCCTGTGTTGCGGCCACCTGGCCTGCATCAGGAGCCGGACGCCCCTAAGAATGTTGAACAGTAGTCGCTATGTAGTAAGGCACTAGCAAAATGTACGGTGCTGCATGCGCTTTCTCACTTCAAGAAACGCTCAGTCGAATGCTGTAACCTCGATGGAGGAGGAGGAACAGGAGAGGGTCAAAGACAGTCAGCAGAAGGCTACAGATCATATACTTCAACTGGCCATGCCACCTCCCACTGAGGGTGAGCTGGAGAGGGCAAAGACCTGTCCAACCAGCAATGCTGTGGAGGACGAGGAGCTTTGGGCTGACCTTCCACCACCTGAAGGTGATGAGTAAAAGAACGGCACCATTGGGGCTATAAAGGAATGCAGCGCATCACTGCAGGCCACCAGGACACAGATGCTGGCAAGGTCAGCCAGCAGCCTATAACACCCCACAAGGAGTGGAGGAGTGGCCTAGTGGTTAGAGCACCAGTCTTGCAATCCCGAGGTGGCTGGTTCAAATCTCACTGCTGCTCCTTGTGATCTTGGGGTAAGTCACTTAACCCTCCATTGCCTCAGGTACAAACTTAGATTGTGAGCCCCCCTGGGACAGAGAAATATCCAGTGCACCTGAATGTAACTCACCTTGAGCTACTACTGAAAAAGGTGTGAGTAAAATCCACATAAATAAATTATTTGAGATTCTACATGGAATGTTGCTTTTCCACTAGCAACATTCCGTTTTTAGATTGTGAGCTCTTTGAGCAGGGACTGTCTTTTTGTGTATGGTGTGCAGCGCTGCCTATGCCTTGTAGCGCTATAGAAATGATAAGTAGTAGTAGTAATGTAGAAGCCTGCCCTTGCAGATCAGCAACGCGGCCGCGCAGGCTTCTGTTTCTGTGAGTCTGACGTCCTGCACGTACGTGCAGGACGTCAGACTCACAGAAACAGAAGCCTGCGCGGCCGCGTTGCTGATCTGCAAGGGCAGGCTTCTAGATGGAATGTTGCTAGTGGAGGAGTAGCCTAGTGGTTAGTGCAGTGGAACATGGAATGTTGCTACTATTTGAGATTCTGTTGCTACTATTTGAGATTTTACATGGAATGTTGATATTATCTGACATTCTACATGGAATGTTGCTAGTGGAGGAGTGGCCTAGTGCTTAGCGCACCAGTCTTGTAATCCAGAGGTGGCCGGTTCAAATCCCACTGCTGCTCCTTGTGATCTTGGGCAAGTCACTTAACCCTCCATTGCCTCAGGTACAAACTTAGATTGTGAGCCCCCCCCCTGGGACAGAGAAATATCCAGTGTACCTGAATGTAACTCACCTTGAGCTACTACTGAAAAAGGTGTAAATAAATAAGGAAATCTGCATCTCCGGCTCCCCCCAGGAAGTCCCACCGACATCAGCCATGGCTGGGCCCCAGCTGCATTTCACTGCACTCCACACAGAGATGAAGCAGGGGTTCACAGGCATCCTGAGAGCCCTATCTGCTGGGGAGTCAAATGCAGGAGATGAAGGCAGAGCTATATGACCTCATAGATGTGCTGCATCATTAGGGAGGCGGGTAGCTCTCTCTCACCAAAGGAGGGGCAATCTGGGGAGTAGGGTAAAGTTGGCAGGACTGGGTGGAGTATGGAGGGTTCATATGTAAAGGAGGAGTATGGATGTTATTGGGAGGTAGGTGGGTGGGGTAGATGAACGTTTATATGTAATGGAGGAGTATGGGTTTTATTAGGAGTAGGGTGAGAGGTCAGTTCTTTTTGGGGAGGGGATTCTATTTATACATAGGAAAAGGCTTCTATGAATAAATATAAACATTTTTTTTTGTTCCCTCAATCAAAGACTTTGAAATTGCAATCTATCAGTTCACAATACAGCACTGCTGTTTGCCTGAACATAGGCAACACATCACATGCCTTTGCAATCATTTTACACCTCTCAATAAATATAGCACAGAATGTAAGACAGGCCCACAGCGGCTATCACTGGCCACATCATCGCTAACAACACCTACAGACGTGTGGCTTCCTAACTCAGCACTGCAGCTAGTGTGGTGTTTCAGCTTCAGTCCCATAAGTACCTAAGTATTGCCACACTGGGACAGACCAAAGGTCCATCAAGCCCAGCATCCTGTTTCCAACAGTGGCCAATCCAGGTCACAAATACCTGGCAAGATCCCGAAAAAGTTCTATATTTTTTATGCTGCTTATCCCAGAAATAAGCAGTGGATTTTCCCCAAGTCATTTTAATAATGGTTTATGGACTTTTCCTTTAGGAAGCCGTCCAACCCTTTTTTTTAAACCCCGCTAAGCTAACCACCTTTACCACATTCTCTGGCAACGAATTCCAGAGTTTAATTACACATTGAGTGAAGAAAAGTTTTCTCCGATTCGCTTTAACTGTATTGCTTTGTAGGTTTGCCCAGAGACCATGTATTGTGGGATTCCCTACACTGTATCTGCTCTGTAATGGTCAAAAACATTACCAGTTTCACATCAGAAAGCAATATTCGATGGGGCAACCCACGCTGTGCTTGCTGTTACAGCCAAAGTTAAACACAGTGTCATTCTATAAGAACATAAGCACTGCTGTTCTGGGTCAGACCAAAGATTCATCAAGCCCATTATCCTATTTTGATGCTGCTCCCTCCCTAATGCTTCATAACAGTCTGTGAAACATAGCTATCAAAACTGAAACATCACTCCTAGCATGGCCACATGTCCCTTTTCATTGGATTGAAACAAGTAGGCATGTCCATAGGAATTCCTCTGAAAGACCCACATGTAGTTCTAAACAGCGATATATACCATTTGCCAGATCCTTGAAGTGCGAAAATATCCATGGCATCTGTGTGTACAGTGACTTGACCTCTAGCATCCATATGTGTTCACAGATCTACGGAAATAGAAAAGGGTCAGGGCATAATGAAGGATACATGGATGTGTGGTGAGGTAGGGGGATGGGTCAAAACAATGCACTTGCACAAGTGTTGTTCCCAAAAAAAAAGCCTGCATATCATCTGGACGTCCACAACCAGGCCACCATTGGACTCATTTGAAATGTTGGATGTCTATGACATGGACCTACAACACTGACTGATTTGAACATGGATGTCCATGACATGGACGTACGACACACCTAATTTGAAATGTTGGACATCCGTGATATGGATGTACAACAATTGGAAAAGATGGATGTCCGTGACATGGATGTACAACAATAGCTCATTTGAAAATGTTGGACATCCATGATGTGCATGTACACCAGAATGAACCAATTTGAAAAGATGGATATCTAGAATTTGGAGACGTCCTACAGTCGCTAATTTGGATGTCCTTAGATTGCATATATAGACGCCCATGTAGCCATTTTACAACCTGAGTGACCTGATCGGCAGACATTTCACAATGGCTGCACAAAGAGATGTCCTCATCAGGAAGGGCAATTTCACTCGAGGAGAAACTAAGCTCCTGGAGCGACAGGTTCCTCAGCACCAGCATGCACTGTTTTGGTAGGCCTGGGAGAGAGAGGGAGAGTGGGTGGGCATATGCCACCATTTAAATGCTGTGTATCACAATAACAGAGACGTGGAGAATTTGAAAAGAGAATGATGCCAAAAGTAATGCCGATGCCATGCCACAGCAGGAACTCTCCGAGATTGAATGCGCGGTGCTGGAAACTGTTGGAGAGGAGGCGATGTACGGAGTGGGAGACCAGGACATGGCAAGTTCATATGTCCTTTACACTGGAGTGAGATCCCCACTTTAGACATTATACAAGTGCCCATTGCTCCATCAAGCCTTCACTGGTCACAGAAGGCTGAAGAATATGGGAGGAGATGGTCAATAACGTCAGACCAGAGTGTGTGGGTTCTGGACTGTTGATCTTGGTACATTCCCCCAACACCAATGAATGTTTAGATCAATAACAGCTACAAAGACAGATACATGATTTGCAAAAACCCTATTATGCTATTGTTTGTTGGTGTATTTGATATGCTGCTTTGTCGGGGTCAGATCAAAGTGGTTTGCTTGGAAAGATACAATAAAAACGAAGTTTATTTATTTAGTCATACTTGTATCCCACTATTATCGAAAAATGAGTTTCAGTTCAATGTGGCTTACATTTAACAGTTCTTAGAGATTACATTGATTCAATGACATTTACAAGGTTGTGTGATGCTGTGCTTTAAAGTGGTTGGCAAGATAACTGTTAGTGCGTATGGAATAGTCATTGGGTTTCTTGAAAAGATGTATGTCTTAGTTCATTTCTTGAATGAAAAGATACGCTACAGTTAGAGGTTGTGTATTGTTGTTCCAGAATGATTAGTGTATATTTTACTCTTGAATTTCCTGAAGAGGTAGGTCTTTAGGTCTTTTCTGAACTGGAGGTAGTTTGCGAAGCTTCTTATGACTATGGGAATTGAGTTCCACCATTCTGAGCCCAGGTAACTAAATCCCGTTGTGTGGGTAAACTTGTATAGTACATTTTTTTCAGTGGGGTGGGTGAAGTAGTACGTAACCTCTGGTTCCTGGGTTTGCATTTCGTGGTGATAGTTTGATCATGTCTAGCGTGTAGTCCAGTGACAAACCAAACAGTATTTTGAAGATGATTGTGGTGGTTTTGAAAAATAGTCTGGCCTTGATCGAGAGCCAGTGCAGCATTATGAGTAGTGAGGTTGCTCTATCATATTTCGACTTTTTGAATATCAATCTCAATGCTGTGTTTTGGGCAGTCTGCAACAATTGTAGTAGATTTTCTTTGCAGCCTACAAATGTTGTATTATGGTAGTATAATTGGAACAATATCAGTGTCTGTACTGTAAGATATAGTAGAATTGGAAAAGGTGCAGCGAAGGGCGACTAAAATGATAGCGGGGATGGGACGACTTCCCTATGAAGAAAGACTAAAGAGGCTAGGGCTTTTCAGCTTGGAGAAGAGACGGCTGAGGGGAGACATGATAGAGGTATATAAAATAATGAGTGGAGTGGAACAGGTGGATGTGAAGCGTCTGTTCACGCTTTCCAAAAATACTAGGACTAGGGAGCATGCGATGAAACTACAGTGTAGTAAATTTAAAACAAATCAGAGAAACTTTTTCTTCACCCAACGCATAATTAAACTCTGGAATTCGTTGCCGGAGAACGTGGTGAAGGCGGTTAGCTTAGCAGAGTTTAAAAAGGGGTTAGACGGTTTCCTAAAGAACAAGTCCATAAACCACTACTAAATGGACTTGGGAAAAATCCACAATTCCAGGAATAACATGTATAGAATGGGAAGCTTGCCAGGTGCCCTTGGCCTGGATTGGCCGCTGTCGTGGACAGGATGCTGGGCTCGATGAACCTTTGGTCTTTTCCCAGTGTGGCATTACTTATGTACTTTTTACTTATGTACTTATGTAAGACGGAATGACTGTCTTGGGGAAATAGTCTCTGATTCTTCTCAGTTTCCATAGTGTTTTGAAACTTTTTGATGTGATTGCAGCAAAAACAGAATGTCATAAACTTGTTAGAAAATGGTAACATTCAAACACATAAGTATGGGAAACTACTCAAGTGTAATCAGGTCTGTCATGTAAATTTTGATCCATAAGCTGGTTTAAAATAAAAAGTTTTCAAATATCTTAGAATACAAAAATGTACAGGCAACCAATGCAGAAAGCAAAATAATTTAGTGACATAATCTTTCTTTTTCATACAACAGAGGAAGCGAATGGTGGTATTTTGAAGGGCCTGGAGGCAACATAGATGATGTTTAGTGATACCAGCGTACAATGAGTTACAGTAACCCAGTCGCGAAACCACAAATGCATAAATTGAGAGTATGCATAATTTAAAAAACCCCCAAAAGGCTATGAAGTGACAGAAAACGTAATTGTAATACGTGTGAAATTTGATCCTGAAAAGTAAGATGGGAATCAAATATAACCACCTGATATCAAAATGACTGTACAGGGTGGACGTACAAATCAAACAGATAAGAAATGAAGTTTGGTTTTCTCTGGATTCAAAACTAATTTATGGGAGCGTAGCCATTGCGATAAAGCTGTAAGACATTCTTGCTAAGTGTTAGGTTGTTATCATTGAAATATTGACATCTGGGAGCAAATGATCTCATATCCGATTAATTAACGACTACTTGCCCTTTAGAAAAATGTCCCAACCTAATCTCACCAACCTCCACTCCCAATTCTGTTCTGACTTAGATGACGACCTCATCATTGGTTTTATTTACCCCACCTCCCCATTCCCCCTCTACTCATCCCATCCTTCTCTTCTCCATCTCCTCTTTATTTTATCCCTCCTTACCCCTTTTCTCCCAAATTATACTATCCTATCCTGTCTACCCTCTCTTATCCTAATCATACATTATCAAGCTCAACTATAATGTTTTGAAATTTCTATTATATGACTTTGTATTTCAATTTACTATGTAAGCCGCATTGAGCCTGCATTATGTGGGAAAGCGCGGGGTACAAACGTAATAAATAAATAAATATGCCAAAGGGCAATAAGAAATCTGCCTTTTCGCTGTGGCTCCGTACAATAGTTCCCCAAGCAGAAGACATGGGGTCAGATGATGGTAAGGGAGCCCAGCTTGCCATAGAAATCAAATGGCCATTTTAGGGTTGGGAGCAGTTCAAAGTCAAAATGGCCTGGATATCTGGGGGAAGCTCAGCCTTGGGAGGGTGACCACATCCAAGTGGCCTCATATTTTCAGGGATGGGACACACACTAGACTTTGCCCAATATCCAGCGCTATTTAACCAGCCAGGAACGGCTCCTGGCTAGTTAAATAGCTCTTAACCGGCTATCCACGAATATTCAGCAGGAGATAGCCAGTTATCTCCCACTGAATATTCGTGGTCAGCACCTAGCAGATAACCTGCTATAGTACACATTATAGCCAGCTATCTGTGTTACTATGTAAACCGCATTGAACCTGCTTTGAGTGGGAAAGCGCGGGATACAAATGTAATAATAAATAAATAAAATATTCAGCGCATCGCCGGCTAAGTTTGGCAGCCAAATTGGGCCACCGAAACAGTAGGTCTACTACCTTTGGCCAGCTTAAACTTAACCCGCCAGTGCTGAATATCGACTTGGACAATTAAGTTTAAACCACCAAAAATGAAACGGATATTCAACGCTGGTCTCTAGAAATAATCCAGCATTGAATATTCTGTCCTCGGTGCAGCCCCACTCCTGCGGTCTAAATATCTGCCCCTGTGTGCACATCCTCGACAATGCATCATTCAGCTGTGCTCATTGCATGAATCTCCACATGTGGTGCTACTCAGAAGGGGAAACCATGTGTGGCCACTGTGAATATTTATAAACAATCTGTGCAATTAGCATGACATAGATATACGTGTGTACAGTGCAGAGATCTAACATTGTTGGTATTCAAAATTTTGGATGGTTCTCACCTGGCACTTTTTCTCCTCCTGTCTGCAGGTGACTAGCCAATGTCTGAACAAAAAAAGAACAAAAAAAGAGTGGGAAATGGACCAATGACTCCAGGAAAACGGGAAGTAAAATACCAAGGAACCACTTTATTCAATGACTCGACACAAAAAAAACTGTGTTTCGGCCAGGAGGCCTGCTTCAGGAGTCTAAAAACAACAAATATTTAAAAACATCAATACAAATAAACAAACAAAAATAAGCATTTGATAACATAAATTTTAAAATAAACAAACAAAGTTAAAAAATAGTGATAGGAGATTATATATCCAAAAAATGTAAAACAATATATATCTGTAAAGTACAATTATCTAAAGTAAAAATATATATCTAAATATATGATCTAAAAGAGATAACATAAGATCAGATTATATATGTATATATATGTGCCTTTTATTTCATCTGATCTTATGTTATCTCTTTTAGATCATATAAGTTCATTTTATTATTCCGCATTGTTTATGTATATCTTTATATATATCATGTTTTCATGTTCATGACTTTTTTCCTTTAGATATATATTTTTACTTTAGATAATTGTACTTTACAGATATATATTGTTTTACATTTTTTGGATATATAATCTCCTATCACTGTTTTTTAACTTTGTTTGTTTATTTTAAAATTTATGTTATCAAATGCTTATTTTTGTTTGTTTGTTTATTTGTATTGATGTTTTTAAATATTTGTTGTTTTTAGACTCCTGAAGCAGGCCTCCTGGCCGAAACACAGTTTTTTTTGTGTCGAGTCATTGAATAAAGTGGTTCCTTGGTATTTTACTTCCCGTTTTCCTGGAGTCATTGGTCCATTTCCCACTCTTTTTTTGTTCTGTTATTTTTACGTGGGAGTTTGTGTTCATCCACTTAGGTGGATTACCCTCTCTAGCCAATGTCTGAACAGGAGGCGGGCAGAAGCAGCAGCCCAGCATCAGTCAGAGAAGACTAAAGGAAGGAGTGGTGGGTGATGCAGAGGGAACTGAAGAGGCAAGCCAGGTTGAGACACAGGCATATCCTCCAAGGGCAGAGGAGCAGAAGCAGTAGGCTGGATCTGAGGGGCTCCAAGATCTCCCACCATAGCTAAGAAAGCTGGAGAAGATGAGGGAGCAGGAGTGTCCATTTACCAGCAGCAGCACCCTGCAAGGAGACACCAATTAGTGTAAGTTGCTGACAGGCTCATGGATCAAAACTGCTTCCTTGCTAAGAAGCATGAGTGGAAACTGCCTCCTTCAGCGCAGTGTGGCGGTCCAGGAGCAGCAGGCAGAAGACACCCGCACATCAGGCTTCCTCTGCGGGACATAGTACATGATATGGCAAGCATCAGAGTTGAGTTAACCATGGCCGGACAGGAGATTACCAATCTGCGCATTGACATGCAGGATTTACCAGTAGCCCTGGTGGCACAACTGAGGCAGGACGGACACTTTTCTGTGCTGGCCAGCACTACCACCATCAACCACCTCAGCCAATGCACCCTCTCCTAGCTGTGGGCCAGCTGCCAAGAGGCAAAGGAGCTCTGCAAGCCCAGAGGGGCCCAACATAGCAGCTACAATTGATGCTACTGGTGCGCCATCCGTGGCACCTACCAACATTTCAGGAGGACCATCGTAAGTCTCTAGAGTGCCTGTGAGATTTCAGGGTGCAGCATGGCATGGCCAACCGGACAGTGATGAGTCTGGAACTGCCGCTGACACCTGTACTACGTCCCCCAGCAGCCCAGAGCACCCTGCTCAGTCCGTTGTTACGTGTGCTAGGGGTGGGAGAGGCGATAGGAGCAGGGGTAGGGGAAGGGGGAGGGAAATAGTGTGCAGGTGGTTTACTGGCATGTTTTGTGGGGTGAGTTTTATGTTGAGAGGAGTGTGGGGCCATATTAGTGATGAATGGGGTGGGGTGGGGTGGGGAAGAGGACTGTGTATGTGTGTGTAGAGTGGGACTGTGTGCGAGTGTTGGGTGGGGGTGGGCTGGGGAGGAGAGATCACACTGTGCATCCTTTATCATCCTTATACACAATAAATGCACTTACCTTTACTGAAAATGTGGATGCCTGAGCCAATTTCTTGTAGCCAGTCCAGACTGATGGGATTACGCTCAATGATGCTCGGAGAGTCCTGCATCATCCTCTGTGTCCTGCTGGCCATCTGTTGTGCCTCTGGGCTGATGAAGTACCAAATTATGGAGCACGTAACAGGCCATGAAGAGTTTGCCCCTGATTGATCCAGACAGTAGCATCTGTCTTTTTAGCTGCCCGACGGTCCTATGTGTTCTGCCCCCATGATCATGGAGGTAGGGTGAATTGTTATGTATATTTAATATGAGTATTATCTGTATTCAACTGCATTGTTGTGTATAGTTAGCTCTGTGGTTTAGAGCTGATTTCCTTGTAGTTCGCAGTATCTTGTGACTGACTCCTTGTAAGCTTTCCCTATTGGCTGTTAACTCTGAGCTAGGCCCAGCCCTCACTCCCTGCCCCTGCCAGTTGTGTGAGAGAGTCCCAGTCTTCCTAGCATGCCTTTGTGATCAGCAGCTGTTCCAGGGGCTGATCCCTCCTTAATCTACTGTAATTCCATCAAGATTTTTCATTATCTCCCCAAGTCATTCCCCATTCATTTTTCCTGAGTTTCTCCCCCTTATTCTCCTTTGAGTATTACAGCTTTTCCTTTCAAATGGGCTGAGGTTCTGGCCATCTCCTTGCCTCTGGGGTGGCTAGATATAGACTCTATGTGCAGAAGGCAACAATTCTCTTCTAAGCAACTGAACTATTTCAATCTATATTTGTTTATCCCTTCCGGACTTGGCGTTCGCCTTTACGGTATTTTGGAAGCCACATTGAGCCTGCTAATGGGTGGGAAAATGTGGGATGCAAATGTTACAAATAAATAAACTGTAAGTTGGATTTTCCTTGTTTATTCTGAGTACTACAATAAAGACGATTTGCTTAAGAATTGAGAGTCTACTGATAAAGCTTTTACTTGGGGATGGTTTAAGCTGGCTGTTGAAGCTACTCTATACTTTGCCTAAAACAGTACACTATGACAGTGCTAGTATTTCTGTAAGCGCTGTTGTACTGCTCCTCAGCAGCATTTTGTAGCACCACTTTTGAGGTCATAAGCCAGCAGTGTCTTGGATATCCCCTGTCACCTGTGTGGTATTGCAGAGAAGGTACATCTGAGTAATCAGATTCTGCTTGTGTGCACTGATGGGGGAGGGGCACAGGATATATGTCAGGGTGTGGGTACATGGGGAGGTCACATGCAGTGCTGTCTGTTTTGGGAGGAAGAGTGGCTTATGATGTGTCCACTCTTAAACTGTTGATAAATGCCAGATTGTTGTAGAATGTAAGCATCATGACCTGATCCCGGGAACTGTGCACACATCTGTGTTCTCATCCATCACATTGCACACAACTTGCAAATTAAGTGAAAATGAAAGGCTTTCCTGTTCTGATAAGTTGGTTCCCTTCCTCTTGGTGGGTGCAGTCAATGAGGCCCAGGACTGAGGAAAACTAGTCAATACTGTAAAATTGAGTCATGGTTTGTTGCACCTAATCCACTGTATTCAGAAACACTATATTCTGACTGGACTGGGTGACAAAGAGGGGCATAATCGAATGGTGCCGGCCATCTAGATGGCCGCCCATCTAGATGGCCAGTGCCGCAAAAAGCAGTCCCGAACCGTATTATCGAAAAATATGGCCGACCATCTTTTGTTTCGATAATACGGTTGGGGCCGGCCAAATGTCAAAGTTTTCACCCATAATGGAAACTAATGCTGGCAATCTCAAACCCGGCACAATCCAAGGCATTTGGTTGTGGGAGGAGCCAGCATTTGTAGTGCACTGGTCCCCCTCACATGCCAGGACACCAACCGGGCACCCTAGGGGGCACTTCTAAAAATTAAAAAAAAATTTTAAATAGCTCCCAGGTGCATAGCTCCCTTCCCTTGGGTGCTGAGCCCCCCAAATCCCCCCCCAAAACCCTCTCCCCACAACTCTACACCATTACCATAGCCCTTATGGGTGAAGGGGGCACCTAGATGTGGGTACAGTGGGTTTTGGGGGGTTGGAGGGTTCCCATTTACCACCACAAGTGTAACAGGTAGGGGGGGATGGGCCTGGGTCCACCTGCCTGAAGTGCACTGCACCCACTAAAAACTGCTCCAGGGACTTGCATACTGCTATCAGGGAGCTAGGTATCACATTTGAGGCTGGCTGGCATAGAGGCTGGCAAAAAAGTGTTTTTTTTTTGATGGGAGGGGGGTTGGTGACCACTGGGGGAGTAAGGGGAGGTCATCCCCGATTCCCTCCGGTGGTCATCTGGTCAATTGGGGCACTTTTTTGAGACTTGGTCCTGAAAATAAATGGACCAAGTGAAGCCGGCAAAATGCTCGTCAGAGCCGGCCATCTTTTTTCCATTATCAGGCGAAGCCGGCCATCTCGAAACCATGCCCCATCCCGCCCCCCCCCCCCCCCCCCCCCGTCCCACCATCGCTACCCTGCCGAAACGCCCCCTTGAACTTTGGCTGGCTCCGCAACAGAACGCAGTTGAAGCCGGCCAAAATTGGCTTTCGATTATACCGATATGGCCGGCCATCTCCCGATTTGTTTCAGAAATGGCCGGCGATCTCTTTTGAAAAGAAGCTGGAAAGGCTGTTAGGAACTAGCTTATGACCTGAGAAATTGTGGGCTGGCTGAGTCCAGCTGTCACAGCCAGAACAGACTGGAAGGTGTCTGTTGCCAAGAAGGCTAGGGTGGATGTTATCTTTAGGTGAACTGGCACTAGGTGACCCCAAGTGAAGGACTATCTCTGGACCTCCATCCTCCTTTCTTGTGGACAAACTGGATGGGAACCCTATGGGGACAAACATAGAATGAGAGGGCAACACACTGGGGAAGAGGGTGGAGACCTGGCACCTTCTGGCTTTCCCATGGAGGATGGAGGCTCAATGCAGCTGCAGGTTACCAGTGCTGCTGCAGGGAACACTGGGCCCAGCTCTGCAACTCTCTCACCTTCAGCTGCAGGAGGTAAAGGAGAAGCCTGATATTCACTTATGAAAAGAGAAAGAAAGGGGGCTGAGTGCACAGGACAAAAGGATTTATTGTTTAACGGTTCCCCTTGAGAGATATACGAGTTGTAAGGACCATGAATGGGATAGACCTAGAAGCTGGGAAATGTGAAAAGGATGTGGGTTGCTATGTTGTGAAACAGGAATGCAAAGCTGTCCATGAGTAGGCCAAGGTAGAAAGGTATGGGTAGGTAGACTAGAGGTGGCCATGAGCGAGTGAAGAGGTTTGTGAAAATGGACTGTGTGAAGGGAATTCTAGGTGGCTGTGAATCAGAGGAAAAGTGTAGGTCATGTACCCTTAGAGAAACATATGCAAGTGTTAAAAAGCGTAAACCACACATAGGAGAGGGAGGGGGAGGAATCGACAACTTAAAAATTCGATTGGACATTGGCATTTGAGAGATGGGTAGTATCTGACGAAGGAATTCTTGTTTGTTTGGTTGAGAGATGTTAATATATATTTACAGAACACGGTCAATATGAGCCTACTATATTTAGCTGGGGACAAGACCAAGGGACCGGACCATCCCCATTACTATGTTTGTTGTGTTATTGTTCTGGTGTTGGGAGCTATTTTGGACTGGTTAACATACGTGGGGATATGACATTGTTTTTGTAAAGAAGGAGAAGAGATAATATGTAACGGGGGGGGGGGGGATGAACAAACCACACAAATTCATGGTTCTAATGTTTTATTGATTGTTCAATAAAAAATGTTTAAAACTAAAAAAGCGTAAACCATGAAGAGATAAGGAAAAATGGAAGCATCAGGAGTTGGGTGTTATTAGGAAGGGTATGGAGTCCAGGTGTGCGGATGTTATAATGCCGTTGTATCGCTCCATGGTGCGACCGCACCTGGAGTATTGTGTTCAGTACTGGTCTCCGTATCTCAAAAAAGATATAGTAGAATTGGAAAAGGTACAGCGAAGGGCGACGAAAATGATAGTGGGGATGGGACAACTTTCCTATGAAGAGAGGCTGAGAAGGCTAGGGCTTTTCAGCTTGGAGAAGAGACGGCTGAGGGGAGATATGATAGAAGTGTATAAAATAATGAGTGGAATGGATCGGGTGGATGTGAAGCGACTGTTCACGCTATCCAAAAATACTAGGACTAGAGGGCATGAGTTGAAGCTACAGTGTGGTAAATTTAAAACGAATCGGAGAAAATTTTTCTTCACCCAACGTGTAATTAGACTCTGGAATTCGTTGCCGGAGAACGTGGTACGGGCGGTTAGCTTGACGGAGTTTAAAAAGGGGTTAGATAGATTCCTAAAGGACAAGTCCATAGACCGCTATTAAATGGACTTGGAAAAATTCCGCATTTTTAGGTATAACTTGTCTGGAATGTTTTTACGTTTAGGGAGCGTGCCAGGTGCCCTTGACCTGGATTGGCCACTGTCGGTGACAGGATGCTGGGCTAGATGGACCTTTGGTCTTTCCCAGTATGGCACTACTTATGTACTGTATGTACTTCAGCAGCACACTGAGATGTTTGCATACCTGTGAAGAAACTGTTGATAGCTGTGTCCTGTTGTGAATTGTGAGGCAGCAAAGGAAGTGGGAGACTAATATGCAGACAAGTCTCATACAAGGATAGTCCTGTCTGCATAAGGGGTGTAAAGAGATGGACAGGTATGGCTATATCCTAATCAGTGTTGAGAGACCGATGCCTGTGAATGAGCTGTGGTAGATGTACTGACCCCCCTCTGCCCCTCCATGTTGTCCCCCAGCTCCTCGAAATGGGCTGCCTCAACAGGCTCACTTCTTCAGATCCACTGTATATAAGGGAAGAGGGAGAGAAAGACATATAGATAAGTCAAAGAAAAATATTTCATACAGCCTTAAATCCTTATGGGAGTGTGGTGCATTCAGTGAGTCACTGGGCCATGTCAGGTAGCAAAACGTCCCTCAGGAAACCTTTGAGTGGAGGAGTGGCCTAGTGGTTACTGCAGTGGCCTTTGATTCTGGGGAACTAGGTTCAATTCCCACTGCAGCTCCTTGTGACTCTGGGCAAGTCACTTAACCCTCCATTGTCCCAGGTACAAATAAGTACCTGTATATAATGTAAACCACTTTGAACGTAGTTGGAAAAACCACAGAAAGGCAGTATATTAAGAGGCAGATGCATCAAGCAAACATTAAAAAATCTAAATCGTTAAAGTCCCTAACGATTTTAAAAAAACGAAGAATGCACCAAAACAACAAGTCACACATGCTCATGCTCATGCTCATGCTCAGATCGGTATTGAAAAGTACAATGTATCAAAGAATCATAATACACGTCGGTAATTGGCCCCTAAATCATGCGCAGAGCAGCCAAGCGTTATGTTAGCTGCTGTGCGCATGCCACAAACAGTCAAAACACAAGCACATGGCTCCCAAATCAAAACAAAAATAAAAAAAGCGTAGGGAGGGGGCAAAGGCGCTCATCAGGAGCGTCCTGTATGGCAGTCCTTCCCCCCCCCCCCCGCCTGAGGTCGCCGTTCCCCCCCCCCCCCCCCCCCGCTTCCTCCTGCATTATAAATTAAAAAGCAAAACATACCGTTAGCAGCCCCGGCCCCCCTCCCTTCCTCACTACTCTGTCTCCCCTCAGCTCCGCATCCCAACATCCTCTGCCCTGTGCCCCGCCCCCTCTTGGGGTCATCGCCGCCATTCCCCCCTCCACCGGGCCCCCCTCCCTCTTACCGGGCCAGTGCAGCGCCTCTCTCCTTTGTCCGAAGGCGCTGCACGGGCAAGAAGAAAAGCTGATGCTTGTCTTCGCCCAGCTTCGGTCGCGTGTCTCTCTCCTCCTGGGCCTGCCCCCGTCTGACGTCAGTAACCTATGTAGGTGGAAAGATCTGCAACTTACATTCCTATCCCCACCAGGCTTCCAGTTTGGTGCACATAACACATTACTCATGGAGCCGAGAACAGGCATCACTGCAATCTTTCATGCAGTAATCCTAAGAAACTAAAGTCTGTAGAAATCATTTCAGAGATCATACCTTCAACCTTCCAGCAGCCAAGCATCTGTACAATGCATAAAGAAAGTGTTCCTGGTATTTCTCCGAGATAGTATTCAGCTTCTACAGAATCTGTCAGTCTTCTTTACCGTCAAGGGTCCATCACCATAATAATATGTACATAGTTCTTTAGCAGCTTTCATCCGCTCTGAATTGCAGTGCGCTTTGCCATTTGACACAGTCCTTCAGGAACAAACCCTTCAGCAACGTCTGGTGAAGGATGGCACGGCGAGTCATATAGGATGCCTGGATTGCGTTAACAGTTCCAAAGAGAAGAGCATAGAAAGAACAGTGCAATCATTATTCTTACCCAATTACTACTGCTAGCTGAGCTGGAGACGGAGAAGGGTCAAGTGGGTTGACCCAATTCACATCAAGATTCAATGGTAAAGAAGAAAATCAAACTCACATTCCAAGACTTTCTGTGATCTGACGATTTGTAGTTCAACTTTCTATGCAGAAAATCACCTCTCTTTCTACGGCGTCGATAAAGGAAACTGATAAATGAAGCTCTAACTTCAGTTTTGCGAAAAACTTGTTAAAGACCTGGTAACCCAGTAGACATCCAACATACAGCATCTTGATCTGAAGGAGCATGATTTTCCAGCTGGATTTATATCGAAATGTTACCTTGTTTTAAAAAAAATGACTAACGAATAGTTAAGCACTAAGAAAAATCTGAGTACGGTTAGACCATTGGGCTGAGAACCAGGGAAGCCAGGGTTCAAATCCCACTGTAGCTCCTAGTGATCTTTGGCAAGGGGTCCTTTCACCAAGCTACGGGAAAAAGGGCCATGCTAGCGACGGGGGCTGTTTTTCCCGCTCGCCAGGGCCATAAAAAGCCAAAAAATAATGGCCATGCGGCGAGATAACTCTTATTGCGTGGCCATGCGGCAGGGAGCCCTTACCACCACCCATTGAGGTGGCAATAAGGGTTCCCGCGCTAATCCGGCGGTAACCAGGTAGCATGTCCGATTACCGCCGGGTTATTGCCACTGAAGCCATTTCCGTGGGGTTTCTTTTTCCCCGGAAATGGCGCTCGCTCGGGCCGGAACTACTGCTGACGGCCACGTTGGGCTGGCGGTATTCCCGGAAGAGCGAGTGCTGCTCTGCAAAAGGGCCTCTTAATTATTATTATTATTATTATTATTACATTTGTACCCCGTGCTTTCCCACTCAAGGCAGGTTCAATGCGGCTTACATAATAATCTGGATTACAGAGAATTGATAAAGAGAAAATAAGTTAATTAAAGCAGAATAATAAAAGGGATAGGTAGGTAGAGATGGGCAAGGGTGAAGGGAGTAGGAGAGGTATGAGCAAGGTGTAGTTGAGCATTGGAGGAGGGGTAGAGGAGGCAGGAGGGGGGATGCGATACAGGAAAAGCATAGGGAAATTTGGTGGGAGATGTAGTCTTAACCCTCCATTGTCTCAGATACAGACTTAAGTGGTGAGCCCTCCAGGGAAAGAAAAATGCCTAGTATACCTGAATGTACACTGGGCTTGTAGGCGGTATATAAATAATAATAACTTTGTCTGATGGTGGAATAAGATGAAGGCCTATCTGGCCCATAGGTTGTGCCCCGCCAGTGTCGTTATGCTCATATTAGCCCTCTCCTCAAGTCACTTCACTGGCTTCCTATCCGTTTCCGCATACAGTTCAAACTCCTCTTATTGACCTATAAGTGCATTCACTCTGCAGCTCCTCAGTACCTCTCCACTCTCATCTCTCCCTACATTCCTCCCCGGGAACGCCGTTCACTGGGTAAATCTCTCTTATCTGCACCCTTCTCCTCCACCGCTAACTCCAGACTCTGTTCCTTTTATCTTGCTGCACCATATGCCTGGAATAGACTTCCTGAGCCAGTACGTCAAGCCCCATCTCTGGCCGTCTTCAAATCTAAGCTAAAAGCCCACCTTTTTGATGCTGCTTTTAACTCCTAACCCTTGTTCACTTGTTCAGAACCCTTATTTGATCATCCTCACTTTAATATTCCCTTATCTCTTGTTTGTCCTGTTTGTCTGTCCTAATTAGATTGTAAGCTCTGTGGAGCAGGGACTGTCTCTTCATGTTCAAGTGTACAGCGCTGAGTACATCTAGTAGCGCTATAGAAATGATAAGTAGTAGTAGTAGTATTTCTCTTTAAGTGCTTCACAGTCTGTCTCTGCAGTCTGAATAGCTGGAAGCCACAGAACTCATCAGATCTTTGGCAGACCAGGTGAATCATGAGTAGCCTCTCTGTTTTGCATCAGAAATGGATGTATATGAACATAGTGTGACCCAGTGGTCTTATGAGGACAGCATGCCTAGTCCTTTTTACCCACAGGGTTTGCTGCACTTCAAAGCAAAAATATATTTGGCCTTTTGCACTGAAAACTGCAGATACTATCAGTTGTCATTGATGATCTGTATATCAAAGTCCCATTCCCTTTCCTTGGACAAGATGGAGATGCTACAAATCCCCAACCTGGTCCTAGAGGCTCATTTTCGAAAAAGAAACACATCCAAAAAGTGTCATAAAGCAGCATTTGGATGTATTTCTTCTCAAAATGTCCAAATTGGTATTTTTGAAATCTATTTTGCAGATGTGAGAAAACAAAGACATTCTATCTTTTATAAAGAGGTAAATAGACTTCAGATTCCCGGTGTGGATCCCTCAATTTTGGATCTCACCGCTCCGCTTAGCCGCTGGCTTTTTAGTTATCCAGTGCGGTTACTAGCGGGCATCCTCATTAGTCTAGAAATCCTCTCTTGTAGTTTAATAGCTCATAGATTACTTATAACATTGCTAAAAGTAGGGAGGGTGGCAAGGCCTGGTCCAACCCACGAATCCACGTCTGAATAAGATCTTTATTGACCTTGTAAAAGTCATTTGGCCTTGCTTTGTGCAGCCTCATTGTACTTTTCATAATCTTTCTTTATTGAACTAGGAACTTTTCAAGGTGAAATATTTCATTCATCCACAGTTTTGACTGTACCATTTTCATTCCCAGTCCTCAAGGGCAATCAACAGGTCAGGCTTTCAGGATACCTCATTAATATGTATTGCACTACAAGTATTAAAATCTAAAATCTTAAAATCTATTCATCATGCTTTATTAAACACTTCTATCGTACCACTTACAAAATATATATACCTTTATAAAACCCACTAATCTCCTCACTGCTCAAAAATTCCATTCATACCACTCAAACTTATCTCAACAGAGCTCCAGGTCAGTGTATTTATATTCAAACAGGTGTTGATGCCCCTGTATAAGTCGTTGGTGAGGCCCCACCTGGAGTATTGTGTTCAGTTCTGGAGGCTGTATCTTGCTAAGGATGTAAAAAAAATGGAAGCAGTGCAAAGAAAAGCTACGAGAATGGTATGGGATTTGCATTACAAGATGTATGAGGAGAGACTTGCGGACCTGAACATGTATACTCTGGAGGAAAGGAGAAACAGGGGTGATATGATACAGACATTCAAATATTTGAAAAGTATTAATCCGCAAACGAACCTTTTCCGGAGGTGTGAAGGCAGTAGAACGAGAGGACATGATATGAGAGTGAAGGGGGGCAGACTCAAGAAAAATGTCAGGATGTATTTTTTCACAGAGAGAGTGGTGGATGCTTGGAATGCTCTCCCGCGGGAGGTGGTGGAGATGAAAACGGTAACGGAATTCAAGCATGCGTGGAATAAACATAAAGGAATCCTGTGCAGAAGGAATGGATCCTCAGAAGCTTAGCCGAGATTGGGAGGCGGGGCTGGTGTTTGGGTGGTGGGGCTAGTTCTGGGCAAGACTTCTACAGTCTGTGTCCTGAAAATGGCAGATACAAATCAAGGTAAGGTATACACAAGAAGTAGCACATATGAGTTTATCTTGTTGGGCAGACTAGATGGACCGTGCAGGTCTTTTTCTGCCGTCATCTACTATGTTACTATGTTACTATATGTATATTCAATATCTCTTGCAGGTGACACTGTGTTAACCTGAACTTTAAGCACTAAAGCTGGAAGGTAGTCCAACTTCACATTGACAGTCCTATCTTCATCTCACTGGACGATGTTTTTCCGAAATGTGCCGCCGAATAAAGCTTACTAAACAACCGTCTACCTCGCTTTCGCTGTTATTTGAGCTCAACGTCCTCATACAGACAAGCTGTCAGCACCCAACACAAATTTGTGTTTCACAGGGGAGGTGACTACAAAACAAAATACAGTGAAGAGAAGAAATACTATTTTAAAAACAAGCTCATTATTCTATAATTCAAAACTAACATACACACATGATCGTACCTGTAAATAAACTTTAACAGCTTATTGGCTTTGCTGAGATGAAGCTCCAACCGACTGCTGGGGAAACGGTGCCTCACTTCTCAGAAAACGCCGTGCATGCGCAAATCATGCAAAACCTTTGACCTAAGGGCAGAGCCAGCCCACTTATAAGCCAGCCCATTCTACCTCCTTATTAAACCCAGTAGGAGTCACTGTTTTCCATTCAAATATGATGCGCCTTCGCTATGCTTTCGACATGCTCCCGTGAACTTTGGTCGTCCCCGCGACGGAAAGCAGTTGAGGACGCCGAAAATCGGCTTTCGATTATGCTGATTTGGGCGACCCTGGGAGAAGGACACCCATCTTGCGATTTGTGTCAAAAGATGGGCGCCCTTCTCTTTCGAAAATAAGCCTGTATGCCACACTTTGTATTGTTGTTTGAATATTTTTACTGCTGTAATTGTCTATTGCTTATGTTTCACCTTATTCTTGCTGTACACTGCCTTGAGAGAATTCCTTCAAAAAGGCGGTAAATAAATCCTAAGCAATAGATAAATGTAGCATACCTTGAGATTGGGAACTCTCCACCGTAGGAATAATTCTATAAAGGAGCCTGGCAAAAACACACGTAAAAGACTAGATCCTATGTAGTGGAGGAGTGGCCTAGTGGTTAGAGCAGGGGCGTATCTGCGTGGGGCCACAGGGGCCTGGGACCCCGCAGATTTCGCCCTGGCCCCCCTCCCGCCGCCAACCCTGCTGACGTTGTTTACCTTTACTGGCGGGGGACCCCAACCCCCCGCCAGCCGAGGTCCGCTTTCGCCTGCTTTTAAAAATAATTCTTCAGCTGGCGGGGGACCCCAACCCCCGCCAGCCGCCGAGGTCTTAAAAGTTCTTGTTCATCATCCTCCTCCGTCCGTGGCCATGCTGTACGCTGTTGATTCGGAGTCTGACGTTGCACCACGGGAGAGGAGGTGGAGAGAGTCGTTGGTGGCAGGGGGGGGCTCTGGCTATGGCGGGGGGGGGGGGAGTCGTTGGTGGCAGGGGAGGCTCTGGCAATGGCGGGGGGGTCAGTGGTGCCGGGGGGGGGGCTAAAATGTGCCCCCTCCCTCTGGCCCTGGCCCTCCCTACTGCCAGAGTCCAGATACGCCCCTGGGTTAGAGTGGTGGACTTTGGCCCTGGGGAATTGGGTTCAATTCCCACTGCAGGCACAGGCAGCTCCTTGTGACTCTGGGCAAGTCATTTAACCCTCCATTGCCCCAGGTACAAATAAGTACCTGTATATAATATGTAAGCCACATTGAGCCTGCCATGAGTGGGAAAGAGCGAGGTACAAATGTAACAAAAATAAAATAGATACTATTGGAGATTCTACATGGAATGTTGCTACTATTGGAGATTCTACATGGAATGTTGCTATTCCACTAGCAACATTCCATGTAGAAGGCTGCGCAGGCTTCTGTTTCTGTGAGTCTGACGTCCTGCACGTACGTGCAGGACGTCAGACTCACAGAAGCAGAAACCTGCGCGGCCACATTGGTGATCTGCAAGGGCCGACTTCTACATTGATTGTTGCTAGTGGAATAGCAACATTCCATGTAGAATCTCAAATAGCAGCAACAGTAGAGGAGTGGCCTAGTGGTTAGGGTGGTGGACTTTGGTCCTGAGGAACTGAGTTCAATTCCCACTTCAGGCACAGGCAGCTCCTTGTGACTCTGGGCAAGTCATTTAACCCTCCATTGCCCCAGGTACAAATAAGTACCTAAGCTGCATTGAGCCTGCCATGAGTGGGAAAGTGCGGGGTACAAAAAAAACAAAACAAAAACATATGGCACTGAAAAAAAAGCGCTATTCTATAAGCTGTGCCTAAATTTAGGCGTGGTTTATAGAACAGCGCTTCTGCCCAGAAATCACACCTAACTTTAGGTGTGGCCATTTACACCAACTGAAACACGGCGCAAATGCACACACCTACGTTAGCTGTATATCCCCGTTATTCTATAACAACGTGCATTCATTTTAGGAATGTCCACGTTCTGTCCATGACCCTCCCATTTCCGCACATCCCCTTTTCAGATCACTCATAAATTTATGCCCATCCATCAATGCCTATTAAATCTAGTTAGTGCCATTAGCTGGCACTAATTAGCTTGTCATTCAATTAAATTGCATGCGCAAATTGGGCACATGGCCAAATTTGGACATGCAATTTTTAGTGACTTTTATAGAGTTAGGGGGGAAAGGCAGTATTCTAGTCATTTACACGAGTACGTGGCTATTTACAAGTGAAAATGACCTCATAGAATACCAGCTAGTGGGAAAGCATGTGTCTTGTTGTGAAAGTGCGTATTTTGCTGGTGGGTGAGCAAATGGGCAGGGTATGAGCTGAACATGCAAATATGTGTATAAATTATAATATTATATTATTTACATCAGTGGTTCCCAAACCTGGTCCTGGAGGCACCCCAACCAGTTGAGGTTTCAAGATATCTACAATGAATGTTCATGAGAGAGGTTTGCATGCAGTGGAGGCAGTGCATGCAAATCTCTCTCATGAATATTCATCGTGAAAACCTGACTGGCTGGGGTGCCTCCAGGACCAGATTTCTGGCAAACATCTAGGTACAGGCATTTACAGACTGATGTGAATGATTATGGCACATTTCCTCCTGCTAGTATTCCATAAAGAAAATTAGCATCTATTTTTCTATATAGAATAGTCATGAAATAGGTCCCTGCTTGCCCTCTTATACAAAACTAAACTAAATTTATACCAGGTTTCTTGTTATAGAATTACCTTCCATATGCTACTAGATGGTAATTATTAAACTTTTCCTTAAATGAGGAAGAGATGTATTTCTGGTTGAGGTTGAAAGGCTTTTTGCATGAGTATACTCATTCAAAAAGTACAAAGACCAGGGGACACTCAATGAAACTGCGTAGAAATACTTTTTAAAACAAATAGGAGGAAATATTTTCTCACTCAAAGAATAGTTAAGCTCTGGAACTCATTGCCAGAGGTTGTGGTAATGGCAGTTAGAATAGCTGGGTTTTTGGACAAGTTCCTGGAGGAAAAGTCCAAAGTCTGTTATGGAGATGGACATGGGGGAAGCCATTGCTTGCCCCCGGATTGGTAGCATGGAATGGTGCTACTATTTGAAATTCTACCAGGTATTGGAAGCAGGATACTGGGCTAGATGGACCATTGGTCTGACCCAGTATGGTTATTCTTATGTTCTTATGTTAAAAGTATTTCTGCTCAATATAATTGTGTTAAAAACAACTGAAACTCGGTTGGGCATACATTTCATCCTAAGCTGAGGGAAGTTTCGTGAGAAACCAGAATTTCCTCTCAGAGTACATTCTAACAGAAATACAACTTGCACTTCCAAACATATTTGCAAATGTCCTTTATCCCTCAATTCTCATGTTTTGTGGGAAAATATAGCTGGGGATTGTGAGTCCCGACTGCCCATTTCGCAATTCACCATTGAAGCAAAGCGTCTGTGTGCAGCGATGCTGAAGTAGGTGCTCTGTTCAGATATACATTTATGACAGCCGGCCACTTATTGGAAACCGGAAAATTGAATACACTAAGTTCATAATGAAATGGAAGCATTATGTGGGGTCATGGGAATTGCAGTGAATACAATAGAACGGCTATTTTGAATACCATTTGTTAATTGCTTTTTAATGTTTGCTGTCATTCCATGGCTCCTCTCTGGCTCCAAAGCTTCATCACACTTATGTACAAGCCAAGTGGCCCTTTAAAGGTCTCCAGCCAAGGCCGCCTGTCTACTGAATGTATGTCACCCGGAGTAACCTACTGCAGACCTCAATGAAGCTTTTTTAAGAAACTTTCCTTTACTGAAAGCAGCTGGAATTACTGTGCTTCTATCCCAATCAATGAAGGCTCCCAACCTGGTCTCAATCAATTTTAACATTGCAGAAAATGGGAGAAAGTTCCTTTGGATCACACGCCCTCCTTTCCTCCTCCCAGCCCCACCCACTGAAAAAATAAAACCCAATAACCTACTGTTCACCATTGCACTTTAATTATGTTTGTGAAGTATCTAAAGGCAATAGCGACTGAGGCAGGCACAGTGTTTGGTGAGCTACAAAAGGTTACCTCAGCCAGTTTCCCATCACCACGAAGGTATACCTTTCATGACACCCTTTCTAATTGCTGTTTTCATAGGGTTGCCGCAGTGTAAAATTATAGTTATCAGGACGTCCCTTTATTTTGACTCTAATGAGCAAATCAAGTCGCAGCACGTTTCACTTATTTGCCAAACTGTTGAGTATTCTCGCTGTCCCAGGGGAGCCCTATTCATTCGGAGGTAAACAGGTAGCCTGGCAACCCAATGTCAACATCAACACTGATGAAGATGTTAATCTGGGAGAGACTGTGACAGTCCAGGACAAAGCTTTCTGCATTCTGCCTCTTGTTGGCCATGAGGCTAGTTATGTTCATCTCCTTCCCCTGTTAAAATTGAAGCCCCCCCCCCCCCCCCCCCCCGCCCCGATGCTCAAAAGTAAACACAGGTGCTGGAGGCCATATCTTAACCTCCACTACCCACGCTGCAAAGGACTCAAATACAAATCAACTCATGCATCCAGCTTTTCCTACATATTCTGTCATCTTCCACATTTGCTTATTTCCGATCTGACGAAGAAGGGCAACCTTCGAAAGCTAATCAAGAAATGTATTCAGTTATCTACTATAATAAAACTCACCCTCAACTTTCTGAAGACACTGACGTCACTGCAGGCACTCACACACCGGTTCGTAAGTTCATGGTGGTGAAGCCACAACACTGACCATGTCTCCGTGCCCCGCCCTCGCGTCACACGTGATGACGTCGAGGGCGGAACAATTACAAAAAAACGAAAAAGAATGAACGGGGAGGAGTTTACCCTTCGAAAGAATCGCTGCAGACTGCCAAAGAAAACCGCCCGGGGATGTGCCCAAACGAAGCCATCTCTCTCTGCCCATGTCTCCTAGCCCCGCCCTCGCGTCCCACCCTCCACTCACCCCTTTCCGTCTGCCACCAGAACGCCGGACAAAGTGGTGAGCTACAGGGGAGTGGGAGAGGAGAGGGAGGACAGCCTGGAGGACAGGAAAGGAGCGCGTGGGACTCGGGAGAGAGGGAGACAGCAACGGAGGGAGGGGGGAGCCCTTGCTAGCGCCCGTTTAATTTCAGGCAGAAACGGGCCTGTTTTTGCTAGTGTATTTTCTTTTCCATGTTTTCTTTTGTTTGATTTCTATTGATTACCTCTAAAAGTGGACTAACACGGCTACCACACCTCTCTACATAAGCACACAACTATGGAACGCACTACCAAAAGCTGTGAAAACAATGTATAACCACCTAAACTTCCGGAAATCACTAAAAACTTACCTGTTCAAAAAGGCATACCCTACCGACCCTGTTTAAATGCCTGAGCCCTGCAACACTACGAAACCAAAGCACGTAATGGACATAACGTAACTCTTCCTCTATACGATTCCCTAATGTGTCTGTTCCACATGAACCTCATTCTACCAGAACATCACTGTATAACTGTTTATACCGGAATTGGTGAACGCCTTTACGGTACTCTGTAAGCCACATTCAGCCTGCAAATAGGTGGGAAAATGTGGGATACAAATGTAACAAATAAATAAATAAATTAGCGTCATACTTTACCAGCGCAGAATGTTCAGAGGGGTCTAGCGCGGGAAACAATGAGCACGCCAGGCACTAGCGCAGATAGCATGCAAATGTAGTCAAGCTCAAGTAAATGAGGTCATTTTGTATTCCTCCCTCATGCTCAGAAAAGAGCGCCTGAAATGAAACTGCCTTACTGCTGCAAAAAAATAAAGACAGGTCGGAGTTAGGGGGTTAGAAGAGAGGATGCTGGGTTAGGGTGTTGGAAGAGAGGATTTCTAATGATGTTCATGCTTCTCTTGTGATTCTTTCTGCAAAATCTGCTGACTTTGATTGCATTTTGGAAGCAGAAGGAAGCCCGTGCAAGCCCTGAAGTGCTGGTCGCGATTAACAGCAGAGCCAAGCGAAAGCACATGTTGGTGTATGTTTCCTGCATCTAAATTTAAAGCCTCCATGCTAAACAAAATTAAACGCCCAGTGAAAGCACACATTGGCTCCTGTTTCCTGTGTCTAAATACAAGCATCCAAGCTAAAGAAAAAAAATTAAAACTGCTTATATTTAGGCCGCCGAAAACAGACGCCAATGCGCACTTCACATTCGGGTTAGGTGCATGCACACAGGAGACAAGCTTACTGTCAAACTCTTCTGTGCATGTGCCATCACAATCCTCCCGCGTCAAAGCACAATCCTACATAAGTACATAAGTATTGCCATACTGGGAAAGACCAAAGGTCCATCGAGCCCAGCATCCTGTTTCCAACAGTGGTCAATCCAGGTCACAAATACCTGCCAAGATCCCAAAAAAGTACAAAACATTTTATACTGCTTACCCCAGAAATAGTGGATTTTCCCCAAGACCATTTAATAACGGTCTATGGACTTTTCCTTCAGCAAGCCGTCCAAACCTTTTGTAAACTCCACTAAGCTAACCGCCTTTACCACATTCTCTGGCAACGAATTCCAGAGTGAAGAAACATTTTCTCCGATTCCTTTTAAATTTACTACATTGTAGCTTCATCGCATGCCCCCTAGTCCTAGTATTTTTGGAAAGCGTGAACAGACGCTTCGCATCTACCCGTTCAACTCCACTCATTATTTTATAGACCTCTATCATATCTCCCCTCAGCCGTCTTTTCTCCAAGCTGAAGAGCCCTAGCCGCTTTAGCCTTTCCTCATAGGGAAGTCGTCCCATTCCCTTTATCATTTTCGCCAAACTCCCTAACGCTCAACGCTATAAGCGAGCCTATATTATCTCATTAGTGTTGAGCATTAAAGCATTGTTCTTCGGGGCTGTTCTGGTGGTATTTTTACAGTATTTTGAGCATCGGGGCCTAAATGAGGTGTGTTCCAGGCAGACAATGGTCTATGGACTGGGCACACCACAGAAATGCCAGACTCCATTGGTCATTGCTGATTTCCATAGCCATGGTAGGATCGGTTGGTTCATCACCTCCAAAGGAAGATATCATAACATTACGTTCAATGAGCCCTGCTTGCAATGGTTTCATTATGCCACTCAGACACTGCCTCCTTTCAGATGGTTTGTTTATTTTCAAGGGGGAGATTGTAACTGTCATTCATGAACTTTGCACCAATGCTTTCGACTCCTAACCATGACTCTCTTACTCAACACCCTCACTTATCACCCCTACCACTGCAATTTCCCCACCCCTAGCTGTCTGTTCGTCTGTCCAATTTAGATTGTAAGCTCTGTTGAGCAGGGACTGTCTTTTTCATGCTAATTTGTACAGCGCTGCGTAAGTCTAGTAGCGTATAGAAATGTTTAATAGTCGTAGTATGAGTCAAGTATAGGACAGTCAAGCCATTGTGACATCACTGATGAGGTTGGCTCTTAGGCATTGGTGGACTGAGGCATTATGACATCACAATGTCAGCTCTGGTTAAATCAGCTCCTCAGTACCTTTCCGCTCTCATCTCTCCCTACACTCCTCCCCGTGAACTCCATTCGCTGGGTAAATGTCTCCTGTCGCCCCCCCTTCTCCCCCACTGCTAACTCCCGGCTCCGTTCCTTCTATCTCGCTGCTCCCTATGCCTGGAATAGACTCCCTGAGCCAGTACGTCAGGCTCAGTCTCTGGCTGTCTTCAAGTCTAGGCTTAAAGCCCACCTCTTTGCTACTGCTTTCGACTCCTAACCATGACTCTCTTACTCAACACCCTCACTTATCACCCCTACCACTGCAATTTCCCCACCCCTAGCTGTCTGTTCGTCTGTCCAATTTAGATTATAAGCTCTGTTGAGCAGGGACTGTCTTTTTCATGTTAATTTGTACAGCGCTGCGTGGGTCCGGTAGCGCTGTAGAAATGTTTAATAGTAATAGTAGTAGTAGCAATGTTTGAAGAGAAAGTATGTGTGCATTTTCTCTTTGAAACTGGCTGCATGAACCTAGACATTTCCATAGCTTTTTTTTTTTCTCATGGTACTTAGCACAGACAGAAAATCTGACTTTCTCTCGAAACCCCTCTCCCCCGTGTACCTCACAGAAGTCCGGTGGCTGCGGCGATTCACTTTCACTGCCTGTTCCGGCCCTACAGGCTTCCCTTCGCTGCGTCCCACCAGTGAGGAAACAGGAAGTGATGTCATCAGACTAGGGCGGAATGCAGCAGCGTGAAGCCTGCAGGGCTAGCACAGACAGCAAAAATGAATTGGTGTGGCTGCTGGACCCATCTGAGGTACAATGGGGGGGGGAGGGAGGATTAGAGAGAGGGGCAATTACTGGGTTGCGGGAGGGCGGGGGGAGAGAGCAGGGAGATAGAGAGGGAGAAATGGTGGATACGGGGTGGGGGGGGAAGTTTTAAAAAACCTGTATTTTATATATCTATGGGGGAGGGGGCGGAAGGGCCTATCCCTGGGCTCACTCAAAATAACAGGTCTGGCTATGCCACTACACTGAGCCAGCAGACTGGTTGATTACAACTATGGGCCGGATATTCAGCTTTTAGGTGAGGTGGCTGGAACATGTAGCTAGTCGTGGCCTGTTGTGCACATTGTGGTTTCAGCTAGCATGCCAGGGAAATGTGCCGGGTTTGGTGCTAGACGTGCTGGTAGCTGCTGAGGGAAGGGCTGGGCCTGCTGTGGTAAATGCATTCACATGCCTATACCCTAATTGTGGTGGCATATGTGAATGATTGGTACTGACTTGCTTCCTCCTCCAAATGTGCCCGGACCTTCTCTAGCCAGTCCCACGGATGCAAGTGCAGGAGTCTGGCCTTCTTCTTCAGATCCTCAGCCTGCCTCGCCTCACCCTATGCTTGGAACAACCTTCCTGAACCCTTACGCCAAGCCCCCTCCCTGCCCGTCTTCAAGTCTTTGCTTAAAGCCCACCTCTTCAATGCTGCGTTCGGCACCTAACCCTTACCGTTCAGTGAATCCAGACTGCCCCAATTTGACTGCCCCTATCGGACCGACCGTTCACTTGTCTTTTAGATTGTAAGCTCTTTGAGCAGGAACTGTCTCTCTTTGTTAAATTGTACAGCGCTGCGTAACCCTAGTAGCGCTCTAGAAATGTTAAGTAGTAGTAGTAGTAGCAGTAGGTTGAGCCACGCCATTGAATTAAGAGAGGTCCGTTCAGCCACCTCGATTCAACGTGGAGTCCGCTGAATGAATGGGAGTACTTCCCTTCATTGCATGTTGTATGCTTACTCTCATAGCGGCCCTTTTTTTTTTAAATTTATCTTTATTTGGGTTTCCATCAATATACATACTTTGGCAGAGTAGATATAACAGTAAACAGTTAATCAAACCAGAGTACTACAACTAATGGTACTCATACAAAGCCTCTATCACTCCAGGAAAACAAAGACACAACCTCATGTCTATTGAAGAACACCCAAACATTTTGTGAAAGATTTTACCCCCTCCCTCCCTCCCCCCACCCCTCTCCCTCCCACAATAATAGATCTTTATTGTTATCCAACAACGCGAAATCAGGTAATGAAAATAGAAACTGCAAGCACACGTTTGTTGTAAAATATCAGAAGGGTGGGGAAGAGGTGGCTAAGTTGATTCGAAGAAATTGGGACATTGTACAACAACATTCTTTGTTTAACAAATCTGAGTTACAGATAGCGTTTTCGAGGGAACGTAATCTAAGGGAACTATTATGCCCGGCAGATATTGTTCCCAGAATAAAAGCGAGGGATGGAACTCACACAAAGTGTGGATCATGTTCGTTTTGTGATATAATGATTGAAGGGGACAGTTTCCGCAACCCAGTGGATAATAAAATGTACAAATTAAGACATCTCACTACCTGCAAGACGGATCATGTGATATATTCTCTTAAATGCCTGTGTGAGAAATTATACATTGGCAAGACTGACAGGAGTTTGAAAATAAGACTGAGCGAACATAAGTCCTGTATAAACTCTTTAAAATTAGGGGCTCCGTTAGTTTCTCACTGTAGAGAATTCAACCACAGTTTCGGGCATTTTCAATGTTCAGTGATAGATCATGTGCAAGAACACATCAGGGGCGGAGATCGTAGTAAACTGTTATTACAAGCAGAACAAAGATGGATCCACAGATTAAAAACTTTGGAACCTTTGGGTTTGAATTCGACTTTACAATGGGGAGCATTCCTATAAATTTATTATTCAACATGAATTCACATTTCAATTTAAAATTTTCAACATAAATTCCTCATAACAGTGTGTTGCCCTTTAAAAGATTTAGTTAAGCTGTCAGTGTGAGTCATCAGTGAGGTAGGTGACGTATTAGTTTGGGATTGGACAAAGTTTCCTTTAATTCTTCATCAAATTCAGGTGAGGACGCCGAGAAAATTTTTTCAGAAGATACGATTTCTTCAGAAGACAGAAGATTCAGATTGATGATAAAGGCAAGATGACATGACTTGCTCTTGAGGGACTATCATGTTATAAGTTTATGAGAGCTCTATACGGTATTTATTATCGCAGTTAGACGGGACAAATCATGTAACTTCAAATATTCATTTTGACTTTTCTTGCTTTGATCCAGTGGTCACGGCGCAGTGTTCTAGGTGTGAGCAGGTTCCCTGATGAAGACATTCGAAACGGGACCGTAGGAACCAGTGCATTACCCAGCTTAAAATGGATCTAGCGCCTCATCAAGAATAAATTGGCACAGCATTGAAAAAAACATTCGGCAATACTGGGCAAGATAAGTGAATTAGTTCCATGCTTTTTGACACGTTTAACAGTTTTTTAAGTCTTAAAAAGACGCGTAGGGAGGAAGTGACGTCACGGAGTCGAATGGCCGCCTGAGTCCTTAGCTCCGTGCTTCCCTGCTCTTAATTTGCTTTAATAGCGGAACCTTGGTCTTGATCCTGTCCTGGAACGGCTCCTGGAGAACAGCAGTGACTCAGGGAACAAGATGAGTAAAATATCTGCGTCCCAGACGCGTGAGGGAGAGCGGAGCTCGACGAGACAGTCAACGAAGAATCGCTCGAGACACGTGTCACCGGCCCCGGATCACTCATCAGGATCCGAGTCGGCTGTGTCGAGTGCTGGGGTGCGGAGGGCTTCTCCGAAAGCGTCCCTGACTAAAGAACTGGCTAAATGCTTGAAGGAAATCAGGGTAGAGATTGCGGCGTCCAAACAAGAAATTCTTGAACACGTGGACGCCATTAGTATTGACCTCCGTGAACTGGGGGGTAGAGTTGAAACTCTGGAGGAGCGGATGGATGAAAATGCTGAAAGAACGGAGGAAGCGGAGATCCGTTTTGTGCAGCTGAAGGATCAGACAGAGGAACTCCAATATAAAATTGATGACTTGGAAAATCGTGGAAGGCGACAAAATCTCAGATTTCGGGGGGTTCCTGAAAATGGAAACATGGAAGATGTGCCTGCAATTGTGAAATCCCTGTGCGAGACAATCATGGGAGAATCCATGGAGCCTGCTATTATTTTGTTTGATCGGGCTCATCGGGCGCTTGGTAAGCCTAAAGACAACAGACCCAGAGACATAATTGTAAAGTTTACGTCTTATGCGATTAAAGAAAAGGTATGGCTGAAAGCGCGTCAAACTCCATCTGTGGAATACAAGGAGGAGCGAGTGTACGTGTACCAGGACCTATCATTATTTACCTTGGCGCAGAGGCGTGTGATGAGACCTGCGCTGGAAATCCTGAGGAAGGAGAGGATCCCCTATAGGTGGATTTTCCCCTTTGCGCTGAGCCTTGAGTTTAAGGGAAAGCAACATCGCTTCCGAAAGCTTGCGGAGGTATGGAAGTTTCTGCAGGAGGCAGGTTTGACAACAATGGCGAGCCCCGGGGGAGACCTGGCGCCCTCTACTCGAGAAAAATTGCAGCAGTGGAAGAGAGTCTCCCAGAAAACTAAAAAGCAAGGCCTCAAGACGTGATTTTGACTGAGACTATGTTTGATATCCTTTGGTTCTTGATATATACTACTGGGGTGACAATCTACTCCTTTGAGTATGTGTGTTTATCTGTTCTTTGTTATTGGAACTTAGTGGAGCCTGTTCTAAAGTGTAAAAGGTTTGAGTTTTGAAGATTGACGGGAGAGACTGGGTGGAAATATTTAAAAAAAAAAAAAAAAAGGGAGCGGGGAGGTACTGGGCTGTGCCGGGGACTCGGGGGGGTCTGTTGGATCTCCTGTAGGGCACTTCAGAGGGGATGTTCCTAGTTCGGGCCCAGGGGCCCGGATTGGTGGGGGTTATGTTTTGGAAGGATGTTTGGGAGTTGGGGGGAGGGAAGGGGGGACGGGGAGATAGGGGGGGAAGGGTAGGGGGAATAACTGGGATCTTACCGATAACTCTGTCAGAAGATTAACTTTGTTGCAACCAACTGAGGAGGCTCTAAAAGGGAGTGTGCACTGTGAACAAGGTAATGGTAATAGGAAATATACTTACATGTAGATATGAGTGCTGATTTGAAAGTAATATCATATAATGTCAGGGGGCTAAACATGCCTCAGAAAAGACAGAGGTTTTACAGAGAATTGCAGAGGCTTAAACCACACGTGGTCCTACTTCAGGAAACACATCTGAGACGTAAATATGAACGACTCCTATCCTGTCCGGGCTTTACAGGGGCGTACTTTGCCTCTGCGGAGAGCTCCAAAAAAAGAGGGGTGGCGATATTGCTGCATTCTTCTGTGGCGGCGCAGGTTGAACAGGTCAGAAGGGACCCGGGAGGGCGTTACATATTTATACAAATGACAGTGGATCAGGTGGCCTTAACAGTGGCTTCGATCTATGCCCCAAACAGTGGTCAGGCAGAATTCTTTGTGAGGGTCCGGAACACCTTGGCAACATTTGTTAAGGGGTCCCTGATATTGGGAGGGGATTTCAACGCGGTGATGAATATTAGCCAAGACCGCTCGGGAGTTCCCAGGGCGGACGACAATAAAGTATCGCAGGCGTTGGCATCCATGGCTGCTTCCCTGGGCACGCTGGACTTGTGGAGACTGACACACAGGACGGATAGGGACTACACGTTTTACTCCCCAGTTCATAAGACACACTCGCGCATTGACTACATTTTCCTGGACGCAAACCTGGTAGAGAGGGGACCAGAGGCTGGCATTGAAAGTGTGACACTATCAGATCACGCTCCAGTATGGGTTTCCCTCCCTACCATCAGGGCAGAATTGAAGGAAAAGAGATGGGTGTTAAATACTAGCCTACTACAGGAAGGGGAGGTGGTGGATGGGTATAGGACTATGCTCAAGGAGTACCTTGAATTTAACATTGGCAAAGGAACTGGGATGCCCATAGTATGGGATGCTATGAAGGCAGTGTCTAGGGGATATTTCCTACAATTAGCTAGCAGGCGTGCTAAGATACGTAGGGCGCAGATAGCAGCGTGCTTGGAGAAAATCCATCACCTAGAGGAGCAACATAAGAAAAATAGGTCACCGCAAGCTTGGCAGGAGTTAAAGAGGGAGAGGCTGCTTTTAGATTCTATATACTCAGAGCAACTTAGTCTGATGCAAGCAAAATACAAGGTGGGAACATATGAGTTCGCGAACAAAGCTGGACGTCTCCTTGCCATTAAGCTACGTAGGCAAAAAGTAGATCGTATGATCAAGCAGGTTCGTAATGGAAAGGGAGAGATGCTGGGAAAATCTGAACAAATATGTGAATGTTTTGGGAAATTCTACCAGAAACTATACGCAAAGGAGATTAACCCCACCCCAGAGGAAATTGGGCAATATTTAGAGGGAGGTGACCTTTCCTCTTTAACTAGTCAGCAAAGGGCATTGTTGGATGCACCAGTAACTCCTATAGAAATTCAGAAGGCTATTAGTGGCATGCCCTCTTATAAATCACCTGGGTTGGATGGGCTCCCTAGTGAATTCTATAGGCGGTTTGCGCCCGAACTGGCGCCACTGCTTGCAGATCTGTTTAATCAGGTGGGAGTGGGGGGGAAGTTGCCTCCATCTATGATGGAGGCTTGGATTGCAGTCATTCCCAAGCCAGGTAAGGATCCTACTGAATGTGGGTCTTATAGACCAATATCGGTCTTAAATGCTGACGTAAAAATTCTAGCTAAAGTGTTGGCAACTCGCCTGGCGCCTTTGCTTCCGGTCCTGATACATCCAGACCAGGTGGGCTTTGTGTCCCATCGTAAGTCGATGGACAATATTAGACGTACGCTAGACCTTATGTACCTTGCTAAGAAAAATCAAAAGCCACTCTGTCTGCTTAGCCTGGACGCTGAAAAAGCTTTTGACAGGGTCCATTGGTCCTACATGTATCGGGTACTGGAGGTCATGGGATTTGGGATGACTTTTCGGAGCTGGATACAGGCGTTTTATTATGCCCCACGAGCATGTGTACGGGTCAATGACAGTAACTCGGAGTTATTTCCACTCCACAGAGGCACCCGACAGGGTTGCCCTTTATCCCCCCTCTTATTCGCAATGGTCATGGAACCTTTTGCCTCTCGGATACGTCTGGACCCGGAGATGTCGGGGGCTTGGGTGGAGGGTAGAATGCACAAAATGGCCCTTTTTGCGGACGATGTTCTGCTGTATGTGACCCGCCCACTCACCACGTTTCCTAGACTCAATTGTATTATAGATGAGTATGCAGCGGTCTCGGGATTCAAGGTGAACATGACAAAGTCCGAAGCTCTAAATGTAACGCTCCCTGAAGAGCTGGTGGGGACATTAAAAGAGTCGCACTCCTTTAAGTGGGCTAATTGTCATATTACTTATTTGGGAGTGAAATTGACCCCCAAACTTTCAGACTTATTCCAGGCTAATTACAAAGACCTGGTTCGAGACATTGCAGTTGACCTGGAGAGATGGGGGGAATTAGGGGTCTCTTGGTTCGGCAGAATTGCCATAATTAAAATGAATATTCTACCGCGCCTGTTATATCTATTTCAGGTGCTGCCTGTGATGATGCCCAGGCGATTTATAGTTTCCATACAGGACCGTATAATGAGGTTCGTCTGGGCGGGTAAGCGACCCAGGCTCTCGCGCGCGCTCCTTTATCAGAGTAGGAGGAGGGGTGGGCTTGGTGTCCCTAATCTTCTCTGGTACTATAGGGCGGCACAGGGAAAAGCTGCGGTCGAATGGTTTCAAGATTACCCAGATAGACAGTGGGTACAGCTTGAACAGTACTCTATAGGCACAGTACCACTAGCAGCGCTTATGTGGCTTCCGCGGATGTTCCGGGAGGTGGACGAAGAGTCCTGTCCGTCAGTTGGAGTTACATTGCATTACTGGGATAGTTTGTTCCCCAATCGCCAGTGTGTCCTATCGAGGCTATCTCCAATAGCATACAATCCTCTCTTCCTGCCAGGGAAAGTAGAAGGGGTCTTCACTAGGTGGTACAAGGAGGGGATCAAAACCTGGGGTCAAGTATTTGAACAGGGCTCTTTGATATCACTAGAAGAGCTGCAGGCAAGGTACCCGGGTATGCGGGTGGATGACTTTGGGTACTCTCAATTGTCTCATTTCTTTAGAACAAAGGCAGTTAGATCAGTCATGCAAAGGGACAATCTACCACTGGAAGATATTTGTGAAAAACTTCAAACTTCCCGAGGATTGATTGGCTGTCTGTATAGAAGTGTGGGTGCCCAGGTCCAGAGCTATAGTCGTCACAGGAAAAGTTGGAACATGGAGCTGGGTGTCAACTTCGGGGAGACGGAATGGGGGAAGATAGAAAGGGCGGTGGCGAAGGTGTCCACTCATGTGCTGTCACAGGAGAATGCAGTGAAGGTCTTGTACCGTTGGTATCTAACCCCTGACAGATTGCAGAAGATTTACCCGTCCTCGTCGGGACTGTGTTGGAGGGGATGTGGGAATCGGGGAACAATGGGCCACGTGTGGTGGAATTGCCTTAAAGCCAGAGCCTACTGGAAAGCGATACATAGTAGAATGCAGACCTGGGTGGGACGCAGAATTCAGTGGGCCCCTGAGATTTTTCTCTTCTCTGTAAGGACGGAGGGCCTAAATTCTTATCAGCAGGACCTGGTGCGTCATGCTGTTGGGGCAGCGAGAGTGGTACTTGCATCTCAATGGAAACAGAGGGGAGTCCCTTCTGTGACAAGGTGGTGCAATAAATTACGGTATGTGTGCCAGATGGAGCGGCTCCGAGCGGAGCGAACACATCACATAAGTAAATGGCACTTGACTTGGAACTCTTTTCTTGAAGCTACTAAAAGTGGAATGGAGTAGCAGCAGCAGTGACTGTAAAGAAGTGGGAATTGAGAGCTTCCCTGAGGATTGGTTGGAAGGGGTAATTGGGGGGGGGGGGGGGGGGGAAGGGGAAAAAAAAAAAAAAAACGAAGTTTAAGGAGAAGTAAATCTGGTGGATTTTAGAATTGCAATGTGCGAGACTCTGCTGCTTTGTTTGATATTATACTTTTGTACAAATGCACTGTAGTTCTGATTTCAGAGTTCACTGTATTTTCTTATTGTTTAATAAAGACTTCATTTAAATTAAAAAAAAAAAAAAAGACGCGTATATGTTGTAATTAAAATTGAAACAAAAAAAGAAAATACAAAAATTGAGGGTTTTTGAGTCAGTGATGACTTTTTCTACGAGCTTTACAATGAACACCTATGTGTGAAAATAGCCGTAGTAGTTGAGACTTTTCCCTCATTTGCAACAAAATCTCTGCTACTGAAATGGAGCAATGCTGAAATTGTCTGTACTTAATTTCATATTTTATATTTTTAGGAGTTTATTTTTGTTGTTGTAATTGTTAAATGAATATAATTTTTATTTGTTTCTGTAAACCACTATGAACCTTATTTAGGGAAACTGTGGTCAAAAAGCAGCACATTGACAAATTGGGGAAGGGAAAAGAGAAGGGGTAATGCTGGACCAGGAAGGGGGAGAGAGAAGGGGGTGATGCTGGACTGGTGGTGAGAGCTAGGGGAAAGAGAAAGGGTGATACTGGACCAGGGAAGGGGAGAAAGAGGGGGTAATACTTAATGGGTAGGTGAGAACAGAGAAAGGCAATGCTGGATAGGTGGGTGGGAGAGAGGGGGAGATGCTGAACGGGTAGGAGGAAGGAATGGAAAAGAGAAGAGGCAATACTGGACCAGGAGAGGGAAAAAGAGTTTGATGCTTGATAGGTGAGTGGGTGGGAGGGAGGGAGGGAGGGAAGGAAGTGAAATGGGATGATGCAGGGGAAGAGGAGAGAGGGGTGAGTGGCAGGTAAGTAGCAGAGAGGGAAGGGAAGAGACAAGGTAAATGCTGGACAGATACATACTTGGGATGGGGGTAGTAGAAAGGACTGATTTGTGCCTGGAGGCTGATGTAGAAGCCAAAACAGCTAATACAGACAGCTCCAGGTCATCCAGTCAGTCCTGAAAGTAAAACCAGGACTGGCTCAGCTTGTCCCTGATGATCAGGACTTATCCGATAGTCCGACCAAAGACCCCATAAATCTCCTCTTTTGTCCCTCTACCAACCTCATTGTTCTCCCCTTCCTCTCACTGTTGATCCCAATGTGGTCCAAAGACAGTGGCTAGGATAGAAGTAGGGTAAAAGTGAGAGGGGATAGGTCCTGTCTCTATGAACCCCAGGATGCGGGCAGGTGGGGGTGGAGGCTAGCTGGAATGCAGCTGATACAAGTGGTTAGGGGGAAGCTGGTTGGTTGGGAGCTGATGTGGTCTGTATGGCTGGAAGGAAGCTGCTGGGAGTGGAGGGTTGTTGCAGGTGGGACAGAGCTGATTGGGGGGGGGGGGGGGGAAGGACACAATGCAAAAGTTGGGTCAGTGTGCCACAATCTCTTGAACTGGCCCTAACATGACCTCCTTGCACCTGCTAAAGTCTAATTTGCATCTGACATTCTTTCATTAGCAGGTGTGCAAACGCACTAATATTAATGCACACACGCAAACATCTTCTAGTTTTGTGCTAGGGCTGTAGTGCATAGCATGCTATTGTGTAAGCGCGCTCAACCACTCTTAAACATATAAGCTTGACATTATCTAATAAAATAGAGCTATTGTACCAAGTGTTGTATAATTCACAGTGATGCTGCGACCAGTGGCGTAGCTACGTGGGGCCTGAGGGGGCCTGGGCCCCCACAGATTTCATCCTGGACCCCCCTCCCGATGACCCTCTCGACCCCCCCCCCCCCCGCGAACCCTCCCCCACCGCTTACCTTCGCTTTTGCTGGCGGGGGACCCCAATCCCCGCCAGCCGACGTCCTCTTCGTCCTGCAGTCAAAAAAGTCTTTGTTCTCTTGCATGCTGACGTCCTGCACGTTGTATGTGCAGGACGTCAGACTCAGAGAACAGAATGAAGCTCGTTCTGTTCTCTGAGTCTGACGTCCTGCACGTACAACGTGCAGGACGTCAGCATGCAACAGGATGGAGACATTTTTGACTGCAGGATGAAAAGTCAGCTGGCGGGGATTGGGGTCCCCCGTCAGCAAAACCGAAGGTAGGCGACGGCAGGGAAGGGGTCGCGGCAGGCGGGGGGGGTCGAGAGGGCGGGAGGTCGTGAAAAGTGGGGGTGGGTCGGCAAGGGGGGGTCGGCAATGGCGGGGGGGGTCAGTGGCGCCGGGGGGGCCTAAAATGTGCCCCCTCACCTCGGGCTCTGGAGCCCCCTCCCACCGAAGTCTGGCTGCGCCCCTGACTCCGACCTACATGTTATACGTTATTGACCTACCACCCAGGAATGCTAAAAGATCGGCACACACATTCCTTAATCTTCACTTCCCCAGCTGTAAAGGTCTAAAATATAGAAGAATACATGCATCCAAGCTTTTCATACTTGAGTTCACAAATGTGGAATGCTCACAACCTAATTAACTTCCGTAAGGCACCGAAGACACATCTCTTTAGTACGACATACCATAATGACTTATAATTGGAACTGGAATTCACCATCATTTACTTAACAATAGGATTACTCTCTTCCTATACCGTTTTGTTTAATTTTAATATGTAATCCATGTTCAATATGTGAAACCATTTGGATATTTTCCCCTTTTTGCCCGACTGTTCATTTAGCATTCACGTTCTATATATATTACCAATTGTGTATGTATTCTGAAATGACATAAGTCATGACGGAAAATTGTAAGCCACATTGAACCTGCAAATAGGTGGGAAAATGTGGGATACAAATGTAACAAATAAATAAATTTAATAGTAAAGTATTTCTGAAATGACTTAGAAAGCTGCCAGGTGACCCCATTTCTGCTGGAGGTCTTTATACTAACCTCAACTTTATTGATACAGCCTTCCTCCTTTTCTTTCCTCCCCCCCCCCCCCCCCCCACTCTCCCCCCCCCCCTGCATTCTAGACAGTACCTGCAGAGCATATTTCAGATCAAAGCAGCATGAATTATACATCCCCCCAAAATCTGTATCGCTCCATGGTGCGTCCGCACCTTGAGTATTGCATTCGGTTCTGGTCGCCATATCTCAAAAAAGATATAGCGGAATTAGAAAAGGTTCAAAGAAGAGCAACCAAAATGATAAAGGGGATGGAACTCCTCTCGTCTGAGGAAAGGCTAAAGAGGTTAGGGCTCTTCAGCTTGGAAAAGAGATGGATCAGGGTAGATATGATTGAGGTCTACAAAACCTGAGTGGTGTATAACGAGTAGAAGATAATCGATTTTTTACTTGTTCCAAAAGTACAAAGACTAGGGGACACTCAAGGAAGTTACATGGAAATACTTTTGAAACAAATAGGAGGAAATATTTTTTCACTCAACAAATAGTTAAGCTCTGGAACTCTTTACCTGAGGATGTGGTAACAGCGGTTAGCATAGCTGGGTTTAAAAAAGGTTTGGACAAATTCCTGGAGGAAAAGTCCAATGTCTGCTATTGAGACAGGCATGGGGAAAAAAACTGCTTGCCCTGGGATTTGTAGCATGGAATGTTGCTACTCTTTGAGATTCTGCATGGAATCTTGTTACTCTTTAGGATTCCAGAATGTTCATATTCTTTGGGGTTCTACATGGAATGTTGCTACTCTTTGAGATTCTGCATGGAATCTTGTCACTCTTTAGGATTCCAGAATCTTGCTATTCTTTTGGGTTCTACATGGAATGTTGCCATGATTTGGGTTTCTGCCAGGTACTTGTGACCTGGCTTGGCCACTGTTTGGAAAACAGGATACTGGATTAGATGGACCATTGGTCTGACCCAGTATGGCTACTCTTATGTTCTTATGTAACTCTTGGCAGCTTTGGGTTTGCAACATTTTGCTGGAAGAGGTTTACCCTAAGGTTAATAACCACTTCCCCATCATCTCACAGCACAGCTATGAACTATCTTCCAGCAAGACACCATAAGAAACAATCCTTGCGTGCAGACATCAATAACCTTGGGGAAGCAGAAAACACTTATCAAAGCTACAATACAGCAGGTTACTTTGTTTTGTCTGTTTGAGGGTATTTTCCTCTTTAACATTCTCCAAAGTATGCAGTGTGCTCTTCTCTTGAGTAAGTATTTACTTTCTCACAATGATAAAAGAGCAGTTCATTGCAGTGGAACAGAAAGCTTGTGAACGGCCAGCCTTGCAGGACCATCGGTGGAATCAATGTAATTCCAGAGTCAGGTACACTTGAAGCGCTATCCGAACTGTTTTCCTAGCACATCTCCCCCCCAAACGTGACTTTTGCAAAACAGAAGAGGTCAAATTGACAAACCAAATTGTCTTGTTTAGTCTTTCCTGATATGAAAATGCCCTCCATGTGGAGGAAAAGAATTGGGAATAAAAGGTTAAATCAAGCTCATATTTCCAATCTCAGGATTAGTTTTCTAATTGGGATGGCTTGTTAATGCACTGTTTAGAGGCCTTATCCATTGAGCCTAACTGCCATGGGTCCGCCTTCAATACAGTTTTCAAGCATGCTCGTTAACTTCCAATGTACTAATATAGTAACAGTAACATAGTAGATGACAGCAGAAAAAGACCTGCACGGTCCATCTAGTCTGCCCATCAAGATAAACTCATATGTGCTACTTTTTGTGTATACCTTACCTTGATTTGTATCTGTCATTTTCAGGGCACAGACTGTAGAAGTCTGCCCAGCACTAGCCACGCCTCCCAACCACCAGCCCCGCCTCTCACCACCGGCTCCACCACCCAATCTCGGCTAAGCTTCTGAGGATCCCTTCCTTCCGAACAGGATTCCTTTATGTTTATCCCACGCATGTTTGAATTCCGTTACCATTTTCATCTCCACCACCTCCCGCGGGAGGGCATTCCAAGCATCCACCACTCTCTCCGTGAAAAAATACTTCCTGACATTTTTCTTGAGTCTGCCCCCCTTCAATCTCATTTCATGCCCTCTAGTTCTACCGCCTTCCCATCTCCGAATAAGGTTAGTTTGCGGACTAATACCTTTCAAATATTTGAACGTCTGTATCATATCACCCCTGTTTAATGAGTTATCGTAGCAATCTCCAAGGTCCCCCTCCCCTATTTCATTCACCATTCATCTCCAACCATACACTCTACCATTCTCCATTCCCCCTCCATCCTCAGTACTCTCCCCCTTTCTTCATTTGCAACCCCACCAATCTTCCCTTCTCCCCCACTTCAACCTCAGGCCTATTTAAATGGGAAGCAGACACTAGAGCTAAGGATCTCTGGATAAGGCTGAAACGGGGGAGACTTAGCAATAATCTAAGGAAATATATCTTTATATAAATGATAGAAAATGGATAGAACAGTGTCCTAGTGGAGGTGGTGGAGACAAGGACAGCACTGGAATTCAGGAAAACAAGCAGTGAGGGTCTCTGAGGAAGAAAAATGGGTTGTGGAGACTGGGCTGTTGGTTTGGATGGGCAGCCTGGATTTTGAATGGTTGTGTTCAATTCTGGTCGCCGCATCTCAAAAAAGATATAGTGGAATTAGAAAAAGTACAGAGAAGGGTGACGAAAATGATAAAGGGGATGGGACGATTTCCCTATGAGGAAAGGCTGAAGCAGCTAGGGCTCTTCAGTTTGGAGAAAAGACAGCTGAGGGGAGATATGATAGAGGTCTATAAAATCATGAGTGGAATGGAACGAGTAGATGTGAATCGTTTGTTTACTCTTTCCAAAAATATTAGGACTAGGGGACACGTGATGAAGCTACAAAGTAGTAAATTTAATATAAATCGGAGAAAATGTTTCTTCACTCAACGTTATCAATAGAAATCAAACAAAATAACACCCAACAGAAAGGACTTAACAAGGATCTGGGGTTCCTAGCCCATTATAAACCATAAAGCTGTATGTCTCTGTTGATCACCCTCCCCTCACCTATCCACACCCATCCTGTTAGAATATCAATGATATGCTTTGATGTCCCCATGCATACTTCCTACCCACCCCCCTCCTCCCACCCTGTCAGACAGTCATAGTAATGCTTGAATGTTTTCACTTGTATACACTGTCAGCTAGCACATTTGCTTATTTCCGATCTGACGAAGAAGGGCAACCTTCGAAAGCTAATCAAGAAATGTATTAAGTTATGTCCAATAAAAAAGGTATCATCTTATTTTCTTTTCCATGTTTTATTTTGTTTGATTTCTATTGATAACCTTAAGAGTGGACTAACACGGCTACCACACTCCTTCACTCAACGTGTAATTAAACTTTGGAATTCGTTGCCAGAGAATGTGGGATTTAAAAAAGGTCTGGACGGCTTCCTAAAGGAAAAGTCCATAGACCATTATCAAATTGAATTGGGGAAACTCCATTGCTTATTTTTGGGATAAGCAGCATAAAATGCATTGACCTTTTTTGGATGTTGCCAGGTATTTGAGACCTGGATTGGCCACTGTTGGAAACAGGATGCTGGGCTTGATGGGCCTTTGGTCCGTCCCAGTGTGGCAATACTTATCTACTTATGTACTTAATTTGCCTTCAGAGCTACCACTTGCCCCATTAAACAAAACCTAGCGCTGTGTGGACCCTGTAAGCACAGGCCTCCACCCATGTGCCTCTGAGGCAGACATATTCCAGGGGGTGGAGGGAGATTCCCTCTAGGGGGAGGATGAAGGGAATAGAGAGGAGGTGCCGGTCTGCGTTGGGGGAAGGGGGGAGAGGAAAAGAAAGTTTTGCCTGACCTTGGGTTGGGAAAGCTGGTAGAAGATGCTTCCAGTTCTGCTCATGTCTCCCTGAACTACATGCCTGGTGAAATTGAGTTGGCAAACCATATTTTGGGGATGGCACTTGCCACCCTAGCTATGCTTATAAGGTTGGTGCCACTTAGTCCTTCTTGCTGTTTGGCACCATACACTACTGAAAACAGGAAGTCTATATCAGAAGGGACTGGGCCAGCAGAGACAGCATCAGAGAAGCAGCCGTGTGCATCTTTTCTATTGGTTTATTGCTGCTGCTCAAAAAAATCCGCTGTTCAGTGGAGAACTCGAACGCCCCACGGGAGAACCCAGGTATGGAAGAAAGTAGGATGTTTGACCACGGAAATACAAGACATAGAGAGATGGATCTTAAAAATACTTGTTTATTGGTGATGCGTGCATTGGGAAATACTTAATGTGATAATCTATGGAGTGGGTCTTTAAAATGCCTTTATGAAAGAACTTGCGTGTAAACAAATGAAATGTCCGCGTGAAGCATAAAACGCGGATATTTCATTTGTTTACGCGCAAGTTCTTTCATAAAGGTCCTTTGAATTTCTCTTCCCTGGAAGACCTGAATTCCTGCAGGTTAGGACAGACACCTTATTAATGGAATATTCACCAGGCTTCTTTGTAGACCACGGACAGATTCTTCACTTGACTGACTCAGTTTCTCCTTCTGAATTCATCTCTTTTCACTCCAACAGAGAATTATTGTAAAACAGTTCCAAATAGGAAGCTTCTGACAAGTCCTTATTGCCTCCTTCCCCCAAGACCTAGGCCTTATTTGTCTTAAGATCCTTTGTACATAGGTGCTCCCCCTAAACCCCAAGATACCACAGGAAGGGTCATACCCAAAACTTGAGTTTTGTTAAACATACTTCTTTCCCACACATTCACCAAGAAAGTATCATAACCTTTTCTCCTCCCACCCCAACGTCACTACTTCATTTCATTTATTACCATTTATATACTGCCCTTATTCAGAGCGGTGAACAACTCAAACGTACATAATAAAGTATAGAAAACAGAATACATAAAAAACAATACAAATTCGTTTAAAACTAATGGAAACTCTAGACACCAGTACAGGAAAAAAAAAAGACAATGGTGAAACCCCATCCAACATGAACCTTGTACACTGTGTTAACAGAGTAGGGTAGAACTGAAAAGAATATTATAATCAGATTGTTTAGATTGCTGTGCATGAATGCTTTTGTGAATAACGTCACCAACGAGGGTGGAAGTGAGGAAATTTCCAAACGACCAAGGTAAGCAAGGTGTAAGAGCATGCAAGAGTTTATTTGCCAAAATAAACTGACACAAAGACCCTACACGGGCCATGTTCGACACAAAGCCTTCCTCGGGGGTCGTAGCAGTGCAGATAAAGTCAGCTTCGCAGAGTCTATAAATGGGAAGAACCCCCAAGACGCTCTTACTCCTTGCTTGCCTTGGTTATTTGGAACGTTCCCCACTTCCACCCTCGTTGGTGCTGCTTGACTGTTTGTGGAAATTGTGAGGACCTCCCTCCCTTTTTTGTTTGTGAATAACATATCACGTGTCCTTTTGTAAGAACAGAAGCCAAGCACTTAGCGACAGAGGTGATAACCCATATTCTTCCAGGCAAAACACAACAACAGAAAACATGTATGTCACGCTAGGAATCCAACAAAGACAAAAAAAAGCAACATTGGGCCTTCAAGAAAGAGATAAATGCTGTCCTTTATTGTGATAAAAGACCCGACACGGGCCGTGTTTCGGCGCACAAACGCCTGCCTCAGGGGTCAGAGTGTATCTTCACAATCTAGATAAATAAATAGGTTCGGACAGCTTAGCTACTACTACTACTATTTAGCATTTCTATAGCGCTACAAGGTGTACGCAACGCTGCACAAACACAGAAGAAAGACAGTCCCTGCTTAAAGAGCTTACAATCTAATAGACAAAAAAATAAATAAAGTAAGTAAATCAAATCAATTAATGTGTACAGGAAGAAGGAGAGGAGGGTAGGTGGAGGCGAGTGGTTACAAGTGGTTACGAGTCAAAAGCAATGTTAAAGAGGTGGGCTTTCAGTCTAGATTTAAAGGTGGCCAAGGATGGGGCAAGACGTAAGGGCTCAGGAAGTTTATTCCAGGCGTAGGGTGCAGCGAGACAGAAGGCGCGAAGTCTGGAGTTGGCAGTAGTGGAGAAGGGAACAGATAAGAAGGATTTATCCATGGAGCGGCGTGCACGGGAAGGGGTGTAGGGAAGGACGAGTGTGGAGAGATACTGGGGATCAGCAGAGTGAGTACAATTGCCAATGGAGTGGAGGAGTGGCCTAGTGGTTAGGGTGGTGGATTTTGGTCCTGAGGAACTGAGTTTGATTCCCACTTCAAGCAGAGGCAGCTCCTTGTGACTCTGGGCAAGTCACTTAACCCTCCATTGCCCCATGTAAGCCGCATTAAGCCTGCCATGAGTGGGAAAGTGCAGGGTACAAATGTAACAAACATAAAATAGATACTATTGGAGATTCTACATGGAATGTTGCTACTATTGGAGATTCTACATGGAATGTTGCTATTCCACTAGCAACATTCCATGTAGAAGGCTGCGCAGGCTTCTGTTTCTGTGAGTCTGACGTCCTGCACTTACGTGCTGCGCGGCCACATTGGTGATCTACATTGGTGATCTGCAAGGGTCGACTTCTACATGGAATGTTGCTAGTGGAATAGCAACATTCCATGTAGAATCTCAAATAGTAGCAACAGTGGAGGAGTGGCCTAGTGGTTAGGGTGGTGGACTTTGGTCCTGGGGAACTGGGTTCAATTCCCACTTCAGGCACAGGCAGCTCCTTGTGACTCTGGGCAAGTCACTTAACCCTCCATTGCTCCATGTAAGCTGCATTGAGCCTGCCATGAGTGGGAAAGCACAGAGTACAAATGTATCAAAAATAAAAAGACTGTTTTTTTATCCGTATCGTCAAACCAGACGCTTTCAGTTTGAAAATCGCCCAAACCTGTCTTTGTTGTATGCTGTATTACCCTCTGTTTGTGACTGTGTACACTAGGAATCCAGGCAGGAACCGAAAAAAAAAACAAATAATTAAAAGTCTTGTTTAATTGTACATGAAAAAGAGCAATTAGAGGAAAAATAGTCCTGTCAGTAACAGCCACCTCCACAGTTACGTATTACTCCTTGGTGCATTCATCATTCAAGCCATCTAAAATATTTAATAACACAATACACTGTGCAATAAAAGGACGTACAAGCCTTTAAACCAGGACCAATATATTTGGATAAAGGCTACTAACAATCACAGATAGAATTCTACTGCTCAGTAAGAGGCGTCTGCGAGTGCATTCCTTCTTCTCCAGATGGACAAATTCTTTTGTTATGTATTTATTAACATCTGCTTTATTATGCTTCATGTGTAAGGACAGTATTTTATTTACTTAAATGCTTTTTGTGCTCTTCCCACCAAAGAGACAATGTAAAAAATTCCCCCTGAGCTGTGCGCTCATTGTCCTCGTATTCTGAACCTGGGATTTTTTTTTTTCAGGTTCGACCAACGTCTTCGTAGAAAGCAGATCTTTGCCTGTGGGCAAACAACTTTTACAAATTAACTTCTTAAGAGAGGCCTGCCTGGTTAACAATGGTCTCAGGCCTAAAAGGAACTATTTTCAATACCTTTTATGAAGGTCTCCTTTCAGTCAAATGATGAAGAACGTTTTAATGATTCCCTTGTGTGGATGGTGAAGAATTCAGGCCGAGCGGTACAATTTAAAACTGCCCATGAGAAAATGGTAATCCCAGGCAGCTTTCACAATTCTCACCACAGTGGCTTTGCTCACGAAGATGGCTGGGGTTAGACTTTTCAACGTATTTCACTGAATGGGTTTCAACCGGTGTGCAGCCGTCTCTCTCAAAGTACGTGAAAATGTCATTGTGCCCCCTGCCACATTTAAGTCAAATGACATCAAACTTTACGTTCTTAGAAAGTATGAGAAGCTCCCTCTTTATAGCAAACACCATTAACAGCTAATCTGAGTTTCTGCCTCTGAAAGGTTATCAACAGAAATCAAACAAAATAAAACATGGAAAAGAAAATAAGATGATACCTTTTTTATTGGACATAACTTAATACATTTCTTGATTAGCTTTCGAAGGTTGCCCTTCTTCCTCAGATCGATAATAAGCAAATGAGGTAGCAGATAGTATATATGAGAGAAACATCAAAGCATTACTTTGACTGTCTGACAGAGTGGGAAGGTGGGGGTGGGTAGGAGGTATGATTGGGGACATCAAAGCATTTCATTGATATTCTAACAGAATGGGTGTTGGTAGGTGAGAGGAGGGTAATAAACAGAGAAATACAGCTTTATGTTTTATAATGAGTTAGAAAACCCAGATCCTTATTAAGTCCTGTTTGTTGGGTGTCAAAATATTCAATCATTCTTATTTCAAAGGTCTTACGTTCCTGTATTGTTTTAAAATTACCTTTCAGTATTCTTACTGTGAAATCACTGGTGCCGTGTTCTGGTCTTGTGAAGTGTTGGCCCACAGGGGTGGGGGCCTGACTGGCACCGGCTATTTTCATGTGATGTCTGTGCAGATTGAATCTTGTCTTAAGCATCTTTTCCATGTTTTATTTTGTTTGATTTCTGTTGATAACCTTTAAGAGTGGACTAACACAGCTACCACACCTCTCTACATGCCTCTGAAAGCAATTGTTGTTTTCCCATATTATAATATGGGAGAATTTGTTTTTCCAGATTCAGATTCATTTTATACCCTAAAGCAGTGATTCTCAACCTTAAAAGGCTGGTAACTCACTTGTTTTGGAGAGGCTCAAGGGTGGGGGAAGGATTGTCACAGGCATGACCCTAGGAACACAGGTTTTCTCTCTTCCTTCACCTCTGCCCCTCAGGGAACTCCTCTTCCTTAATATTCTTTAACGGAGAATAGAATAGTTATCGCAAAACATCCAAAATCGGATATAGACATCATAAATTTTAAAGTCCACACTCTGATTCATAAGATCATATATGGAAAATCCCCTAACTACATGAATAACCTCATCGACCTCCCAACCAGAAATAGGTCATTGTCTTCTCGTACTTACCTCAATTTACACCTTCCCAACTGCAAAGGTATTAAATACAAGACCTCCTATGCATCCAGGTTCTCCTTTTTGGACAGCCAGCTTTGGAACGCTCTGCCAAGATCCATCCGAACAATCAACGACCATCTACCATTCAGAAAAATGTTGAAGACCCATCTCTTCAAGAAAGCTTACCCTAATGACCCAACTTAACTTTTTAAGCCCACCCACATGATTCCTCCCCGACGATTATTATACATTTGACCATGTCTCACAATCTCCTTATGCTCATTCCTCAATCTCTTCCTCTCCATCCTTCCTACTCCTTTCCCCTCCCATTCTCTTCTCCTTTTGCTCATCCTATCTTTGTTTACCTCTCCATGCTCAATTTACATATCCTCAAAACCCCACTACTACTATGTTTACTACAACTTGTAACATTCTCCTTCAAGACTTTGTAATTCTATTTACTATGTAAGCCGCATTGAACCTGCTATGTGTGGGAAAGTGCGGGGTACAAATGTAATTAATAATAATAATAATATCGAAAATACCCCTGTACATGCGAAATGCATGTATTTACAGAATAGCGATTAGGCAGATGTTCGGCAGTTACACAAGTATATCCTCACGTACTGTGCCCCCTGGATTCTGTATGTACTGGCCTGATTTGGGAACGCTCCCATGATGCACACTCAACTTCATTGGCTAACTGTTAACCATCAATAATTGGCTGCTATCAACCAATTATTGACATGAATTGGCACCCATTAGGATTCACATGGACATCTGGCTGTGTGCTGTAACGCTGGGTGCCTAAATCCCAAAGCACACAACCCAAAAGGGGGCATGGCCATGAGAGGGGCAGGATTGTTCCGAAAAGTTGGGCACAGTGTTATAGAATACTAGGTTTGAGAATTGGTGCTAAGTGTGACTCTCAGTGGCGTAGCAAGGGTGGCTGCCACCCGGGGCACTTTGCCGTTGTGCACCCCCCCCCCCCTGGGTGCAGCATGACACCCTCCCCCCCCCCCCCCCGAGTGCATTCTTACCTCTTGGGAGGTGGGAGCAGCCGTGAGGCTGTCAGTTCCGCTGGTTACCTGCTGCCTCTGCCGGGGCAGAGGGAGCAGGGAACCAGCGGAGCCGACACCCTCCCAGCGGCGTGCACCTGGGGCGGGCTGCCCCCACCCCCCTCCCTTGCTATGCCACTGGTGACTCTATAAAGGACACATGCATCCTTCATTCATTCATTCTTATATCCCACAGTTATCCAAAAACAGGTTTTGGTTATTATTATTATTAATTACATTTGTACCCCGCACTTTCCCACACATAGCAGGTTCAATGCGGTTTCCATAGTAAATAGAATTACAAAGTCTTGAAGGAGAATGTTACAAGTTGTAGTAAACATAGTAGTAGTGGGGATTTGAGGATATGTAAATTGAGCATGGAGAGGTAAACAAAGATAGGATGAGCAAAAGGAGAAGAGAATGGGAGGGGAAAGGAGTAGGAAGGATGGAGAGGAAGGTTAATGTGGCTTACATGTTTAGGAGAAGTTACATTCTTTGTACTTAGCATTACTTTGCAATCACTGTGTTTTCCTCTTTACATTGCATTCGGTGTCGGACATAGTGCATTATGTGTGATGAGTTGTTAACCATAACACATCTTTAAGAGGTGGGTTTTAAGTCCTTTCCTGAATTGGAGGTGCTCTGTGATGCTTCTTATCGACTTGGGAATCGAGTTCCCCCATTTAGAACCCAGGTAGCTGAACCCGGCCGTGTAGATGGATTTATAGGTTATGTTTCTACAGCTAGGCAGGTGGAGTAGTAGATAGTTTCTGGTCTCTGGGCTTGTGTTCCTCGGTGATAGTTCAATCAAGTTTAGAATGAATTCAGGGGACAAGCTGAACAGTATCTTGAGAATGATAGTGCAAATTTTGAAAAACACTCTGGCCTTGACTGGGAGCCAGTGTAACGTTGCCAATAGTGGGGGTTACACTTTCATATTTTGATTTTCTGAATATCAGTCTTGTTGCTGTGCTTTGTACAGTCAGCAGCAATTTTATTTACAGCACAGATTTTTGGGTACCATTTAAAGGATTTTTTTTTCATTTATATCCCACATTATCCCAAGTAAACTCATAAGTACATAAGTAATGCCATACTGGGAAAAGACCAAAGATCCATCGAGCCCAGCATCCTGTCCCCGACAGCGGCCAATCCAGGCCAAGGGCACCTGGCAAGCTTCCCAAATGTACAAACATTCTATACATGTTATTCCTGGAATTGTGGATTTTTCCCAAGTCCATTTAGTAGTGGTTTATGAACTTGTCCTTTAGGAAACCGTCTAACATCCTTTTTAAACTCTGCTAAGCCTTCATCACGTTCTCCGGCAATGAATTCCAGAGTTTAATTATGCGTTGGGTGAAGAAACATTTTCTCCGATTTGTTTTAAATTTACTACACTGTAGTTTCATCGCATGCCCCCTAGTCCTAGTATTTTTGGAAAGCGTGAACAGACGCTTCACATCCACCTGTTCCACTCCACTCATTATTTTATATACCTCTATCATGTCTCCCCTCAGTTTACATTTGAAACTATTGTGAGACAGAATAATAGAATTCATTTATTCATGGGAACAAGTAGATGGATATGTCTGAAACATTTAACAAAGTTGAGATTAGCATATATACCCAACTGGGCAATTAAAAGTCTGTCCGTTAATGATGCTACATGTTCAGAAATCATAGCCATAAGTATAGGCAGTTGGTTTTTTTTTGTTACATTTGTACCCCGCGCTTTCTCACTCGTGGCAGGCTCAATGCGGCTTACATATTGTATGCAGGTACTTATTTGTACCTGGGGCAATGGAGGGTTATTCAAAGATTATCACATGCACACATCAGAACAGACATCCATCACATTGCAAAAGTAAGCAACAACTTCTACAGAGGAGTACATCCAAAAGAACTTTACTACTACTCACCTCTGTAGCACTACTAGGCCAGAAGGATGCTAGGCTGCATAGAGAGGGGTATAACCAGCAGAAGAAAGGAGGTGTTGATGCCCCTCTACAAGTCGTTGGTGAGGCCCCACTTGGAGTATTGTGTTCAGTTTTGGAGGCCGTATCTTGCTAAAGATGTAAAAAGACTGGAAGCGGTGCAAAGAAAAGCTACAAAAATGGTATGGGATGACTTGCCGACCTGAACATGTACACCTCAGAGGAAAGGAGAAACAGGGGTGACATGATACAGACATTAAAATATTTGAAAGGTATTAATCCGCAAATGAACTTTTTCCGGAGATGGGAAGGTGGTAGAACTAGAGGATATGTATTGAGGTTGAAGGGGGGCAGACTCAGGTCTCATGTAAGGAAGTATTTTTTCACGGAGAGGGTGGTGGATATGTGGAATGCCCTCCTGCGGGAGCTGGTGGAGATGAAAACGGTAATGGAATTCAAACATGCGTGGGATAAACACACAAAGGAATCCTGTTTAGAAGGAATGGCTCCGTGGAATCTTAGCAGAGACTGGGTGGCGATGCCGGTAATTGGAAACAAAACAGGAGCTGAGAAGACTTTTACGGTCTACGCCCTGATCGTGACTGAATAGATAGGGATGGGCTGGAGTGTAAATTTTAAGGGGCTTCAATGTTAGCTTCAGAACTTAGTACAAGATCAGGACTGGGCAGATTTCTACAGTCTGTGCCCTGAGAATGGCAAGGACAAATCAAACTCGGGTATACATATAAAGTATCACATACCATGTAAAATGAGTTAATTTTGCTGGGCAGACTGGATGGACTGTCGTCATTTACTATGTTACTCTTTGGGGTTCTACATGGAATATTGCTACTAATTGGGATTCCGGACTCTTGTAACTCTTTAGGATTCCAGAATCTTCAGAACTTTTAGTACAAGAACAGTGCTGGGCAGATTTCTACGGTCTGTGCCCTGAGAATGGCAAGGACAAATCAAACTCGGGTATAAAGTATCACATACCATGTAATATGAGTAAATTTTGCTGGGCAGACTGGATGAACTGTACAGGTCTTTATCTGCCGTCATTTACTATGTTACTATCACGTATGCAGAACTGTACACATTATATGCAGGTACTTTCTTTATCCCTAGAGAGCTCATAATCTGTGCTTTTGTATGTAGGGAAACGAAGAGTTCAGTGACTTCTGCAAGGTCACAAGGAACTGCAGTGGGAATAGAACCCATGTTACCATTAGGCCACTCCTCTACTCCCCCTATGAATTCTATATACTACGCTTAGGGGTCCTTTTACTAATCCACATAAGTGTCTACGTGCGCCCGTTTCATTTGTCTCAGAAACGGGCCTTTTTTACTAGTATGTATATAAATGCCACAGCCCAGCTGGCATTTAAAAACCCACCGACTACTGGGTCTAACTATTGACCTGAATAATTTTACAATAATAATAAGCCTTCCTATAAAACAAAACAAAAAAAGAAATGACAAATAAAGGGCAATTACTCCCCAAGTTTCAAACTTGGGAAGCCAACTTCACATTGATAAGCAATATTTTTGATGACAGGTTATGTCCTAGATCAATTCCTGTTTAACTCCATCTTCAATAGCTCGCTGTATTTATAATCTGCTTAAGGGTTAATTAAAGGTCATCGTGAAACAGGATGCCTTTGTGGGTAAATCAAAGGTACCGTCAGATAAATTTTCACTGCTAGGATGAATTGAGGTAGTCATACAAAGGGGTCCAGCTAAGGCTAATCTTTCACTCAAGGTGACCACAAGGTCAAGTCTTAAATGGCTACCTGTGTTCATAAACTGACAAGATCATAATCCCCCCCTCTTTTTTTCTATGAATTATTTTCAACATGCGCTGTGTCAAGTCTGACTAACCAATAATTATACTAAGATCAGACGATTAATTGATCTGCAATTTCTTTGTAGTGCTTATCACAGCATGTGGTCAATATATCCTGTTAAAAAATATTGCTATGCAAATATGTTTTAGTAACAGGGTCACTGAAATGACTTAGTGGTTGAATGCTATGTGCCCCATTGATTAATGCAATAACTGATGTAGAAGATGCTTTGCACTGCAGGGCTACCACTAGCCAGTGGCGTAAAAAGGGCTGGGCGGTGGGGCGGTCTGGAACAGGTTACTTCCTGATCCAGGGCAGAGGGAGCAGGGAGCCAGGGGAGCCGACAGGCACGCGGGTGCTCTCTGCACCCCCAACAGCCAAGAATGCACCCAGGGAGGGGGGTGTCATTGCGCCGGGGGGAGGCTTGATGCGCCGGGGAGGGGGGGTGTGCTGCAACCTGGGGGGGATGGACGCCGCTGCACCCGGGGGGGGGGGCCCTCATTTTACCCCCACTGCATGCATGGACTTGACTTAGGTTGCTTAGGGAATTTAGAAATACAGGAAAAGGGATAAATCTGCTCAACAAAAACATGGTAACTCTGTCCAGAAAAGAGGGGGGATCATTGACTGTAAGCTACCTGTGCTGTCCTCATACTTCTGGTGTATCAGTACGATGCCTGGCAGCAACCCAGTTTCCATAAAACAGAAGGAAAACCTAAGCAGGGCAAACTTTTAGAGCTCAAGCATTTCTCTTTCCATTTTTGGATCATTGCTGGACTTTTTGCTGATTTTCAAACTTTTTCGGTTCGTATCTGAAATGAATGCTTGCTGTGATAAATATAGGACATGCCTTGACAGGACCTAGCCACCAGAGGGAGCTTTCATGGTGGAAGGCTGCTGTAATGTCCTGAAGGGAGCCACTAGAGTGGAGTAGAAGAAGCCTGTTTATTTATTTACTAGCCGTTGAGCCCGTTAAAACGGGCTACTATTGGAATGGGGGTTTTCCAAGGCCCCTCCCTCCCCCGAGGACGGCGCTACCGGTACCCCCCCCCCCCCTCTGTTCGGTATTAATTCAACTTACATCGCCGCAGCACGCAGATCAGCTGAGCTCCCGTCGGCCTGACCTTCCTTCTCTGCCTGTGTCCTGCCCTCGTGTGATGTACCATCGGCGAGGGCGAGACACAGGCAGGGAAGGAAGGCCGACCGGAGCTCAGCTGATCTGCGTGCTGCAGCGATGTAAGTTAAATTAATTGCGATCAGAGGGCCCGGGCCGGGTGGAGGGGTGGTGGCGGCGACTCAGGGGGGGGGTTACCGGTGGCGGCGACCTCGGCGGGGGGGAGCGCAGTTTCCCTCTCTGTCCCGCCCCTGTCATCACGTATTGACGCGGGGGCGGGACAGAGAGGGAAGTCTGTACTGCGCATTTGCGAGTGAGTTCGGTCACTCGCCGTTTATATGTTTGATTATCTCATTTGTACCCCACAGTTTCCCAACAGTGTCAGTGTTTAGATGGGTAGCGACCACTAGAGGATGTTCTAATGGCACAGACCCTTTGTGTTATTTTGTAGAAGCAGCCAGGGAGCCCTGCCTTTTTTTTTTTTAAATTATTTATTTATATTTTGCAATTATATTCAAGACATACAATCTTTTCAAAACACACCAATGAATGAAATATAATAAAGAGAAATTATAACAATGAAAACTCTAAATTACAATTGGTGATTTTAGCCCACATTATGGGAATCCAAGATTAAAGTTAAACCAAAGGGACTTGGCATAATAGGAAACAATTTCTGATAACATCTCAGGCTCTACATTATCTATTTTCTGCTAAGACATATGGACTTATCTAGCTGCCTTCTGGGCTTTAAGAAAATCATTCAGTTGTTTATCATCATAGAAAATATATTTCCGATCTTTAAACATTATTAAGCATTTACATGGAAAACGAAGCTGAAAACGTGCCTGTAAAGAAAGCACTTTCGTTTTCATTTCGAGAAATTTCTTTCTGCGTTGTTGGGTCCATTTCGATTTGTCCGGAAATATGGAAATTTTACCACCAAGAAAATCTACATTTGCTTTCTGAAAATAATTCTTTAACAGCATTTCTTTGTCTTGCAAGAAGACAAATGTCACAAGTAATGTTGATCTCAATTTTATCTCTTCCCTGGATTGCTCCAGGAGAGCCGTTAAATCTAGCGTGGGCGTTTCTCCTTTCGATTGAGGCTCTTGTAGAGTTTCTGTAGTATTTTTCACCGGTAAATAAAATACTTTTTGCAATGGAGGTAACATCTTTTCCGAATATTTTAATTGTTCCTTCAAAAGTCTGAAGAACATCTCTTTCGGCGAGATCATGGCACACACCGGGAAATTGAGTATCCGTAAGTTCAAATTTCTCATGTTATTCTCTAAATTCTCAATTTTTCTAGAGATCAACAATTTTTCAGCCACCAATTGCACTTGAGTAGCTTGTATTTTGGAAATATTCTGTTCATTATTCAGTTGTTTAGCGGAAAAAAGTTCCATTTTGCTTTTCATGTCTTTAATCTGAGAAGAATTATTCAATGATACTGTAATAAAAAATGTACAAACCTTATGAAGGTTTTCTAGAGCAGTCCATATCGCCTCCAGCGATATTTCGGCCAGTCGTTTCAGAGGCTGAAGCGCTTCCGCGCAAAGCAGAGATTCCGCTTGCTGGTCGGCGTCAGTCTCTGGGGCTCGCATTAGCTGGCTCTCCTCCCAATTCTCTCCCATAGCTGCTGTTTCCATCGGAGCCTGCCTCCCCTTCAGGGGCGCTATACTTCCAGCACCTGGAAACAATGCTCCGGTAGCTTGTGGGATTGGTGGGGTAGCAGGACCCAGCGGACTGAGCGAAAAATCGCTCTCCAAGCCAGTATTGTCCCTCGTTCTGGCAGCGGATACGCCCGCAGGTGTAGACGCCAAGAAAGCTGAGATAGATGTTTGCCTCGGTCCTGGGGTCTCTGTCCGAGGGAGAGGAGGTCCCCTCGGTTTCCCCTTTCGCTTAGGCATGCTCTCTCAGAATTATGGGTAAGAGAAAAGAAGGTAACGCTGAAATTTGAAAATAGTTCTAGGGAGCAGAAAATCTCTGCTTCCTGTCTATTCGGCCATCTTGGATCACCCAGCCAGGGAGCCCTGCCTTAACAATAGCCCAGACACAGATAGCTAGGGAGGAGGAGAAGTGAAGGTTACCCCTTTGCTAAGTTGAAAGGAGAGGGCCCATGACAGCAGGAAGAAACTGGTTCCTCCAGGAGGCAAGCCCACTGGAGAAGGTTCTTTATCTTTTTCAAGATATAGGAGCCCAAGAAGAAGGGGAATAGGAAGCAGCCCTTTAAAAACACCTTTCCCCAAGAAAAAAAGCAGAAAAGAAAAAAAAACCTCAAAAAAGAAGGACGCTGATTGAGTAGTGTAGAAAGACCAGAAAGATGGACCAAGCTAGGCTGAAAACCCTAGAACTTAGACCCCAAAGAAAAAAGAACCTGAAAGAACTATGATATGGACCACAGTGTGAACTAACACTAGATCCTGTAAACTAGGATTTTAATATCAACAGCTGGGTGTGGAGGACAGGACGGGACTGTAAGTCAAGGTGGAAGTTAAAAGTCCTGTCCAAGGGGTGGAGGCTGTTCTTAATTGAGACCCAGGTCTCCCAAAGAAAGGCTCAGCTAAAGAATACAGGAAGAACTGTTTGCTGAACGACGATGTTTGCCCACAGAGTGGATAGCGGATGCTAGTTAGAGTGGATTTGCATCTGGTGTGACTAATTTGCATATCTGTTGAAGGATGTTGTATTCCCAAGAAAGGCGCCAGGGGGCATTTCAAGGATACTAGAAATGTGACCTGTTACCCGGTGATACTCCGGAGAAGGATTCTAAGATGGGATGACCGCTGGAGAGAAGGAGTCACCCTGACTGTAAAGAGCACCCCTATCACTAAGACTGGCGGTATAAGCAATAGCAGTTAAAAACTGTCTTTGAGCCTTTTTTTTCACGTAAAGTTTTCTGAATGTTTCAGTGATTGTTTAGCGTGAAGCTTTGATTAAGGGCTGGGGTTCTCAAATGAGTAAAGTCCTTATTAAAAGTTGTTTGAAAAATACTTTCTTGCTATTCTGTATGTTTCAGTGATTGTTTAGCGTGAAGCTTTGATTAAGGGCTGGGGTTCTCAAATGAGTAAAGTCCTTATTAAAAGTTGTTTGAAAAACACTTTCTTGCTATTCTGTTTATTGTGTGGTTTGGGATTGATATTACCAACCGTTGGCGAGAAGGAGCTGATTAGAAGGAGGATCGTTGCAATGCAGAATTCGGTTAATGCATATAAACATTTTTAATTAAAATTATAAATACTGTATACTTAGTCCCCCTCCGATGACAACGCTCCCGAGACCTGGAGGGGAATTACTGGCTATGGAGAGTCAACTGGCAGGGGCTTCCGGAAGTGTAACCCCTGCAGTTTGTGGTGGAGACCCGTTAGCTACGTCGTCCCCGCTTCAGCTATCATCGCAAGTGGGTTTGTTGCCTAGTGCTTCTCATCTTGAGCGATACCAGGACAAGCCCTCCGTTTGTGTTTGGGAGATATTGAGACCGACGGTTGTCACTATGGACTCCATTTGGGAGGCGATTCAAGGTATGAACAGCACGTTGCTAAAAGCGGTAGAATCATTTCAAAAAGAAGTGGGGAAACTGTCTCAAGAACAGATTGAACTTTCTGGTAAGGTCTCTCAGCAGACATCCAAGATGGACTCCCTTGAATCCGAGGTAAACTCCAACAAAGCTTTACTACTAGCAATTACTAGAGGTAATATTATCCAAAAAAAGAGGATTGATTATATGGAAAATCAACTGAGGAGAAATAACCTTCGATTTTTAAATTTCCCCAAATCACCGTTGATTCCGGCCAAGGAAATGTTGAAAAAATACTTTATTGAAATTCTGGGTGTTTCCCCGGAAGCTTTCCCCCCACTGACTAGAGTTCTTTACATTTCTGGGGCTGGACATGGTAATTTACAATCTCCTCAACCTGATTTAAACCTTACACAGGTCTTGGAAAGTTCTTTGGAAGTTATCACGGAAAGGACGACATTGTTGGTTTCGTTTGCTTTGGAACTGGACCGAAATAATATATTCAGGCTTTCTTTTCGTCATATTTCTACACCCTTTCTAGGTTCTAAAATTCAGGTGTTTCCAGATCTCTCTCGAGAGACACAGAGAAGAAGGAAAGAGTTCCTAGCATTAAAAGCAAGGGTCCTACAATTAGGTGGGACCTTTGTACTTAAATTTCCCTGTAAATGTTATATTTCCTTTGAATCCACTAATTATATTTTCTTTGAACCTGGAAAGCTTGTAGAATTTATTGTTAGCAAGGAGTAATCTGTTGTTATCCTTGATGAAAGCTAATCAGCTGCTCGGTCTTGAGTTCTTGTCCTTGTCTTATTATTTTTAGTGTTTAAATATCTGTTGGTTGAGATGGGAGTCCATCTCAACCTTGATTTGGTTAACTTAAGTACCTAGTTCTTGGATCATTTAATGTGGACTAATCACATAATAATTTTCCTCAATTATTGTGTTAATAATTATAGATATTTTTCCTTTTTTTCTCGCATTTATGTATTGGACATGAATGTAATATTAAATGAATAAATAAATAAATAATACTGTATACTTAACCAAGCCAAGAAAATGAAAAATAGTTCACACATCTCAAAAGAAACTTTCAACAGGAGAAACAAACAAACTATTTTTTCACTCAAAATTAAGCTCTGGAACTCGTTGCCAGAGGATGTAGTATCAGCGGTTAGTGTACCTGGTTTTAAAAAAGGTTTGGACAAGTTCCTGGAGGAAAAGTCCATAGTCTGCTATTGAGATAGACATGAGGAAAGCCATTATTTGTTCCTGGGATCAGCAGCATGAATCTTGATACTATTTGGGATTCTGTCAGGTATTTGTGACCTGAATGAACCACTGCTAGAAGAAGGATACTGGGCTGACCCAGTATAGTTATTCTTATGTTCTTATGATCACACTTTCTATAACCCACATTGGGTGGAGGAATGGCCTAGTGGTTACAGTACCAGTCTTGTAATCCAGAGGTGGCTGGTTCAAATCCCGCTGCTGCTCCTTGTGATCTTGGGCAAGTCACTTAATCCTCCATTGCCTCAGGTACAAACTTAGATTGTGAGCCCTCCTGGGCCAGAGAAATATCCAGAGTACTTGAATATAACTCACCTTGAGCTACTACTGAAAAAGGTGTGAGTAAAATCCACATAAATAAATTATTTGAGATTCTGTTGCTACTATTTGAGATTTTACATGGAATGTTGATATTATCTGAGATTCTACATGGAATGTTGCTACTATTTGAGATTCTAGATGGAATGTTACTAGTGGAGGAGTAGCCTAGTGGTTAGTGCAGTGGAACATGGAATGTTGCTACTATTTGAGATTCTACATGGAATGTTGCTAGTGAAGGAGTGGCCTAGTGGTTAGAGCACCGGTCTTGCAATCCAGAGGTGGCCAGGTCAAATCCCACTGCTGCTTCTTGTGATCTTGGGCAAGTCACTTAACCCTCCATTGCCTCAGGTACAAACTTAGATTGTGAACCCTCCTGGGACAGAGAAATATCCAGAGTACCTGAATGTAACTCACCTTGAGCTACTACTGAAAAAGGTGTGAGCAAAATCTAAATAAATTATGACAGGAGGGTCCAATATATCAAGGAAAACTTGGTTTAAAGAAGAAAGTAAATCTGTCATGCCTCATAGAAATCCCAAATGCTTATATGTCCCCTAAGCAGTTTATCTTGTTGGGCAGACTGGATGGACGGTTCAGGTCTTTATCTGCCATCATTTACTATGGTAGTATGTAATGTACTATAACGGACTGCCTAGAGCAGTGAAGAGCAACCTTTTAACACAGAGGATTGTATGAATGTCTAGTACTACCCCTAGCGGGCTGCAACATTACATAATGTTCGAATCAGAAATGCACAGAACTCCATAGACGTTCTATGATAAATAAGTAACAATTTAACTAAAACCGATGGAAACAAACAGCTAGAACAGCTATTCTGAAAATATTAGTGCAATGCAATATTTAAAACTGCCAGAACTCTGGTTAATGACATTTTTGGTCTCTGGGGCTCCAAAACAATTCAGTGCTGGGTCATATTCGACCCATAGGCTGCAGGTTGCCCACTCCTGGCCTACAGTAAAGCTGGGTTTCCTTAACAGTACTCCCTTCACTGGGCCAAGTAGGGAGGCACAGCTAGCCTGACTAGCCAGGAGGGTGAGGCTCAGACAGAGACAGAGTTAAAATCCCTAGAGTGGAAACAGAACAGGAGGCTCAGAACACGAGGAAGGGTTCTCCTCAGGATACCCAGGAAGTAGGGACTGCCCCTCTGCATACACCCCCAATATGGAGAGGGGGGTGGATATGTGGAATGCCCTCCCGCGGGAGGTGGTGGAGATGAAAACGGTAATGGAATTCAAACATGCGTGGGATAAACTCAAAGGAATCCTGTTTAGAAGGAATGGTTCCGCGGAATCTTAGCGGAGTTTGGGTGTCGACGCCGGTGATTGGGAAACAAAACGGGAGCTGGGCAGACTTCTACGGTCTACGCCCTGATTGTGACTGAATTGATAGGAATGGGCTGGAGGGCAAATTTTAAGGGGCTTTGATGTTAGCTTCAGAACTTAGTACAAGAACAGTACTGGGCAGACTTCTACAGTCTGTGCCCTGAGAAAGGCAAGGACAAATCAAACTCGGGTATATATATAAAGTATCACATACCATGTAAATGAGTTTATCTTACTGGGCAGACTGGATGGACCGTACAGGTCTTTATCTGCCATCATTTACTATGTTAAGTAGTAGTAGTAGTAGTAGTAGTATGTTATTATTGTTACTCTCTGGGGTTCTACATAGAATGTTGCTACTAATTGGGATTCCGGAATCTTGTAACTCTTTAGGATTCCAGAATCTTCAGAACTTAGTACAAGACGAGTGCTGGGCAGACTTCTACGGTCTGTGCTCTGAGAAAGGCAAGGACAAATCAAACTCGGGTATACATATGAAGTATCACATACCATGTAAATGAGTTTATCTTACTGGGCAGACTGGATGGACCGTACAGGTCTTTATCTGCCATCATTTACTATGTTAAGTAGTAGTAGTAGTAGTATGTTATTATTGTTACTCTCTGGGGTTCTACATAGAATGTTGCTACTAATTGGGATTCCGGAATCTTGTAACTCTTTAGGATTCCAGAATCTTCAGAACTTAGTACAAGACGAGTGCTGGGCAGACTTCTACGGTCTGTGCTCTGAGAAAGGCAAGGACAAATCAAACTCGGGTATACATATAAAGTATCACATACTATGTAAAATGAGTTTATCTTGTTGGGCAGACTGGATGGACCGTACAGGTCTTTATCTGCCGTCATTTACTATGTTACTATGTTAATACATGTGTGTAAAAAACTTGAAGACTTCCAAGGTAGGAGCAGTCTTTTTCATCAGAGTCATGATCCTGTATGTCCAGGCCAGAATTTGGTCTGGGACTATATCAAATCAAATCAATTCTTGATTACCACTAATATCCCTTTTCCAGGGTTCAGTGTGGTTTACTTTCTAGATGAGACAAAGGCCCATAATGTTAGTGTGAGGTATGAGAGGAATTAGAGGCTATTGGTGTAATGTGTGAGACCAAAAACGTTATAGGAAAGGGTAATGGATGATACTAGGTGGTAGATATAAAGACCATAGCAAGTCTGAGCCTAGCCGAATGTTAGCTCAGAGAGGATTTTTCAATGATCCTCAAGAGATTTAATTTGCAAGACCTCCAAACTTGTACAGAATATTTGGTTGAAGCAATAAAGAGTTTCTTTGGTTTACCTTTATCTCTTTTCTGGAGTCAGGGGCGTAGCCAGACTTCGGCGGGAGGGGGGTCCAGAGCCGGGGGCACATTTTAGCCCCCCCCCCCCCACCATTGCCGACTCCGCCGCCGCTGCCACCACAAACTTTGCCCTCCCCCCTACCGACAACCCTATCGACCCCCCTCCCACCGCCAACCCGCCATCGCCTACCTTTGCTGGCGGGGGACCCCCAACCCCCGCCAACCGAGGTCCTCTTCTTCCTGCGCAAGGCTTCCTTCTGTTTCTGATGTCCTGCATGTTGTACGTGCAGGACGCCAGAAACAGAAGGAAGCCTTTTGCGGGAAGAAAAGGACCTCAGCTGGCGGGGGTTGGGATCCCCGCCAGCAAAGGCAGGCGACGGCGGGAGGGGGGTCGAGAGGGTCATCGGCAGGGGTCCAGGGCCAAATCAGCAGGGGCCCAGGCTCTCCCTGGCCCCACGTAGCTACGCCACTGATCTGGCTGTTTCTGTAGAAGTTTAGTGCTGCTACAGCAGCACATTACCTCATGTGCATAAACATTTTTTAATGCATCTAAATCAGGGGTTCTCAACCCAGTCCTCTGGACACACCTAGCCAGTCAGGTGTTTAGGATATCCACAATGACTATGTATGAGATAAATTTGCAGACAATAGAGGCAGTGCATGCAAATTTATCTCATGCCATAGGCGCCGACTCCGTGGGTGCTGTGGGTGCTCGAACACCCCCAATATTTCACCCACCGGAAGTTCGTTCACCCACCGGAAGTTCGTTCCCTCCCTCCCTCCTCCCATCGAGTTCCAGGCCCCTTCCCTCCGAATTTTAAAAGTCATCTATTTTACCTTGTCAGGGTTAGGGCGGCAGCAGCGGTAAAAAGCATGCAGGCTTGGCTCGGTGCTTAGTTCAGTTTTCCTTTCTCTCTCTCTCTCAGCTCTGGCCCCACCCTCATTTCCTGTTTCCGCAAGGGCGGGGCCAGAGCTGAGAGAGAGAGAAAGGAAAACTGAACTAAGCACCGAGCTGAGCCTGCATGCTTTTTACCGCTGCTGCCACCCTAACCCCGATGAGGTAAAATAGATTACTTTTAAAATTCGGAGGGAGGGGGCCTGGAACTCGAAGGGAGGAAGGGAGGAATGACAACCCTGGAACTGGGAGGGAGGGGTGACCCTGGAACTCAGAGGGAGGGAGGGAGGGGGGCCCTGGAACTCAGAGGGAGGGGGAGGGAAAGGAGAGAGAGAGGGGAGGGAGGGGGCCTGGAACTCGGAGGGAGATGGAGGGGGGACGAGGGAGGGGGGCGGGGACAGGGGAGGGGGAGGGAGGGGGATGAGGGGGAGGGGGAGAGGGAGGGGGAATGCACCACCTGTAAAAAAAAAAAATTCAACACCCCCAATCATTTTGAAAAGTTGGCTCCTATTGCATATTGAATATTCACTGTGGTTATCCTGAAAACCTGACTGACTGAGTTGAGAACCCCTGATCTAAATCAACTTTTATTTTGAAGAATTAAATTGAAGGATTTATGCAAGTAAAGTTAGTTTTCTAGGTCATTATGAACTAAGGTTAGTTTGATAAATTACCCAATCGGGTAGATTTAGTGCGCGTTCATTATACTCCATAAGATTTTCCAAACCGAAACTTGAAATCAAATGCACATCACTAGTCTCCACAGCCATGACAGAGAGGAGAGAGGATGAGGGATGATTTTGTGAAATGCAATGAAAGACCAAGAACTTGTTCTAGGGATATCCAAAACCTCAAGGCCTCCCCGGGTTTCCCCTGCCCTAATGTAGTGTACAGAGAAAAGAAATGTGTGCTGCTCCACACCTGTACACAGCTGAGCTCCCTGTGATGGTTTAGATTAATGGATTTTGCTTCCTGGAGCTGTTACTTAAAAATAAATAAATAAATAAAAGTAACCTGTTGAATGAAGGAAAACATAAAAGGAAGAAATCAAAACTGTTTGTTTTTGCCTCAAATGATTTTTCTTCCTTCCTCCCTTTTGTTCTTGGAAACATGATAAAGACCACATCAAGGAGAAAGCCAGAAAAACCTCAACCCAAACTGAAGGAAGGAAGAGAGTTGCCATTAAAGCTCAAAGAGGCGCAGGTGCTGTCTCCGCCCGAGGGAGCAGAGGTAATGCTTCTGAAAGACTTTTGGAAAGGGGGGGGGGGGGTAGCCTTTGATGGAGCAAAGTGCATGAACGCAGTTGGGAAGGGAGACAGGACCGATCTGCATTGAGGGGTTTCTTTTTTTTTTACTAAAGCTTAGCTCCAGTTATCTGCAGAATAAAATGGGCCCTGCTGCAGATAACTGGAGCTAAGCTTTAGTAAAAGACCTCCTGAGTTTTTTATGCTTCTTCTTCGCCTTCCTGCCCAAGAGCTACACTCTGGGGTAAGGAGAAAATGTTTCTTCACCCAACGCATAATTAAACTCTGGAATTCGTTGCCGGAGAACGTGGTGAAGGCGGTTAGCTTAGCAGAGTTTAAAAAGGGGTTGGACGGTTTCCTAAAGGACAAGTCCATAAACCGCTACTAAATGGACTTGGGGAAAAATTCACAATTCCGGGAATAACATGTATAGAATGTTTGTACGTTTGGGAAGTTCGCCAGGTGCCCTTGGCCTGGATTGGCCGCTGCCGTGGACAGGATGCTGGGCTCGATGGACCCTTGGTCTTTTCCCAGTGTGGCATTACTTATGTACTTAAGGAGAAGGGGTTCTGCAAAGAGGCCAAGATGCCCAGTTCTGGGAACGAGATTTTAGACCGGTCCTGGATGTCTATCAACCACATACCAAGGCATTTTTTTTTGTTACATTTGTACCCCGCTCTTTCCCACTCATGGCAGGCTCAATGCGGCACATGGGGCAATGGAGGGTTAAGTGACTTGCCCAGAGTCACAAGGAGCTGCCTGTGCCTGAAGTGGGAATCAAACTCAGCTCCTCAGGACCAGAGTCCACCACCTTAACCACTAGGCCACTCCTCCACTGTTGCTACTACTATTTGAGATTCTACATGGAATCTTGCTATTCCAACATTCCATGTAGAAGTTGGCCCTTGCAGATCACCAATGTGGCCGCGCAGGCTTCTGCTTCTGTGAGTCTGACGTCCTGCACGTATAGTCTGACGTCCTGCACATACGTGCAGGACGTCAGACTCACAGAAACAGAAGCCTGCGCAGCCTTCTACATGGAATGTTGCTAGTGGAATAGCAACATTCCATGTAGAATCTCCAATAGTATCTATTTTATTTTTGTTACATTTGTACCCTGCGCTCTTTCTCACTCATGGCAGGCTCAATGTGGCTTACATGGGGCGATGGAGGGTTAAGTGACTTGCCCAGAGTCACAAGGAGCTGCCTGTGCCGGGAATCGAACTCAGTTCCTTAGTTCCCCAGGACCAAAGTCCACCACCCTAACCACTAGGCCACTCCTCATCTGTGTTTATATGCTACTTGAGTCCATATTATAAATGTATTCCATACTAGCACTTTCGTCGGTAAGGCACACTTAGACGAGCAAACGGTGGCAGGGTGACTAAGCAGAATTCTGTAAGGGTGAGCATCAGTGGCGTAAGTCTCCTTTTACTAACCTGCAGTACCATTAACATTAACAATAAATTTCTATTCCGCCATATACCTTTCGTTTCAATGCGGATCACACATCAAAGAAGACTGGACGTTTCTAGGAATAACAAAGCATAACCTAACAAAAATAAAACATCCCTGAGCTACACATTCTTTAGCACAAATTTTCTAAATAGGTAAGTTTTAATCTGTTTGCAGAATTGGTTATAAGAGATTTCAGACATTAAAATATCCTTAGTGGTTAGTGCAGCGGACTTTGATCCTGAGGAATTGGGTTCAATTCCCACTGCAGCTCCTTGTGACTCTGGGCAAGTCACTTAACCCTCCATTGCCCCTGGTACAAAATAAGTACCTGAATATATGTAAAACTGCTTTGAAAATAGTTGCAAAAACCTCAGAAAGGCAGTATGTCAAGTCCCATTTCCCTTTCCCTTATGACATCACAATATCAGAAGTGAGCCAAGTATCAGGCAATCAAGCCATTGTGACATCACTGATGAGGTTGGCTCTTATTGGTGGAATGAGTGGAGGAGTAGCCTAGTGGTTAGTGCAGTGGACTTTGATCCTGGGGAACTGGGTTCAATTCCCACTGCAGCTCCTTGTGACTCTGGGCAAGTCACTTAACCCTCCATTGCCCCTGGTACAAAATAAGTACCTGAATATATGTAAAACTGCTTTGAAAATAGTTGCAAAAACCTCAGAAAGGCAGTATATCAAGTCCCATTTCCCTTTCCCTTCCCTAATAACCTTATCCAAACAAACTGCCTGATATGAAAAAAGAATATCAGGGGTAGCCCAAGGCAATCTGCCGGCTGAGTCAGGGATGAGATGCTTCCCGTACCCATGCCCAGTCTAGCATCTCCCCCCTTCCCTCCTCAACCCTCTTCCCTGTGTTTCCCTTTTTTTTTTTTTTTCAAAAGGCGCCAGCGATTTCCATAGGCTGCGGTGCCGCTGGCAGCGGCCTCTTCGCTACTGCATCCCACCTCTGAAGAAACATTAAGTTACGTCAAGAGGTCCGGCGGGCTGCAGTGGGAGAAGAGGCTGGTACCAGCGGCAGGGTAGCCTATGGAAATCGCTGCCACTGTCGCCTTTTTCCAGAAAAGAAACAAATAAGGTAAAGGCTTGAGGAGGGAAGGGGAGAGTGCTGCTCCTGGAGTGTGCTGCCCGAGGCCCCCACCTCAAGTGGCTTGATGCTAAGGCTGCCACTGTGCGGTAGGCACTAGCGTGCGTCTACCGCAACTTAAATGGACTTACCACGGGACGTGCTGAGGTGTCCTGTGGTAAAAAGTCTAACATGCGCACGCAAACCACACATTAAAAAATGTTCTTTATTTTTCTCAGAAGGGGCACATGTCTGGGGGGCGAAGAGTGGGCATGACAGTGCAAATCAGTTGGGGCGGCAACAATACTGCGCAGGATTAGCATGCGAGACCTTACCGCCTACAACACAGGAGCTCATTTTTGGTAATGGCTGTAGGCGAATGGCAACGTTAGCCATGGCCATTAATTTGGAAAATCGGCTATTTTACGGCTGCAGTAAGAGCGGCCTTAGTGCGAGGGGGAAAGCCACAAAAGTACGTGCTAAGACTATTTTTACTGCAGATTAGTAAAAGGACCCCAAAGTGTTTAAATCAAGGGGGGACATGGGGGGGAGGGGCACGAGCAATGCTGCCATTTACACACCTCACTGACAGAAAACTGTCAGTCACACTCACCCCTGCCAAAGTTGCCAGGGCTGTGGGTTTCCCGCACAATTGGGCGGGTTTTTAAGTGAGGATGCGGGAAATTTTCAAAGGCTGTGGGCTGCGGGAAATTGGACGGCTTTTAAAAAGCTGCCGTGCGGGTTTGGGCGCTTTTCCTGCGGCGTGGCCAGGCCGGGTTTTTTATTGGTCCGACAGTCTCCGAGTCCGACTCACTCCAATTGGAACTTAAGCCCAGCATTCCCTCCCCTCTTTAGCCTGCAGCCCGCCTTCACGGCTGGCTGTGTGGCTGCATGCTGGCTCTGGCTGCTGCTGCTCGTCTCATCTTCGTTTGTCTCTCCGGCGGGGGCGCACGTGGAGGTGGGCAGCAGGCTTCTCTTAAATGCCTGCAGCGGCCCACGTGCGCCCCCGCCGGAGAGACGAGCGAAGATGAGACGAGCAGCAGCAGCCAGAGCCAGCATGTAGTAGCCACACAGCCAGCACTGCTGTGAGTCCTGCACATTGAACATCAGGACTCACAGCACAGATCAGTGAAGTGAACGAACGCGCCAGAGACCGGCGCTGAAGAAGACTAAGGCTGGCAGGGGTTGGGGACCCCCACCAGCAAATGTATCTTGCGGAGGAGGAGGGGTCAAAAGTGGCGGGGGAGGGTCGTGGGGGGGGTCGAAAGTGAAGGGGGCCAGGACTAAATCTATGGTGGCCCATGCCCCCTTGGCCCCACGTAGCTACGCCCCTGCATGGAACCAAACAAGCTTAGTGGTGATTAGAGGGCAACACCAGAAGCAAAGCCAGTGCTGGGCAGACTTCCGCTGTCTATGCCCTGATTGTGGCTGGACAGATTTGGATGGGCTGGAATGGGGCTTCCATGACAACTTCAGAAGTTGGAGAGCAAGGCCAGATGCGGGCAGTCTTTTACGGTCTGTGCCCTGAAAATAGCAAGGACAAATCAAGATCATAGTAGCATACATAGTAGATGACGGCAGAAAAAGACCTGGATGGTCCATCCAGTCTGCCCAACAAGATAAACTCATATGTGCTACTTCTTGTGTATACCTTACCTTGATTTGAATCTGCCATTTTCAGGACACAGACCGTAGAAGTCTTGCCCAGGACTAGCCCCACCACCCAAACACCAGCGGCTAAGCTTCTGAGGATCCATTCCTCTGCACAGGATTCCTTTATGTTTATCCCACGCATGCTTGAATTCCGCTACCGTTTTCATCTCATACATATGTACTATCACATCATACCTTATGCTATGAGTTTATCTTTTTGGGCAGATTGGATGAACCGTACAGGTCTTTATCTGCCGTCATCTACTATGTTGCCGTGTTATATGGTTTGTTATCTGCCCAGAATCTGTTCATGAGATTAGTGCGGACTATAAATCACAGGGCTAGAATAATAGAATAGACACATGTACAAACAAAACCGAAAGTGCGAGCAGTGGTGTTGGCATTTGTTTTCTGTGTGTAAATATGAGTCTTGCAAAAACGTATGGACTGGACAACTTTTCCGAAGCAGAAGTACAGGCACCAATAGATGGTTTCTGTTTTGGTTATGTTCGAACACATGCACACGTCTGTTACCTCCTGTCTGCCTTTGAAACTTGCAGGTACTTTCTTCTGGCATGAAATCCCCTCTGCTTAACCCTTCTATGCTGCCCCAGACCTGGTGAAAAATGTCTCGCATTATCCATGCGTCAGAAGCCACTGTCCTTTTCTGCATTGCACAGAATACTTAAATGCTCTCATTGCCGTACATTTTAATGGCGTGTGCAGCCATGTCTTCTGCGCAAGTTAGCTGCCATGCTCGAACCTGTTCTGCATTCAGCACTTAATAACTTGTGCGTACTTACCTCAATTTACACCTTCCCAACTGCAAAGGTGTTAAATACAAGACCTCCTATGCATCCAGTTTCTCCTTTTTGGGCAGCCAGCTTTGGAACGCTCTGCCAAGATCCATCCGTACAATCAGCGACCATCTACCCTTCAGCAGTGGCATTCCTAGGGGCGCTGATACCCGGGGCGGATCGCCGATGTGCCCCGCCCCCCGGGTGCAGCACCCCCCCCCCCCCGGCGAAATAACCCCCGGGTGCAGCGCGACCCCCCCCCCCCGGCAAAAGAACCTGTTCCGGGGCAGAGGAAGCATGAAAACGAAGAGCCGAGAGGCGCGCGGCACCCCCCAGCAGCGTGCACCCGGGGCGGACCGCCCCCACCGCCCCCCCCCCTTGGTACACCACTGCCCTTCAGAAAAATGTTGAAGACCCATCTCTTCAAGAAAGCTTCCCAATCGCCTTATGCTCGTCCCTTAATCTTTTCCTCTCCATCCTTCCTACTCCTTACCCCTCCCAATCTCTTTTCCTTTTGCTCATCCTATCTTTGTTTACCTCTCCATGCTCAATTTACATATCCTCAAAACCCCACTACTACTATGTTTACTACAACTTGTAACATTCTCCTTCAAGACTTTGTAATTCTATTTACTATGTAAGCCGCATTGAACCTGCTATGTGTGGGAAAGCGCGGGGTAAAAATGTAATAAATAAATAAATATACCTTGCGGTAACCGCATGGCTGAACTTGCAGTAGCTTTCTTCAGCGGTCCTCCAGTGCTTAGCCTAATATAGAGGGCCTGAAAACTGTAGCTGGACTAAACTGGCCCTGCCTGCCTATGAAGGCTTCTCTATAGCTCCTGTCACTTCAGAAGGCTAATAGGAAAAGTAGCCTTTCCAGCCCACAGCTGGCCCCAAGCAGCAGCTGCTCAAAGGGCTGAGATAAGAGTAAATGAATGAAGGCATTTCTACAGATCAATGCCAGCGTAAACAGAGACTAAGAAGGGGACGCTGTGTAACCTATCAGGAGGCGGCTGACAGCGTCCCCACTTCAGAGGTTAATTCCTGAGCAATGGAGTCATGCGTTCAGAGCGAAAAATCTTTCATTAGCTCTGAAAAGCCATTAAGGGAAAGGAAAAGAGCAGAAATCTGGAGCAGCACATTCGGATGGCTTTCTGCATGTGTAGAAAAGAAAGGTTCCCAGATAATGAAACTGGAGGGGGGGGGGGGCTGTCCCACCAGCCAGGGGGGGGAGAGTGGATATTACTCAGAAAGACATTACTCAGAGAACAGAAGCAAAGGAAATTTTTTTTACATTTGTATCCCACGCTTTCCCACTCATGGCAGGCTCAATGCAGCTTGGGGCAATGGAGGGTTAAGTGACTTGCCCAGAGTCACAAGGAGCTGCCTGTAGTGGGAATCAAACTCAGTTCCTCAGGACCAAAGTCCACCACCCTAACCACTAGGCCACTCCTCCATGGAGAAATGTCTTTTAGATTGTGCTTAAAGTGAGCTTACAGGTATCCTGGAATCCTCTATTACCCTATGCCAGTGTTTCCCAAGTCCAGTTCTGGAGTACCCCTTGCCAGTCAGGTTTTCAGAATAGCCACAATGAAGATATGCATGAACTCAATTTGCTTACACTGCCTCCAAATGGGACATGCTGTCAGTTACTCTGATTATCCCCGCTAAAAATATTAAGTTAATTTGAAGAAATGAAGATTGTGTGAGTCTGGACTGTGCATAATAGAAGATTTGTGAGTGTTTGGGACAAAATTGATTTGAATTTGAAGTAAGTCCCCACATCAGTATTGTAAGGTTCTCTCAAGTTGATTGATCTAAGTTTTCTAATAAACAGAAAAGATCTCCTTGTTAAAAAAACATGTATTTGCTGTACCAGCAGTGGCGTACCAAGGGGGGGGCGGTGGGGGCGGTCCGTCACAGGTGCACGCCGCTGGGGCGGTGCCGTGGCACGCGCCTGGTCCTCCGCGTTCGCTAAATTTCGTTCGTTTGCTGCAGCTCCCTCTGCCCCGGAACAGGTTACTTCCTGTTCCGGGGCAGAGGGAGCTGCAGCGAACGAACGAAGTTTAGCGAACGCGGAGGAGCAGGCGCGCGCCGTGGCACCCCCCCCCCCAGTGGTGTGCACCCGGGGGGGGGTCACTTCGCCAGAGGTGTCATCTAGCGGGGGGGGGGGGCGCTGCACCCGGGGGGGGGGGCGCATCGGCGCTCCGCCCCAGGTCCCATCCAGGCCAGGAACACCACTGTGTACCAGGGTTAGACCTCATACTCGATCAGAGACGCAATCACCACTGATCGAGTGCAAGGTCCATGACGGGACCCTTTTCCTGCCGTCACACCCTTGTGGCGCTTGTTTTGATAAATTGAGAAACAGCAAGTTTTGCACAAGATACATGACCCCTGAGGCAGGCACTGCGTGCCGAAACACAGGTCCATTGTCAAGTCTACTTGCATATTTTACTGACCAAATTATTTCAGAACAAAATATTTTCAGGCTTACTTATGTCTCTGTGGCTGGATTGGAAGACTATTCGGGCATCCCTACTTTTTTTTTTTCCTGTTTACACCCCTAGACCATCAGGGATTGTAAGGTAGGCCCAATGGGGGCACCTATAAGTGGGCAAGGCGGGAGAGGCAACTCCTATTGGAAGGGGAGGGAAAGAGGGAGACAAAGAAGACAAAGCACAAGTATTCGGCTTCTGCAGAAAGCACACACTTTCAGCTGAAACCGAAAGTGGCCTAGTGGTTAGGGTGGTGGACTTTGGTACTGAGGAACTGAGTTCGATTCCCACTTCAGGCACAGGCAGCTCCGTGTGACTCTGGGCAAGTCACTTAACCCTCCATTGCCCCATGTAAGCTGCATTGAGCCTGCCATGAGTGGGAAAGCGCAGGGTACAAATGTAACAAAAATAAAATAGATACTATTGGAGATTCTACATGATTCCACTAGCAACATTCCATGTATAAGGCTGCGCAGGCTTCTGTTTCTGTGAGTCTGACGTCCTCCACCCTAACCACTACCGTGCCCTAACCACTTCTGTGAGTCTGACGTACGTGCAGGACGTCAGACTCGCAGAAGCAGAAGCCTGTGTGGCCACATTGGTGATCTGCAAGGGCTGACTTCTACATGGAGTGGTGCTAGTGGAATAGCAACATTCCATGTAGAATCTCAAATAGTAGCAACAGTGGAGGAGTGGCCTAGTGGTGGTGGACTTTGGTCCTGAGGAACTGAGTTCGATTCCCACTTCAGGCACAGACAGCTCCTTGTGACTCTGGGCAAGTCACTTAACCCTCCATTGCCCAATGTAAGCCGCATTGAGCCTGCCATGAGTGGGAAAGAGCGGGGTACAAATGTAACAAAAATAAATGTTTACAGCCTTGCAGCTGAAGCCCAAACTGGGCAGGAAAAGGATTTGAGACCAGTTTCGGCACTGTAATCAAAACTGACATTCGCTTGGCCTCTACTTCAGAATGGAGGAGTAGTCTAGTGATAAGAGCAGCAAGCTAAGAACAAGGGAAGCCTGATTGAAATCTTGCTGCTTTCACTGCTGCTGTTTCTCAACGTGCCTCCGATATGTCTTTAACGGATATTTCCACTTAGTGCAGGTGGAAAATATTTGAGAAGCCATGTACATTTTACCCCATCCATATGCTCTGAGGAACCACGATGTTCAAACTTGCCATCGTTATAGACTCCTTAAATTTGAGAATGTCCTCCTAAACTTGTAGTACTTAACCAAATATTTTAGAAATATTGGATTATCAAAGTAATCATATTCTTTATAATATCTGGAAATGAGTTTTCAGGAAACGCTTTATTGACTTTTAAAAGAACATTGCCACATGGATTGTCAAAAGAATCCTTACAATCCTTGCGCTGAACATCTCTCGTTTGGGCAAAGGTTATTGGCTACCAGCTACCATTACCATGTAAGAGGAATTCTCCTCTGGTTTATACTTAAGTTAAAAGATCTGACAACACTATATTTGGCATCATTTGCATGTTGAATTATGGTCTTTGTCACCAATGGATTAAGGCCACGGTCTTAACAGACTATCAGGTTGCTTTTCTAAATTGAATGCAGCAGTAGCGCTGGCATGAAAGACTGAAAATCAACCAAAAAAACAAAACAAAAAAAAGAAAACTGTAATAATTACTGCAGCCTTTTGACATCAGCATAATGACACCTCTGTTTGGCTTTGTTCCCCTGGCCATAACATTTTGCAGAGAAAATTACTCTTTGCTATACTCTGGCACACAGTTTTGGCATACTCTGAGTGAATATCAAGATTCAAGGCCAAAAGCAGAGAACTGAAATTATCCTACCATCAGCTGGCATTTAATTGTATCTTCTCAGTGGTAAAGGGTGCCTCGTGATACATAAGTACATAAGTACATAAGTACATAAGTAGTGCCATACTGGGAAAGACCAAAGGTCCATCTAGCCCAGCATCCTGTCACCGACAGTGGCCAATCCAGGTCAAGGGCACCTGGCACGCTCCCCAAACGTAAAAACATTCCAGACAAGTTATACCTAAAAATGCGGAATTTTTCCAAGTCCATTTAATAGCGGTCTATGGACTTGTCCTTTAGGAATCTATCTAACCCCTTTTTAAACTCCGTCAAGCTAACCGCCCGTGGAATGCCCATGACTTATCCAGGGTTGTCAGAAAGGCCAGGGCTGTTGTTAACCATAGGCAAGAAGGACAACTACCCTGGATGCAAAGCTGGAGCGGGGTGCCACGTCATCCTTTCAGGTTAGTCTGAGTCGACAAAAACATGAACCCAAAAGGGAAAGGGGGCATCAAAAGGAACTTTGGTCCAGGGTACCATTTTGTTCAGCAGATACTCTGAGTGACACACTGTGTTTGCACTTAGTAAATCAAATTCTCTTAGAATTTGGGCCTAAACATCCAAATTCAATAAAAGTCACTAAAAATTGCATGCATAAATTTGGGCAAGCAATTTAATTCAATAACAAGCCAATTAGCACTGATAATTGGGCCCCAATGATCAATTATTAGTGCTAATTGGCTTAAATTAGAAATGATGCATGTAAATTTAGGTGCTGAGATCCATGCATATGTGACAAAACAGTGGGTTTATAAGCCTCTAAAAGTGCCTTAATTCTTGAAGTGTATTTCTCCTATTGGCCAGCAGGTGGTGTTTCCATATTTTAAAGCTGTTACAGAGTAATGACAGTTTTTTCTTTATCTGACACATCTGGCACAGATAGAAAGTAAGATGCAGTATACTTTTGAAAACTTGTTGTTCTGGGCTCTGATTGGCCCAGGAGCTCAAATTCATATAGGATGGGCTTTTGCCCCAGTCTTAGAGAGAAAAAGATATCTTTGCTGAGGCCCTGTGAACAGTTATATTTGATAACCTGTGAGCAGCTATATGTTCTGAACTCCCCAGGTACTATTTAGATAGTAAACAAATGTTTAGACAGTGTTATAATTGATCCATATTTAATTTACCTGTTATTGTTTTGCTGATTGCACCTTTTCTGTTCATCGTTCTAATTTTTCATGACAATTATCATTTTTAGTTTATTGCCTCTGCTTGTCTGGACTGACTAAGAATCCTGGTAGTTTGTGTGTTGGTCTGTAAGTGCTTTCTAGGAAACCTAGAAATCACCGGGGAACACCTTGAGAGGAGACTTGCCCAGAGGAGTTTGGGACCCAATCGGTGGGAGAAGGGTGCTAGTGTAGGGCACAAGCGGCAGGTGCAGGAAGACCTGAGCTGTGCTGGGGATAGACCCTCTAATTGGCCACGGGGTAGCCCCAGGTGGGTGGATAGGCATTTTGTGACAGCATAATAAAAGGAGGCATGGCCATGGGAGGGCCATGGATGGATCAGGGGCATTCCTTTAATTTATGCGCATTGTTATAGAACAAAAGGGATCCATGCCTAATTTAAGCATGGGGATTTACATCAAGGTTTCGTTGGTGTAAACGGTCGCACCTAAATGTAGTCGCAATTCTATAAACAACACTTAACTTTATGAACCATTTACAGAATAACGCTAAGCGCTATTTTTATCTGCGCCAATTGCTTAGCCACCACTTATAGAATTTAGCCCTAAATGAATAAATTACCCTTGTAGTAGCTGAATATCACTGCTGCATGGATAATTGTACCAGTTCACCCTCCCTCCATCTCTCTGCTATATGAATACTGGAAAAGTGGTTAGACAATTTTTCAGCCTGCCGCTATCTGAATAGAGGGTACATTTATAAGAGGTTGTCTAGTTTTGAAGGGTACCTAGGAAGACAGGTGGAGGCTCATTTTAATAGTAACACAAAGGGGCATTTTTGATATGACATCTAAGTCGGACTTTGGAAGTTTTGTGTTAAACGTCCCAAATCCAAATAGAAAACATGGCCATTTTTGAAATCACAAAACGTCCCCACCCCCAACATCCCAGGAGAGCAATGGGGCTCCCTAGGGGGGCTGTGAACTTCATATAAATGCTCCCAGGTAAACATCTCACCTTTGCTCCCTTATCTAGTCTGCTGAGCCCTCCAAAACCCATGTTCATAACTGTACACTACTACAATAGCACATATGGGTGAAGGGGGCACAAATAGGAAAAGGGAATGAAACTTCATATGCTGCCTTTCTGTGGTTTTTGCAACTACATTCAAAGCAGTTTACATGGTATATACAGGTACTTATTTGTAGCTGGGGCAATGGAGGGTTAAGTGACTTGCCCAGAGTCACAAGGAGCTGCAGTGGGAATTGAACCCAGTTCCCAAGACTCAAAGTCCGCTGCACTAACCACTAGGCTACTCCTCCACCAGCAACATTCCATGTACAATCTCAAATAGGGAAATTCCATGCAGAATCCCAAAGAGTAACAAGATTCCGGAATCCCTAAGAGTAGCAAGATTCCATGCAGAATCCCAAAGAGTAACAAGATTCCGGAATCCCTAAGAGTAGCAAGATTCCAGAATCCCAAAGACTACTACTACTTATCATTTCTATAGCGCTACTAGACGTATGCAGCGCTGTACACTTGAACATGAAGAGACAGTCCCTGCTCAACAGAACTTACAATCTAATCAGGACAGACAAAGAGTAGCAAAATTCTATGCAGAATCCCAAAGAGTAACAATATTCCGGAATCCCTAAGAGTAGCAAGATTCCAGAATCCCAAAGACTACTACTACTACTTATCATTTCTATAGCACTACTAGATATACACAGCGCTGTACACTTGAAGATGAAGAGACCATCCCTGCTCGACAGAGTTTACAATCTAATCAAGATAGACAAACAGGACAAACAAGAGATAAGGGAAAATTAAAGTGAGGATGATAAAATAAGGGTTCTGAACAAGTGAATAAGGGTTAGGAGTTAAAAGCAGCATCAAAAATGTGGGCTTTTAGTCAGATTTGAATATGGCCAGAGATGGAGCTTGACGTACCGGCTCAGGAAGTCTATTCTAGGCATATGGTGCAGCAAGATAAAAGGAACACGAACTGAATTTTGTGAACCACAGTTGTTCTCTTTAATCACTGGTCATAAACCCCACCCCCCGCCCCCCCCCCCCGATCCAACCATGATGTGTGGTTATAATTTTTTGGCGCAGTTGAACTGCCAAGCCTTGACTCACTACAACCCAGAATACAGGACTTCGGTATCGTTCATCCCCTGAAGAAGCCCTACAGTGAAACGGGTCCGTCGGGTTTGGATGCCTACCTGGGTTGGTCGATGTTAGCACAACCAAGTCAAGCTAAGTTGAATTCATAAATAAGTATTGCGACATTGTGGTAGAGAGCGTTTGCTCTCATAACAGTATTTTGTGAACAGTAGTTTGCACAAAGGCAAGAAGAAAAATTCCAAAAAATTATAACTAAGCATGATGGTTGGATCGGGGGTTTTTATGACCAGTGATTCACAAGATTCAGTTCGTGTTCCAGCTTTGCAGCTGGTAGCCACAGCTTTCTGAGGTCTTCCCCCCACCCCCCACCCCACCCCACCCCACCCCCCCACCCCCGTTTTTCCATTTTTGAAGGTGCCTGGTTTACATTAATTAAAGGCTTGCTTTGTTAGTTGTTTGACTGTTTATCATTTAGAAAATCTATTATGAATGAGAAATTGTACATGAAGCAAAGAGAAAGTTAATGGTAAATAACCAATTCAGGTATTAATTCTTTGTTTGAGATATGGTAGTTCTTTGTGTGAATCCTGGGGTGTATGTCACTGCATTTAAGTGTCTAACCCCTGAGCAATTCTGTACAAGAGTTTTATGCATGGAAAATTCTTTTTCTGAAAACCATGGCTTTCACTTTTTCAAAAGGCAATACAACCGTGTGTGCAGGACACCAGTAGGTTTACGAACACTGCACCCGCTCCAACTGGGCCAGGCTCTTGTAAATAAATGGGTGATGTAGAACTGCAGTTTGGGACCAATTTACATTTTGGAAAATAGTTAGGGAAAAGTATGTTTAGATGAAAAAAAAAAACATTCTTTTTATCCTAGAACTTAATTTCATGCAACTTCAGTAAGAGTTCGGGGGGGGGGGGGCACAAAAAAATCAATCCTTGCAAACCAGTGGCGTAGCTACGTGGGGCCGGGGGGGCCAGGGCCCCGTAGATTTGGCCCTGGACCCCCTGCCGATGACCCGCCCGACCCCCCCTCATGCTGCCAACACGCCGTCGCCTGCCTTTGCTGGCAGGGGACCCCAACCCCCGCCAGTCGAGGTCCTTTTCTGCTCGCAAAAGGCTTCCTTCTGTTTTATGGGGACCCCCGCCAGCCAAACCTGGGGCCCGGATAAAATTTGGCCCCCCCCATAGCTATGCCCCTGGTGGTAAGTAAATATTTGCCACACAGCCATTACAGGGGGAGCCCTTACAGCCACCTGTTTAGGAGGCGCTAGGGGCTCCTGCGCCAACCCAGCAGTAACCAGGGAGCGTGCGGCACTGCCCAATTACTGCCAGATAAAAATAACACACACATACACAGCGGTAAAAACAAAATTCTGGTCGTGCCGGAAGTGGCATGCGCTGGGGGCTGCATTACTGCCAGCTCCCGCGGTGAGCCAGCGGTAGTGCTGGATTGGTGCCCGAAAAAGCGCAGGTAGCTCTACCACCACTTTGTAAAAGGGACCTTTAAAGCAGTGGCATAGCTACGTGGGGCCATGGGGGCCTGGGCCTCCGTAGATTTGGCCCTGGACCCCCCTGCCGACGACCTCCTCGACCCCCCTCCTGCCGCCAACCCTCCCCCGCCGCTGCCATCACCTACCTTTGCTGGCAGGGGACCCCAACCCCTGCCAGCCGAGGTCCTGTTCTTCCGGCGCAAGGCTTCGTACAACGTGCAGGACGTCAGACTCACAGAAACAGAACGAAGCCTTGCGCCGGAAGAAGAGGACCTCGGCTGACGGGGGTTGGGCTCCCCCGCCAGCAAAGGTAGGTGATGGCGCCAGCAAGGGAGGGTTGGCGGCGGGAGGGAGGGTCGAGAGGGTTGTTGGCGGGGGGGGTCAAAGTTGGTGGTGGCGGCGCTGGCGGGGGGGATCGGCAATGGCGCCGGGGGGGGGGCTAAAATGTGCCCCCTCACCTCGGGCTCTGGGCCCCCCTCCTGCCGAAGTCTGGCTACGCCCCTGCCTTAAAGTCATGAATACACACAAACATTCAGCACTGCGGATTTTTCTAAGCGAAGACCATGTTAACCCCTAGGAGCCTTTGTAAAGTTCATAGAAAAAAAAAAAAAAAGAGGAAATGTTTACTTTATAAAGTGCAACATCAAAGACTATTCCATTGTTTCACATCTTAAAAGTAAAAAATGGATTACTTTGAGCTTCTAATCCCTATCTAAACAGATGATATAGTGAAGCCCTTTTTCCCCTAGGGTGGGGCCTAAAGCTGAAGCCCTAACTGTGCAAACACAAGTTATTGTCTTCTGTGCCTGTGGATTTAAAACAGGCTCTTCCAAATTCTTAAAGAAATAATGGCCAGAGTACTTGGTTACTGTATGGTAAAATGCCATTTTTTTCTCCTTCATTTTCTTTTATGTCTGGAAAGAAGTCAGAAATGATCAAAGGCAAAACAAGAAAAGAAATACCGGTGCTTTCAGTTCAGTCCTGGAAGGCTTGGCTGTGAATGAATGGAAGAGGCACAGAAATATGTGACTCCCACAGTTAAAGCCCTGTTCCCACCCCCACCCCATACCCCCAGTGTCTGATTGAAAGAAAAGTCCCCCTCAGCTAAAACAGTCATGTGTATTGCTGTGGTGTTATTTCCAGAGCCCTGGTAGGTGTGAATAGATAGTTCTGCAGTGTTCCAGTTCCCTAAAGGCTGGTCAAAGTGAGGTGGCCTGATCAATGTCCCAAACTGACCTCTGGTATCGGAGTTCTTGAACCATGACACTACAGTTCACCATGGCTGTGACCCACCATAACTCACTTCTAATCCACTTTGTGGTATCACTCAGGAGCGTAGCCAGACTTTGGTAGGAGGGGGGTCCAGAGCCCGAGGTGAGGGGGCACATTTTAGCCCCCCCCCCAGCACTGCCGACCCCCCCCCCCCCATTGCCGAGCAGAATCCACAACCATAGAGTCGAGAGGTAACTGGGTCCTCATCAACTCAGGTTCTCCGTGGACCTGATACTGGGACTCAACCTTGGGAATGGTGGGATTAGTTAAGGGTTTCATCCAGATCCTAATTAATTCTTCAGGACATTATGCAAAGGAGCAATGGACGACTCCTTAGGAGGGTGGACTTGAAACGCTTGTTTACTCTTTCCAAAAATACTAGGACTAGGGGGCACACAAAGAAGCTATTAAGTAATACATTTAAAACAAATTGGGGAAAATATTTCTTCACTCAATGTGTAATTAATCGCTGGGATTCATTGCCAGAGAATGTGGTAAAAGCAGTTAGCTTAGCAGGGTTTAAAAACGTTTGGCTAACTTTCTAAAAGAAAAGTCCATAAGCCATTATTAGGATGGACTTGGGGAAAATCCACTGCTTATTTCTAGGATAAGCAGCATAAAATGTATTGTACTGTTTTGGGATCTTGCCAGGAACTTGTAACAGGTATTGGCCACTGTTGGAAATGGGATACTAGGCTTGATGGACCTTTGGTCTGTCCCAATATGGCAAAAACTTATGTTCTTATGTTGTAACATAATTTTAAATATCTTACACATGGCTAATCACTATTGTAAGGCACATGTTTCTCAAAGGTAAACCTAAGCTAAAATTCAACAGAAGCAAAGGGCAGTATAGAATCAGGAACAAATTACTGCAGCCATGAAGAAATGCAAGGTTTTTTTTTTTACATGCAATTACTTTTCTAATTAGCTACAATCCATAGTGAATCCAAAGAGCAATAACTGGTAGCAATTTACATTCCTAATGCATGTTTTACTGAAGCCTGGTACTATGCTGTAAATCATACCACAGATCTCAAAATATATTTCTAAAATGAGATAACATTTTTAAAAACTGGAATAAGAAATCTAGCAGCTGATGAAGTGTGTTGAGAAAGACTGGAATGTGCTAATGAGTAACCTGGATTTAGGCAGGGCAGGAGGGATTTTCTCCTAATTGTGCAAGTGCAAACAATCCAGGCAGAAGAGCCAGAAAATTATGTTAGCACCTTTTTTTTTCTTTCCGTTTCATGGTGCGCTGAGGGCTCTGAGCCATATAAACAGAAGAATATCATAAGTACATAAGTAATGCCACACTGGGAAAAGACCAAGGGTCCATCGAGCCCAGCATCCTGTCCACGACAGCGGCCAATCCAGGCCAAGGGCACCTTGCAAGCTTCCCAACCGTACAAACATTCTATACATGTTATTCCTGGAACTGTGGATTTTTCCCAAGTCTATTTAGTAGTGGTTTATGGACTTGTCCTTTAGGAAACCGTCTAACCCCTTTTTAAACTCTGCTAAGCTAACCGCCTTCACCACGTTCTCCGGCAACGAATTCCAGAGTTTAATTATGCGTTGGGTGAAGAAATATTTTCTCCGATTTGTTTTAAATTTACTACACTGTAGTTTCATCGCATGCCCCCCTAGTCCTAGTATTTTTGGAAAGCGTGAACAGACGCTTCACATCCACCTGTTCCATTCCACTCATTACTTTATATACCTCTATCATGTCTCCCCTCAGCCCCACAGCATTTGTTTCTCATGCATTTGAGCCAGCTTGGACTTTGGAGCATCCTGGGCTCCGTCTCATGCAGAATCGCTCAGAAGAACAGAGCGGATGTGGACAGGTAGAAACTTCTGTTGGGTGATTTTTGGCACACCTCTGAATTTCGCAGGATGAAGGCTTAATCGTTTGGGTACCTGCACTCCACATTTAGCCAAACCTTCTACTCCCCCCCCCCCCCCCCCCCCCCCCCCCCCTTTTGTCAAAGTCATCTGCAATATGCTGGTGTCTCTGTCTGCTAAAAATAGGATGAAAGTTTCCTGGTCCAGCTGAAAAACTCTTTGAACAAAAAGCCTTTGAACTTTTGCTTTGACACGTGTGTATAGATGTGTGCGTACGTGGGGGGGAGGGGGGGCTGTGTGCTTTACAAAAATCTTCATAAACCGAAGGGAGCAGAGTCCCCACAAAATTATTTAAGAGGTTTAGAGATGTGATTTGGCATTTGAAGATTAGTGGTAATGACGTGTGGCTTACAACCAGCTTAGCCAAGATCAATCGAACTATCATCTTTTAAAACAGGAGATGAAGTTCAGAGAAGGACCTTAATGCCAGCTTTGAAATTAAATATGAGTCACTGTACTCTTTTATAAACCACTAAATCCCCCTTCTCTTCTTCTCCCCCCTCCAAAAAAGGGCATCATTCAACCTTCTCTTCCCCTCTCCCCCTGCCTTGTCAACTAAGGCTAAATCAATAAAGAGCTCTCAGGGCGTTATTCAATAAAGATCTTTTGAATAGGCACAATATAGGGGAAAACCTTTTCGGACTGAACTTTCTTTTAGAATGCACCAAATATAATTTAACATGAACATAAAATATATATATTTGTTGGATCGTTTTAGTGACTAGTGAAACCCCGTTGGCCAGTTCTAACTTGCTTTGACTTTGCAAAAATCACAAAAGTAGCACTTTACCATTCTGTGATCACCGTTTGCATTTTTATTTTCAGGCTGAACGTGTGTGTTTGCCGTGATTCGGGTGTCAAAGCGTCCACACAGGACGTGCACGAGTTTAACTTTGGTCCATGCTACCAGGAAACGACATAGCAGGCTGAAACGAAATGCCTGTAAGTGGCCAGGACGCTCCCTAAAGAGTAGAGCTGCCCTGCTGGTTACCGGATCTTAAAGACCTCTTTATTCCTCTGCCCCGTCCTCGTGAGGCAACTATCTTGCTGCGTTTCATCTGCTTATTGTGACACATACATGAATCACCACAATAGTTCTCTTAGTTTGAAGCCCATATCATCCATCTCTTTGTATTTCCCCCCCCCCCCCCCCACCTCCTTTTCATCTCAGGACTGCTAATAATCTCACATGTGACCCATCCCAGCTTTTCTCTCGGGGGCGGGGGGGGGGGTCGGAAGGGAAAAAAGAAAGCAGTGCTCGTCAAGGACGTCCTTGAAGGACGTCAATGTTAGACACAGACGCAGCTTGTTTTTTTTTTTGTTTTTTTTTTTGCTTTCCTACAGCAGCCCCAGCCTAACCTCACCTTAGGGTTTCCACCTGTAAGGGGAGTGTGGTAGCCGTGTTAGTCCACTCTTAAGGTTATCAATAGAAATCAAACAAAATAAAACATGGAAAAGAAAATAAGATGATACCTTTTTTATTGGACATAACTTAATACATTTCTTGATTAGCTTTCGAAGGTTGCCCTTCTTCCTCAGATCGGAAATAAGCAAATGTGGTAGCAGATAGTATATATGAGAGAAACATCAAAGCATTACTTTGACAGTCTGACAGGGTGGGAGGAGGGGGGTGGGTAGGAAGTATGCATGGGGACATCAAAGCATGTCATTGATATTCTGACAGGATGGGTGTGGATAGGTGAGGGGAGGGTGATCAACAGAGACATACAGCTTTATGGTTTACTGTCATAGTAATGCTTGAATGTTTTCACTTATATACACTGTCAGCTAGCACATTTGCTTATTTCCGATCTGAGGAAGAAGGGCAACCTTCGAAAGCTAATCAAGAAATGTATTAAGTTATGTCCAATAAAAAAGGTATCATCTTATTTTCTTTTCCATGTTTTATTTGTTTGATTTCTATTGATCACCTGTAAGGGGAATCGGTAAACGTTAGTGCATATCATTATAATAGCCTTGCAATGGTAGTGCAGCTCATTATAATGATTTGCATTCCGTTTTTGTTAGCTGCTACCCTGATCGGGAAATGGCGTTTGGTGCATGCTAAAGTTTACTACTTGCTCGTTAATGGCTGGTTAAGTTTAGTGCATCTGGGCCTCAGACTTAATTCACCTGATCACTCTTCTTCCTATTGCCTCAGCTCATGCAGCCTCATCCTGGGGGTGACTTCAGTTAAATAGATCGTCTTTCTGCCTTCCACCTCCTCACTCCCTCCTATCCTCCTTTGAGATTCACCAAGGAACTGCCTCCTCCAGGATGTTTATTCATTTGTCATAGTTTTGACCCAATACTGGCTTTTGGCAATTTGCATCTGTTAGTCAGCATTCGGGGTTTGTCAGCACACCTTAAACATTTAACACAAGCTAAATGTATTTCAGATGCATTAACTTACAGATTACCAGGTGCTAAATCAATTAGGGCCCATTAAAAAGTGAAAATAGTCATCCTTCTTTTGATCATCTTTTATTAATTGATTGATAAGGATTTATTTACTACCTTTTTGAAGGACTTCACTCATATAAGTATTGCCATACTGAGAAAGACCAAAGGTCCATCAAGCCCAGCATCAGGGCCGGTCCTAGGGTCTTTGGCGCCCCCCTGCACGATGAGTTGGCGCCCGCACGCCCCCCCCCCCTCCAGCACCCGCGCGCCCCCCCCCCCCCCCCCCCCCCCCAGCATCTCCTTTCTCTCTTCTCCCACCCTGCCCCTGTCCAGTGATTCTCCTTTGCCCCCATCCCCCGCCGCCCTTGGTGCTTTAAATCTTTAATTTACCTCCGTTCCAGCAGCCGCGTCATTTGAAAGCCTTGCCCCGTCTCTAGCCTTCCCTCCCTTCGTGAGTTCGTTCTGCAGTCCCGCCCTTGAGGAAATGGCGTCAGAAGGCGGGACTGCGGAACGAACTCACAAAGGGAGGGAAGGCTAGAGACGGGGCAGGGCTTTCAAATGATGCGGCTGCTGGAACAGAGCTAAATTAAAGATTTAAAGAACCAAGGGTGGCGCAGTATGGCGCCGCAGCACCACAGCGGTGCCCTTGAAGGCAGGCACCTCCCTGCAGCGCTTACCCCGCTTACCGGGTTTCACCGGCCCTGCCCAGCATCCTGTTTCCAACAGTGGCCAATCCAGATCACAAATACCTGGCAAGATCCCCAAAAAAGGCAGTGTACGGTAAGAAGAAGTCAAACATAAGCAACAGACAATTACAGCAGTAAAAATATTCAAATAACAATACAAAGCATGGCATCGTATGCTACATTACAATGTCAACACAATACACAATAAAACATTTTCATAGTGTAAAATCTACAGAGAGGGAGCTGAGTCTCTCTGAAGACTCCGAGATTGAATCAGTTTCATCAAGTAAGTCATTTTTTTCTTCTAAACCTGCAAAATATAACTTTGGAAACTATATGGGAGGCACTTTTGGCTCTAGAGACATCTTTTTCTCAAAAATCGGTTTTGGTCTCACAAAAAGTTCAAATTCCTAATGAAAGTATTTCTATCTTGGAGAAAAAAAATTATAACAATTGAAGAGAAGACTGAAAGTAATAGTCAAGATATAAAATGTTGCCAACAGCTTCAAGCAAATATTATTAAGGAAAACAAGTGGTGACAGACCAAAATTGAAAATTTGAAGAACCAGCAGAGATTAAACACTCTACGATTAATACATTTTCCAGACAGGAATCTGTCGCACCTTTAATGACTTTTAAAAAATAAATGTTTGAAATACTAAAAACACCGGAACAAGCTTGCCCACCAGTTTCAAAAATGTACTATTTAATGCCTTATAAGAAAAAAAGTATGTTTGATCAACCTGTAGCTGAAGGAACTGAGGCAGTTTTTGAAACTTTAAATCTTACACAAATATTAGAAGAAGATCCAAGATGGCGACGGTGTGATTTGTGTCGGCGGGTGTGCCTGCTGTCCTTGCTCTAACGATCTTCACGGAAAGCATCTTACCCGTCCTTGCGATGGGAAAGAGAAGGGGTAAAGTCAGGGAAGTTCCCTCGGTCCCTGGCGGGACACCGCAGCTTTTGCAGACGACGTTGGAGCGTTTTGCAGTAATACCCGGCTCGGAGGTTTTTGCTCCTGCTGCTGGAGCCAACGCATCGACGTTGGCCGACAGTGTAAACAGGGCTTCCCTAAGCCCTGTGGTACGTGCAGCGCCCCCTCAACCAGGAAGAGAAAGTTTCCAGACAAGTCCTGTAACTTCAACCCCATGCGGACAATGGAGTGTTCAGGGAGGGAATTTGCTGGCAACTGGGGCAAACGCTGGAAGCTTGAGTGGACAAGAGACGATATCGGCTCACACAGCAATGTCTGGAACCGTGAGTATCTTGGAACAAGCTACAAAAGCACCTCTTCCAGGTATCATAATGGGAAAAATTGAAAAACTGGCTGTAGTGACATTGAGTCACTTTGGGACCTGAACTCTACAACCTTCTCTGCACTACAAACTTCAATATCAAAAAATACTGAGACAATTAAAGTTTTGGCAGAGTCAGCATTAGCACAGATACAAATTAATGAAACCCAATCTGCTGAGATAAAAGTTCTCTCTGAAAAACTGGGGAAAATGGAGATGGTGGAGCAAACTTTGATTAAAGAAAAGAACTTTGCTTTGAGGCGCATGGAGTTTCTGGAAAACCAATCTAAAAGACTCAATTTACGATTTATAAACTTTCCTAGATCACCATTGATTTCACCAGTTCAAATGGTAAAGAAATACCTAGTTGATACTCTGGGAATGCCTGACAATTCATTGCCGCCAATTACACGTGCCTTTTACCTACAAGTTACTGGTAAAATACCAGATAATTTGAATTCTCAGGGTGCAATGAACCTGACAGGCTTCCTAGAATCATCACTAGAAGTGATTACACAAAGAACTACTTTGCTAGTTACATTTGCGCTGGAGATGGATAGGAATGCTGTGCTAAAACTATCTTTGAGTCATTTAGATTCTATGTTTATGGGTTCAAAAATAAGAGTGTTCCCAGACTTATCAAGGGAAACGCAACAGAGACGTAAAATGTTTCTTTCTTTGCGACCCAGAGTTATCGCGATGGGGGCTAATTTCCTTTTGAAGTTTCCCTGTATTTGTAGAATAATATTTCAGACAAAACAATATCAGTTTTTTGATCCCAAACAATTGGAAAATTTCCTAGTAAGCAGAGAGGATATTTCTGTGCGAGTTTAGGACCATAATGTAACACTGTATAGCAGCTTTGAGTTAACCCTCCAGGCATGATACAAGTCTTGATTTAATGATGGAACATCTGTTTCTCTTTTTTTTTTTTTCTCTTCTTTTCCTTAAATCTTGGATTGTTTACCTGAATTATGTGGTCGATAGAAAGAATTGATTTTGTGGGGGTTTTGTTTTCTCTGTTATATATAATAGTGAATGTTTTGTGTAATATCATTTTAAAATGAATATTATGATTTGTTTAAAATTTAATAAAGAATAATAACAAATATTAGAAGAAGACAATTTGGGTTTAAAACCTGCAACGCTTATTGTGACTTTTGTGTTACAACCAGATAGGGATTGGATATTAAAACATTGTTTCCGACAGAGACAAGAGACCTTTCTAGGCTATAAAATTAGAATATTCCCTGATGTATCTAAAGCAACTCAAAAGAGGCGTCAACGTTTTCTTAACTTCCGTTCTTCTGTTTATCAGTTAGGAGGGCTTTTTTGGCTGAATTTTCCATGTAAGTGTGTCGTGAAAGTGAATTCTGTGAAATATATATTTTTATGATCCGTTACACTTAAGTTCCTTCTTGGAACCCAAGAGGGTAGCAGCCCCATCTCCAAATTCAGAAACGGTCTTGACATCTACACCCTAATCTGTTTTAGAAATGTTCCTGTGAATCTCCCTTTAGGTCTCTAATTTTGCATTAGTGAATGAGATTATTTTTCCTTTGAGTATGAGACTTATTCCTCCTTTGAAATAGTGGACTGTATAATAGGATGAATATATATTTAATTTAATTTTCCGGTAATAATTTGTATATGGGGGGAAAAATTATTGTGATTATATTCTTCCTTTATTTTTGTACAAGAATAATCTTGGAATTGTAATATTAAATTTTCAATTAGTTTTATACAATTTTATTGATGACCTATCACAAACAATACAATATTCATACGCTATGTTCAAGATACATCAGGAAACAAATTAACAACTTGTAATCATAACATAGGTGGTAGCCATCACTTTTCTCTTTGGTTTCCCCCCTCCTTACTCCCAGCTATTTCTCCCTTATCCGTACCTCTATATCCCTCCCCGCAACCCCCTTCTACCCTTTCTTACCCCTCTAATATTCCTCCCCCCTGTAACCTCCCTCCCCCTTTTGTCCACCCCCCTTCCAGGCAGCTACATATCTCCAATAGCCCAGGGAAATTGACCTATTCACTGTCCAAGACCCTTAGCTAACTTCGCTGGGTCCAAGCTCAGTCGATTAAGGATGGAACTTCGGGCCCTAGGGGCCAAAGCGTTAATATATGATTCCCATATGAAATAGAATTTACGCTGTGTTTTGGGTTTATAATATGAATCTCTCAGCTCCATTAGTAGCAATGCATGCCACCTGTTGTGCCATTGCCAAAATGACGGTGCCTCTAAATGTTTAAATTTTCAATTAAAAAAAAAACATTTTCATAGACAGCACAGGGTATAAGCAAAGATGGAACATAAAAATAGGTAAGAGAGTAAGAGGAGTTAGAAAGTAAGGTGCCTAATTTAAAGAAAGTTGCACGTGAGGTCAGAGAGATTGTTAAATATAATCTCAGCTAGGGTAAGAGTGGATAAACATGTCCCACTGCAGTATGTGCAGCCCAAGTCAATCCTTGTGTGTGTGTGAGACTAATAAGTTAGTGACTTCTTCCATTAAAAGCTTGGCTGAAGAGCCAAGCTTTCACCTGCTTCCTGAAGTAGAGATAGTCTGGTGTTAAGCGGAGCCTTTCAGGTAGTGCATTCTAGAGTGTGGGGGCTACTCCGGAGAAGGCTCGCTTGCGGGTATCACATTGTGTAATTTCTTTTGGAGAGAGTGTGGTTAGGGATACCTTTGAGAGGACCTTCGTGTCCTTGACAGGGCTGCCGAGAGACGGGGCCAGGCCCGGAGCAAGGCCGCCCCCAAGGTGCTGCCCCTGGGGCCCCACCCCTGTCACCCTTGCCACCCCGCCCGCCGAGGTCTCCGCTGCTCCCCCTCCCCCCCGGAGGTCACCGCAGCCACTGCTCCCCTCTCCAACCCCCCCCCCCCCCCGACGTCACCGCCGCCGCTCTCCCCCTCCATCTGCCACCGGGTCGGGCCCCCTGCATTGAAATCGCAGTCTCACCTCCATGAAAGACGCGCTGCAAGCAGCAGAACGCCTCCCTTCGGCCCTCCTTCCCTCCTTGTGTCCCGCCCTCGCAGAAGTGACATACTGTTGAGAAGAGCAGGGGCGTATCTGCGTGGGGCCACAGGGGCCTGGGCCCCCGCAGATTTCACCCTGGACCCCCCCTACCACCGTTAACCCTCCCCCGCCTACCGCCAACCCTTTCCCCGCCTACCGCCGTCACCTACCCCGAGGTCCACTCCTGCCGGTTTTTTAAACTATTACTTCAGCTGGCGGGGGACCCCAACCCCCGCCAGCCCAGCCGAGATCTTCTTTAACTTCATCTTCATCCTCGTGCTGTTAAAGCTGCATGCATCCTTCCAGTTGGATGGAGTTTGACGTCGCAGCACGTTGAACGTGCTGCGACGTCAAACTCCGTCCAACTGGAAGGATGCATCATGCAGCTTTAACAGCACGAGGATGAAGACCTCGGCTGGGCTGGCGGGGGTTGGGGTCCCCCGCCAGCTGAAGTAATAGTTTAAAAAACCGGCAGGAGCGGACCTCGGGGTAGGTGACGGCAGTAGGAGGGGAAAGGGTTGGCGGTAGGCGGGGGAGGGTTAACGGCGGTAGGGGGGGAGGGTTGACGACGATGGCGGCGGCGGGAGGGGGTTATAATGTGCCCCCTCACTCTAGCCCCTGCCCCCCCTACCGCCGAATCTCAGATACACCCCTGGAGAAGAGAAAGATTCTATGTGAAACTAAATAGAGATCCGGTTAGGGGATCAAACGGGATGTGAGACCAGGACATTCTCGCTAGTTTTCACTAATGGAAACAACATTGGCTACACCTGAACGATTTGATGTTTACCTCCATCTTAAACTAAGTACAATATAGATTTTAGTACTGTTTGTGCAGATGGAAACATATTAACTTTAAGCTATGATCGCTTTCAGCATAACAGCCAATATGAGATAGCAAAACTGCGTATGTAATGTTTCATTTACAAGTCGAAGTGAAAACAGACGGTACTTTAAGTTCTGTGATACTTTCAACATCCCACCACGTATAGATAATTTTCAGTCTTTGAATTTGAACATAGTATTGCTTGCTTTTTTAAGCACTCAAATCATATATAGTGATTACCCCCTCCTTCCGTTTTTTTTACTACAGACTTTTTCTTCCGTTATTAACGTTTTTTTGGAAGTTTTTTACTCTGTAGTTGTTTTTCGGATGGAGGAGGAGCCTGTGATGTTAGCCATCACAGCTGGTGTCCTATTCTAAAGGTACCCTGGGCTTTTGAGGCTATTTTTAAGCAAATATTAATGTTTGAAAAGAGTGCTTGATTTGCAATTGATCATCAAACTATTGTTGGACAGTTAAGTAGTATACTGTGCCATACTTTGTTTTGTTGTTTGAATATTTTTACTGCTGTAATTGCCTATTGCTCATGTTTGATCTATTCTTACTGTACACCGCCTTGAGTGAATTCCTTCAAAAGGCGGTAAATAAATCCTAATAAATAAATAAAAGGATATGATGCTAATGCATATTATATGAGAGAGGATTTTGTTGGGATTTGTCCTATAATACAATAAAACATCTTATGCAACTGAGGAGCCAAGTACAGATATATAGATGGGGACAAGATGGGTAGTACAAAGCCAACAGGGATAAATAGATGGGTGACTAAACTTTAATAAGGCATACTACAATGCTACATCCTAAACACCAGACAACGAAACCTACACCAGACCTGACAAAACCGAACTCTTTATACCTGATTGCATCAGGTACTTCGACACGAATGAACTTTAACGCACCACCTCTTTGTTTCTCTTCCCGAAAATGAATTCTCTATACTTGAGTGCTTAATCTACTCTATCACCTATGATCTGTAATGCAATACCAACTTGTATTTCTCATGCTGGGAATGGTGATCGCCATCACGGAACAATGTAAGCCACGTTGAGCCTGCAAATAGGTGGGAAAATGTGGGATACGAATGCAACAAATAAACTCAAGGCAAGTTATATGTACAGTTACACAAATAAAATGTCTTCCTTGTCCACACCGCTCTTTCCTATATGCAATCATAAGTCTGCCAGAGCACTTCTGTTTAAGCTGTTGGGATTTTAGTAAGTGTTGATTGCTTGTGCTGGCATAGCCGTTGGTGAGACCCCATTTATTGACCAGTCTACTCCGGGACAAAGTGAGTTGAGGCAGGGCTATGAATGCCAAGGCTGAGCTGGGGCAGATGGAAGGTACTATGGTTGCAGGTAATAAATCTGAATATTGCCACTGTCTGGATGATTTTGCAGCCCGCTGTCACTCTGGGCCATTCAGATGAATTTTCGGCCTTGTACTGAAAATCCACAGATAGGAAAGTTTTATGTTCACCAGCTGCCGGTGAACATATCCTTTCCTTTGAATATTGGCCCCTGTAATTTTTTGGCCCAATTCCTTTGGCATTCTAGCTAAATCAGAATCTGTCCCAATTGGTCAACTAGGACCGTGGTACCATGAGCCTTCATGGATAATTGTTAAGGTTTTTCCCCTAAATTTGATCTCCCCCTCCTTTCCTATATAATTTATTGTTTATTTACTTATAAAATCTTATACCCTGCGCTATCTCCAAATGCAGGCAGCCATTCAGCCACTGCAGTGACTGTCTTCAAGCTTTATCCGTTCCCTGGATAAATCCTTCTTATCTGTTCCCTTCTCCACTACTGCCAACTCCAGACTTCACTCCTTCTGTCTTGATGCGCCCTATGCCTGGAATAGACTTCCTGAGCCCCTACGTCTTGCCCCATCCTTGACCATCTTTAAATCTAGATTGAAAGCCCACCTCTTTAACATTGCTTTTGACTTGTAACCACTCGCCCCCACCTACCCTCCTCTCCTCTTTCCTCTACACATTAATTGATTTGTTTGCTTTATTTTTTGTCTACTAGATTGTAAGCTCTTTGAGCAGGGACTGTCTTTCTTCTATGTCTGTGCAGCACTGCATATGCTTTGTAGCGCTATAGAAATGCTAAATAGTAGTAGTACTAGGAGGCATTCTTCAATCAACCAATAGGTGTCACTACTGAGCAATAATGTTCCTTCTCCCAGGAGATCAGAACACTGCCTTTTCCAGCCCAAAGCGCAGAATACAGGTCAAAAATAAACCCTAGATCTCCTGCAAATCCAGATCTCCACATAAGCCATCAAGCTAGCTCCGTGTACACCAGTGTTTCCCAAGTCTAGTCCTGGAGTACCCCTTTCCAGTCAGGCTTTCAGGATATCCATTCCACAATGAATATGAATGAAAGAGATTTGCATATAATGGAGGCAGTGCATGCAAATCAAGTTCATGCATATTCACTGTGGATATCCTGAAAACTTGACTAGCATGGGGTACTCCAGGACTGGACTTGGGAAACAGGGCCGTGCCGACACGGTAAGCGAGGTAAGCATGGCAGGAGGGCGCCATCCTCTGGGGGGCGCCCCGCAGCACCATGCTTACCTCGCCCTCTTCTCCCCAGATCCTTGTCCTTTTTTTTTGTTTAAATTTACCTCTCCGGCGCGTGGCAGCGTAGCGTTAGTGAGAAGGAGGCGGCGCTCCCCCACCCCGACATGTCAGTCTCTTCCCTTCGCTCGGTTCCGCCTTCTTCTGGTCAGAAATGACGTCAGAAGAAGGCGGGACACTGAGCGAAGGGAAGAAGACACGTCGGGGCGGGGGAGCGCCGCCTCCTTCTCACTAACGCTATGCTACCGCGCGCCGGAGAGGTAAATTTAAACAAAAAGGAAAAGGATCTGGGGAGAAGAGGGCGGGTAGTGTAGCGATCATTTTCGGGGGGGGCGCACCGGCGGGGCCAACTACAGGGGGGCGCCAGCGGGGCCAACTGCAGGGGGGCGCCGGAGACCCTAGGCATGGCCCTGTTGGGAAACACTGATGTACACCACCAATTCTGATTGTAAGTTGGTGCTTAAATGTGACCAAGATTTGGGTTCAAAAATTCAGGTTTTTCCTGATCTCTCTCGAGAGACACAAAGAAGAAGAAAAAATTTCCTATTATTAAAAGCAAGAGTCCTACAATTAGGTGGGACCTTTACTCTTAAGTTCCCATGTAAATGTCACATTTCTTTAGATTCCACTAATTATATTTCTTTGAACCCGGAAAGCTCACAGCATTTATTGTTTGTAAGGAGTAATGTGTTGTTAACTTGGATTGAACACTAAATCGGCTGCCCCGTCCTGAGTCCTTGCCCCTCTCTGTTTATTAAGATTTATTGTATGTTGTAGGTCGAAGTAGGTTTCTCTTCAACCTCTTCGTTCATTTTTATTTAAGTACCTATTTCTTGGATCAATCAATGTGGACTAATATAATTCACTGTTTTCCTGATTATTTTTTCATGATTATTATGATTTGTGTAATGCCAATTTATGTTTTTGACATAAATGTTATGATAAAATTGATAAATAAAAATTAAAATAAAATAAAAATGTGACCAAGATTGTCTAGTTTAGATATTTTCCTTATCATGTGAGCGCATTTCATATTCTTAAAAAAGCATCCTATAATCCCATGTCAGACCTACTGAATCCTTCCTATGGATGGCAAGGATGACAGGGGAAATCACATTAAATAAGTTCAGATACAAAGAGATAAGAAGCCTTACTGAATAGTGTCATCTGTACATTTCAGTGCTACCCACAGGGCAGAAGTTACTGAACAGTATATTAGCTCACTGATATAACACGTATTTATGCATTTACATGAACTTCTTACATGCTTACTAACAATGCACTCAGAGCTTAGTACAATAAATGCAAAAATCATAATGACGTTGCCCAAGTAAACCAAAACCACATAAGTATCTGACCACAGAATAAAACACATGCAAGAGAAAACAAAGGACATAAAATAACTCAAGAAAAAATAAAACCAGGACAAATACGAAAGAAGTTATCCAAAACGGTCTGAAAAAAAAAAGCAGACCTTAACCCTTTTCTTAAAATGATAGTTCTGCTACTAATCTGTCACTTGCTCACCAAATCTGTCATAATCACTCAAAGTAGAGAAGAAAGGAAAGCTATTGCAGTAGCATTTCATTTTAAAAAGCAAGAGTATAATAAAACGAAGACCAAAGTAAAAGGAGCAACCAGTTGAGGCATACAATTTTGGAAGCCCAGGACAGATGTATTCTGTGCATTAGAAAACATCACAGAAAGATCAAAAAATTGCTGACGGGTTTAAATGGTGGCATGAAAAAGGTTATTTAAAGCTAAAAGGATGTCTTTTTTTTTTTTTTAAATGACAAGCAGATCCAAGCAGAGAAAATAGAAAGAGCATAAGCACTTGCAAGTAAGGAGGCAGGCCAAAAGAGAATCTCAAAATTTCATGATGAAAGAGTTTTTTGAAGCCCTATCAGGCTTATTTTCAAAAGAGAAGGGCGCCCATCTTCCGACACAAATCGGGAGATGGGCGTCCTTCTCTCAGGGTCGTCCAAATCGGCATAATCGAAAACCGATTTTGGGCGTCCTCAACTGCTTTCCGTCGCGGGGTGACCAAAGTTCACGGGGGCGTGTCGACACCGTAGCGAAGGCGGGACTGGGGCGCGATTAAGAGATGGGCGTCCTCGGCCGATAATGGAAAAAAGAAGGGCGTCCCTGACGAGCCTCAAATGTCATACTCAGGTCCATCACAGCAGTATGCAGGTCCCTGGAGCAGTTTTAGTGGGTGCAGTGCACTTCAGGCAAGCTGACCCAGGCCCATCCCCCCCTACCTGTTACACTTGTGGTGGTAAATGTGAGCCCTCCAAAACCCACCACAAACCCACTGTACCCACATCTAGGTGCCTCCCTCTCGACCCCCCCTCCTGCCACCAACCCTCCCCCACCATCGCCGTGGGCTACCTTTGCTGGCGGGGGACCCCAATCCCCGCCAGCCGAGGAGGTCCTCTTCTTCCCGCGGCTTCATTCTGTTTCTGTGAGTCTGATGTCCTGCACGTACAACGTGCAGGACGTCAGAAACAGAACGAAGCCTTCGCGGGAAGAAGAGGACCTCCTTGGCTGGCGGGGATTGGGGTCCCCTGCCAGCAAAGGTAGGCGACAGCGGGGGAGTGTTGGCAGCGGGAGGGGGGATCGAGAGGGTCGTCGGCAGGGGTCATCAAAGTTGGCGGTGGCGGGGGGGTCAGCAATGGCGGGAGGGTTGATAATGGCTGGGGGGTCAGCGGAACTGGGGGGGGCTAAAATGTACCCCCTCACCTCGGGCTCTGGACCCCCTCCTGCCGAAGTCTGGCTACACCCCTGCTTCCACCTGAAATCACAGACGTTTAGAAGAAGCAGCATTGAAAATGTTGAGGCGGTGACAACACTTGAGAAATCCTCACAAACACTCAAACTGTTTTCCAAAGTGACAAACTTTTATTGCACATTCAGTCAGGTTTAAACAATTTAATTAATGGTTTTAAAACCAATTCAAATCTATAAATATCTGCAGAAGTGCTTTTTACAATACTTCGAAGAAACCCCTTAACTAAAGTGACAAATGCTTTGTTGTTTCTTTTCAGGGCAGCTTTACCCAGGATTCAAGCTCAGGAATCTTCTTCTCCCCCCCCCCCCCCCCCCCCCCACTTTCCACCCCAGAGGATACTATCAGATAAGCAGATTTAATAATACTCAGGCTTCACTTTAACATCAGCTTTCAAAAGAATACGTTCCTTTGTGTTAAAATTATTGTTTCCCACTTTTGTATCCACAGGACCTCAGGAATCAGGGTCTCAGGAGCTAGAAGCTCCCCTCTCTCTTCAGGTAAGTACTACTACTACTACTTAGCATTTCTATAGCGCTACTAGGGTTACACAGCGCTGTACAAGTTAAAACATGGGAGGGACAGTCAGGGCCGGTCTTAGCAAGTGCGGGGCCCTATGCAGACCAATTTGGTAGGGCCCCATCCTAGCCCCGCCCACCCTAGCCCCGCCCCAGCCTGGCTCCGCCCCCACCCTAGCCCCACCCCATTGATAAGATTATTCCATTTTTAGAAAAAATTTTTAATTATGAAATTTCAAATAAAGACAAATGACGCTAAACTTGTACAAAAAAACTGATTGAAATAATAAGCAAAATGCTATCATGAAACCATAAACAGCACTAATTCCAAGGACAAGACGAGCTACAACCTTATGCATGGCATGGAAAGCCAACTTTAATTACACCGGGCTCTAAAACACCAGTGCACAACCTAGTGAAAAAAAAACAAAAAAACAAAAATGGCTGCAAACTATGCGCTAGCAGAATACTGCACCTTCCTTGATCACATCTGAAAAACACATGAAGGCAAAATACTGAACTGGAAAGTAACCTCAAGAAGTCAGAATCAGCATGCAGCAATACTACAAAAATTGAAACTTACATGAAAAATATCACAGATGCACATTTCCAAAAACTGACATATTCCAATTAATAAATCCTGAATAAAATAGTTTTTTCTACCTTTGTTGTCTGGTGACTTTGTTTTTCTGACCATGCTGGCTCAGTATCTGATTCTGCTGCTATCTGTCCTCTTAACCGTTTCCAGGGCTTCCTTTCCATTTATTTCTTTACTTTCCGCCTTTCTTCTTCATTTCTTGCCCTACATCCGTAAGTAAAAGCTGGGTCCTCCGCAGACTTGACTGTCCAGTGGATCCAGCTTCTGCCTATTTTCTATATCCATGTGCACTTTTTCTCCTCTCTTCCTTTTCCCTCACCTCATCTCCTTCCTCACTCTTCCCTTGCCTCCATCCATGTCCAGCATTTCTTCTCTCTCCTCCATCCACCCATGTCCAGCGACCCTCCTGTCCCCCCTGCCATCCATCTATGTCCAGCAACCCCCCCCCGTCCCCTCTGCCCTCCCCTGCCATCCACCCATGTCCAGCGACCCTCCTGTCCTCCCCTGCCGGATATCCACCTATGTGCAGAAACCCCCCTCCCCTGCCATCCACCCATGTCCAGCGACCCTCCTGTCCCCCCTGCCATCCACCTATGTGCAGACACCCCCATCCTCTTTGCCCTCCCCTGCCATCCACCTATGTCCAGAACCCCCCTCCCATGCCATCCACCCATGTCCAGTGACCCTCCTGTCCTCCCTGCCCTCCCCTGCCATCCACCTATGTGCAGAAACCCCCCTCCCCTGCCATCCACCCATGTCCAGCGACCCTCCTGTCCTCCATGCCCTCCCCTGCCATCCACCTATGTGCAGAAACCCCCCTCCCCTGCCATCCACCCATGTCCAGCGACCCTCCTGTCCTCCCTGCCCTCCCCTGCCATCCACCTATGTGCAGAAACCCCCCTCCCCTGCCATCCACCCATGTCCAGCGACCCTCCTGTCCCCCCTGCCATCCACCTATGTGCAGACACCCCCATCCCCTTTGCCCTCCCCTGCCATCCACCTATGTCCAGAACCCCCCTCCCATGCCATCCACCCATGTCCAGTGACCCTCCTGTCCTCCCTGCCCTCCCCTGCCATCCACCTATGTGCAGAAACCCCCCTCCCCTGCCATCCACCCATGTCCAGCGACCCTCCTGTCCTCCCTGCCATCCACCTATGTCCAGAAACCCCCCTCCCCTGCCATCCACCCATGTCCAGCGACCCTCCTGTCCCCTCTGCCCTCCCCTGCCATCCACCTATGTCCAGAAACCCTCCTGTCCTCCCTGCCTGCCCCTGCCATCCTGTCCAGAAACCCCCCCTCCCCTTCCACCATGCCCAGCGACCCTCCTATTCCCCCTGCCCTCTCCTGCCATCCTCTTCTCCCCCCCAACCAAGGAAGGTTAACTTTTCTTTTAAATTTACCCTCCATCGGTGGCGGGCCAATGAGAATGAACGAATCAGGAAGAGCTTCTGTTCTGCTACAGACGTCGGGGGGACTCGGGAGGGGAGGAGCGTTTTCACTGACGATCGCTGCTGTGCTGGATTCCGGCGACGGAGGGTGAATTTAAAAGAAAATTTATCGTACGTCGGTGCCCTGGGAAGAGGCTGACTGAGGCGTGCCGCGCGGGGCCCCCTTAAGTGCGGGGCCCTATGCGGCCGCCTCGGTCGCCTCGGCCTAAGACCGGCCCTGGGGACAGTCCCTGCTCAAGAGAGCTTACAATCTAAAGGTAACAAACTATGTAGTCAGTGTAGTCAGTGTATCATGAATGGGGAAGGTGGTTAGGCGCCAAAAGCAAGGGAGAAGAGATGGGTTTTAAGTAAGGACTTAAAATGGGCAGGGAGGGTGCATGGCGTATGGGCTCGGGGAGTCTGTTCCAGGCATAAGGTGATGCGAGGCAGAAGGGACGGAGTCTGGAGTTAGCGGTGGTGGAGAAGGGTACAGATAGGAGTGATTTGTCCTGAGAGCGGAGGTTACGGGTGGGAACATAGGGGGAGAGGAGGGTAGAGAGGTAATGGGGGCCTGCAGATTGAGTGCATTTGAAGGTCATTAGGAGAAGCTTGAACTGAATACAATAGCGAATCGGGAGCCAGTGAAGCGACTTGAGGAGAGGGGTGATATGAGAGTATCGGTTCACGCGGTAGATAAGACGTGCAGCGGAATTTTGGACAGATTGAAGGGGGGATAGGTGGCTAAGCGGGAGACCAGCAAGGAGAAGGTTGCAATAGTCAACACGAGAGGTAACGAGTGAGTGGACGAGGGTTCGGGTGGTCTGTTCAGAGAGGAATGGGCGGATTTTGCTAATATTATAGAGGAAGAAGCGACAGGTCTTAGCTGTCTGCTGGATATGGGCAGAGAAGGAGAGGGAGGAGTCGAAAATGACTCCGAGGTTGCAGGCTGACGAGACGGGGAGGATGAGGGTGTTGTCAACAGAGACAGAGAGTGGGGGAAGAGGAGAGGAGGGTTTGGGTGGGAAGACAAGGAGCTCAGACTTTGCCATGTTCAGTTTCAGATGACGGTTGGACATCCAGGCGGCGATATCTGAGAGGCAGGCCGAGACTTTGGCCTGGGTTTCGACTGTGATGTCGGGAGTGGAGAGGTAGAGCTGGGTGTCATCGGCATAGAGATGGTACTGGAAACCATGTGATGAGATCAGTGAGCCCAGGGAAGAGGTGTATATTGAGAAAAGAAGCGGTCCAAGGACAGATCCTTGGGGAACCCCAACAGAGAGCGGGACGGGGGTGGAAGAAGAGCCATTAGAAAATACTCTGAAGGTGCGTTGGGAAAGATACGAGGAGAACCAGGAGAGGACGGGGCCCTGGAATCCAAATGAGGACAGTGTGTCAAGAAGTAAATTATGATTGACGGTGTCGAAGGCGGCAGATAAGTCGAGGAGGATAAGGATGGAGTAGTGACCTTTGGATTTGGCAAGGAACAGGTCGTTGCAGACTTTGGAGAGAGCTGTTTCTGTTGAGTGTAGTGGGCGAAAGCCGGATTGAAGCGGATCAAGGATGGCCTGAGAGGAGAGGAAATCAAGGCAGCGGCTGTGGACAGCGCGTTCAAGTAATTTGGAGAGGAAGGGTAGCAGGGAGATGGGGCGGTAATTGGAGGGACAGGTGGGGTCAAGTGATGGTTTTTTAAGAAGTGGAGTGACTACAGCGTGCTTGAAGGTGTCAGGGACAGTAGCAGTGGAGAGAGAGAGGTTGAGGATGTGACAGATTGAGGGGTTAACTGTAGGAGATATGTTGGTAAGCAGATTGGTGGGAATGGGGTCAGAGGAACAGGTGGTGCACTTAGAGGAAGAAAGAAGGCGAGCAATTTCCTCTTCGGTGATCTCAGGGAAGGAGGAGAAGGAGGATAGGTTAGGTTGGTTGAGGGAGTGGGTTAAGAAGTCACAGGGAGGAGAAGGCTTGGAGGTGAATTCAAGGTTGATCTTCTGCACTTTGTCGCGGAAGTAGTCAGCTAATGTTTGAGGAGAGAGTGAGGGGTGGGTGGGAGCGGAGGGCACTTTAAGTAGGGAGTTGAGGGTTGCGAAGAGGCGACGAGGGTTGGAGCCAAGAGAATTGGTTAATTGAGAATAATATTCCTGTTTGGCAAGGAATAGAGAGGACTGGAAGGAGGATAGCATAAATTTGTAATGGGTGAATTCTGACAGGGTGCGAGATTTCCTCCAGAGTCGTTCAGCAGATCAGGTGCAGGAGCGAAGGTAACGGATGCATGGGGTTAACCAGGGCTGAGGATTAATGCGCTTAGTGGGGCGAGAGACAGATGGTGCTAGGGTGTCCAGAGCAGTGGAGAGAATTTCATTGTAGGTAGAGACAGCCGTGTCGACAGATTCAGAAGACGAGATGGACGGGAAGAGATTGGAGATGTGAGAGGATAGGGTAGGGGGGTCGACAGCTTGGAGATTCCTGAAGGTAGTGGTTATAGTTGGGCGAGGTTGAGGGGGAGGGTGATGAAGTGTGAGGGTGATTAGGTGATGATCTGAGATAGGAAGGACTGAGGTGCAGAAATTAGAAGGTGAGCAGGAAGAGAAGAGAACGAGGTCGAGACAATGGCCATCACGGTGAGTAGGGGCGGTAGAGGATAGTCGGAGGTTAAAGGAGGATATCAGAGTGAGGAATTTAGAAGTGTAAGAGTTGGATGGGTTGTCAACGTGAATGTTAAAATCACCAAGAATGAGGGATGGAGATGCGGGATCAAGAAAGACGGTGAGCCAGGCGTCGAAGTCAGTAAGGAATGAAGAGAGGGGCTTATCAGGGGGGCGGTAGATGACGGCAACTCTGAGTGGTAATGGGTGGAATAGTCGGATGGAGTGAGCTTCAAAGGACGAGAAGCAGTGAGACTGAGGCAGGAGGAGGGGTTGGAAACTACAGAAGGGCGAGAGAAGTAGCCCGACGCCTCCGCCGCGGCCATCTGGGCGGGGAGTGTGGGAGAAGAGGTAACCTCCATGACAAAGGGCGGCGACTGAGGCAGAGTTGTCAGGGGAGAGCCAGGTTTCGGTTAGGGCGAGTAGTTGAAGGGAGCGAGAGATGAAGAGATCGTGGATGAAGGGCAGTTTGTTGCAGACCGAGTGGGCATTCCACAAGGCACATGAGAAGGGGAGGGAAGAGGGGGGGAGGAGGGGAATAGAGATGAGATTGGAGGTGTCACGGAATCGTTTGTGTGGATAGGAGGAGGACAGGTGAGGGGGGCCTGGATTAGGATTAATGTCTCCCGCGGATAGCAGGAGGAGGAGCAGGAGAGTGCGGAGGAGGGTGGGGGAGGTCGGGCGACGAAGGCGACGAAGATGGGGTGCACTTAGGAGGAATGGTGAAGGGTTAATGGTAGGAAGGAGGTGTTGAAGATTAAGGGCTAGGAAGGAGGAGGGGGACAAGAGAGATGGTGAGGTGGTGAGGGATGGGGGTGGATAGGGTATTGCCGTAGTGGGCAGGTTGGGAGGGAACACAGGTGGGCAATGAGTTCCAGCAGTGGACAGCGGTAAGGGGAGGGGAAAAAGATTAGGAAGGGACAGGGCAAGGAAGAGGATGTGGACAGGGGCCATAAGTAGTGATTGCGGTGTAAGTGTAGAGACTGAGGTGAGAAGTAGATAGATAGAGCGGAGAGTCGGAGGCTTGGAATTGGAGGGATAGATGGACTGGAGAGCAGGTAAGTCAATGGTTGACAAGTTAGCAGGCAGGCAAGTGAGGCAGTGGCTGCCAGACTAGCAGGCGGGCTGAAGCAAGCTGGTGTGGATGGACAGGGATGAGCAGGGAGAGGCTGGGGGGGGGGGGTAGGTAGGTCAATGGCTGGCAAGTTAGTAGGTAGGCAAGTAAATCAGTGGTTGACAAGCTAGTAGGTGGGTTGGGGCATGCTGGAGCCGGTGGACAAGAATGAGCAGGGAGATTCTGGAGAGCAGATAAGTCAAGGGCTGACAAGTTAGCAGGCAGGCGAGTAAGTCAATGGCTGACAAGCTAGCAGGCAGGCTGGAACAAGCTGGTGCAGATGAGCAGGGAGAAGCTGGAGCAAGCAGGCTGGAGCAGATGGACTGGAACAGGCAGGGAGAAGCTGGTTCAGGTGGATCGGAGCACGCTGGAGCAGATGTACTGGAGCGGGCAGGCTGGAGCAGGTGTATTGGAATAAGCAGGGAGAAGCTGGTTCAGGCAGACTGGAGCCGGTGTACTGGAACAAGCAGGGAGAAGCTGGTTCAGGCTGGAGCAGGTGTACTGGAGCAAGTAGGTGTGCCGGAGCAGATGGGCTGGAACAAGCAGGGAGAAGCCTGACTGGAACACTGGAGCAAGCAGGGGAAGCTGGGTCGGCATACTGGAGCAAGCTGGGATCGGCGTACTGGAACAAGCTGGGATCACGAGATGGGATCATGCAGACAGAAGCAGGCTTGGAGCAGGCGGACTGGAACACACTAGGGCAGGAACATGCTAGCAGGGAGAAGCTGGATCAGGCAGACCGGAACAGACTGGAGATGCTGGATCAGGCGGACTGGAGCAAGCTGGACTGCTGTAACACTCCCTTGCAGGCATCCCTGAGTCCAGGGCCCGATCTGTCTGGAGTCCCCCTTAGGCAGGCTCCGCCGGTCCCTTAAGCATTTGACACCTGGTGCCTCCTCCTAAGAAAAGTTAGATGTTCATAAGCACAACCCTGTAGTTTCATGAGAGTTAGATGTTCATAAGCACAAAGGAACCCTGTAGTTTCATGAGCTGTATCAGTGGAGAGAAGGTAGAAGTTTAAGTGGGATCAGCTCGTTGCAGAGATAAGAAAAGTAGTTCCACAGATAGAGGCAGCTCGGAGTTAGGTGTTTGGGAGTGCAGTACCCTCTTCTAGGAGGGTATTTTCAGGGTGAAAAGACTAGTGCTTTTCCAGAGCTACAACAGGATCATTGCTTTGTCCTGGAGCAAAATGGATACTAAGTACCATGTTGTATAGTCCCAGCAATGTTAAGTGTCTCAGAAGCACTTATAAAATGCTTTCAAATGTCCAGTTTTAAAAACTCAGCTTTCTAAAAAAATAATATTAAAACACCATGTGTGCACACATGTGCCTTTGTATCGCTCCATGCTGCGACTGCACCTCGAATACTATGTACAATTCTGGTCACCGCATCTCAAATAAGATACAGTGGAATTAGAAATGGTACAGAGAAGGGCGATGAAAATGATAAAGGGGATGGGACGACTTCCCTATGAGGAAAGGCTAAAGCGGCTAGGGCTCTTCAACTTGGAGAACAGAAGGCTGAAGGGAGATAAGATAGAGGTCTAGAAATAATGAGTGGAGTGGAACAGGTAGACGTGAATCGCTTGTTTACTGTTTCCAAAACTACTAGGACTAGGGGACATGCAATGAAGCCACAACGTAATAAATTTAAAGCGAATCAGAGAAAATATTTCTTCACTCAACGTGCAATTAAACTATGGAATTCATTGCCAGAGAAGGTAGTAAAATCAGTTGACTTAGCGGGGTTTAAAAAAGTTTGCATAGCTTCCTAAAAGAAAAGTCCATAAGCCATTATTAAATTGACTTGGGGAAAATGCGCTGCTTATTTCTAGGATAAACAGCATAAAATGTATTGTACTGTTTTGGGATTCAAAATGGCCACCGAGAGTTGAAGTGACCTCGCGAGACTCCAACTCTTGGCGGCCATTTTGAATCAGCGCCGAGATCACGAACAGGAAAGATGCATGCAGGGCAGCGCTCCGGGCAGGAAAGAGGGTGCTCTTTCCTGCCCAGAAGAGGTCACTAGACCACCAGGGCAGTAGTAAGGTAAGGGGAGGGGGAGTGACGGGGTATGTGACAGGGGAGAGGGGAAAATGTGACAGAGGGTGGAGCGAGGGCGTGAAAGGGGATGGGGTGGGGCGTGAAAGGGGCGGGGCATGAAAGGGGGGCATGTGTCTTCCTTTTTGGGGCAGGGGCGTAGCCACACACCCAATTTTGGGTGGGCCTGGGTCCAAGATGGGTGGGCAGAACTCCATTTGGCCCACAGGTGATTTGGTCTCTCCCTCTCTCGCCTGCATGCCATATGGTTTCTCAAACATCCCCCTCTCTCCTACATACTACTACTACTTGACATTTCTAAAGCACTACTAGGGTTACGCAGCACTGTACATACCTATTAAATAGCAGATTTTCACCAGCAGCGAGCAGCAACTAATACACACTGCTCATGTTGGCCCCAGAGCCTTCCCTCTGATGCAACTTCCTGTTTCCACATAGGCGGGAATACATCAGAGGGAAGCCAGTGGGGCTGGTGCGAGCAGTATGTTTCAGTCGCTGCTCAATGCAGGCGAAGATCTGCTCTTTACAAGGTATGCAGGAGGGACAGTCGTTGGGAGTTTTTGGCTGGTGGGGCTTGGGGATCATAGGTGTGCTGCTACTGGGTGGACCTGAGCTCAAAGTGGGTGGGCCTGGGCCCACCCAGGCCCACCCTTGGCTACGCCACTGTTTTGGGGGACAAAATACGGTAACCCTATCTAAAGGTCTCTGCAATTCCTTAAGGCAGCAGAACCCTGGAGTCTCTGCACGTGCTCTGTGAGCCCAGGAAGCTCCACAACTCAGTCCGAGAGTGGAAGCTCTCTCATGATGACATACACACAACGCTATTTTGGGTGCTATCTTCCAAGCAGGTGCAGCAAGTATGAATTTGGATCCACAATCTAAACCGGGCTTCCCTTGAGTTACTGTACTACTCCCTTGCCAAGTACCTACTTTGAAGAGACTGTTGCTAAGCCGATTCTGGTGGAATTATAATGGATGAAGTCATGGATATATTCCTTACCAAAATCAATTAAGGGCAATTTGCTTAATCTTTATTGATCTTTCCAGCAGCTGAGCTTAAAGTAATACAAAGTAAACATTTTTACTGGCTGTACCTTTCTTGCTGCAAAGATGCTTTCTCAAGCTCTCTTCTTCGTTTACTTTTAATGATCACTGTTTACTGCTGGGGTTTATTTGAACTCTTAGGAGCGTTTTTTTTTGTTTTGTTTTGTTCTTATTTTACTATGAGAAAATATGGCAACAGTTACGACACCGTGGCACTCTCTCAAGAACAAAAGCCCATCTTATTTACTTTCCTGCCCTCATTCCTTTCAACTGATGTTACACTAGCCATCACTTTGATACAGGGAACCTCCCCCCACCCCCCCCACCCCTATTTATGTCAAAGGAAACTCGCATTTTTTTCTGTCTCTCATCACCTAATTAATTGTTTTCTCAGCTTGTGGTGACTGGCATCCCTCCCTACTTTCAGCTGCCCTCATGGTCTCTGCTCAGCCTTTGAATGCTATTTTTCTTCTTTAAGGTGAGTAACATAGTAGATGAAGGCAGAAAAAGTCCTGCACGGTCCATCCAGTCTGCCCAACAAGATAAACTCATATGTGCTACCTTTTGTGTATACCTTACCTTGATTTGTATCTGCCATTTTCAGGGCACAGACCGTAGGAGTCTTGCCCAGCACTAGCCCCGCCTCCCAACCACTAGCCCCGCCACCCAATCTTGGCTAAGCTTCTGAGGATCCATTCCTTCTGTACAGGATTTCTTTATGTTTATCCCACATATGTTTTAATTTCATTACCGTTTTCGTCTCCACCACCCAGTGGCGTAGCCAGACTGCCAATTTTGGATGGGCCTGAACCTAAAGTGGGTGGGCACAAAATTTTCTCTCTATTCCCCCTTCCCCAGCAAAATGTAGTCACACTAATCAGATGCATTTGTAACACAGGGGTAAAGTGCTGCTTTTCAGTGCATCAGGTTTCAGAAAATGTATTTAAAAGCCTAACACCCTTTTCAATGAGCTTTCAGATGCCAAAACCTCCTGCCTCAGGTCAGCATAACGCTGTTATGGTATCCTCTCCTGACCTAAGGAAGGAAGTATTGGTCTCTGAAACTTTATTAACACAGGTACCATATTACTTTATCCTAAATTAAAATAAAATTATTTTCTTTACCTTTGTTGTATGGCCATTTACTTTTTCTCATTGTGTTGCTCCCAGTCTCTAGATTCTGCTTTCCTTCGTCTTTCTCTTGCCAGGGTTTCCTGTCCATTCACCACCTATGGCCATCTTTTCCTCACCCTTGTTCTCCACATGCCCCTTCCTCTTATTCTCCAGTCTTTCCCTACTCTGTCCTCTCCCTCTTTCCATCCAGCAGCTCCCCTCTTTCTTTTGCATCCAGCGTCTCCTTTTTCTCCCTACCCTTCCATCCAGTGTCTTCCCTCTTTCTCTCCTCATCCTTCCACCCATCTACCCTCTCTCCTGATCCTTCCAGCTAGTGTCTCTATCTCTCTACCTTTTTCTGTTCAGTCTCCCCTCTCTCTCTCCACATCCTTCCAGTCTCTCCCCTCTCTGCATCCTTCCATCCATCTCCCCTCTTTCTCTCCCTATCCTCCCATGTCCAGCAGCTCTCCCTTCCCTCCAGTTCCTTCTTCCTCTCCCTCCCATGTCCCAGCAGCTCTCTCCCTTCCCTCCAGTCTCTTCTTCCTCTCCATCCCATGTCAAAGCGGCTCTCTCCTCTCCCTTCCCTCCAGTCCCTTCTTCCTCTCCCTCCCATGTCCCAGCGGCTCTCTCCCTTCCCTCCAGTCCCTGCTTCCTCTCCCTCCCATGTCCCAGCAGCTCTCTCCCTTCCCTCCAGTCCCGTCTTCCTCTCTCTCCCATATCCAGTAGCTCTCTCCCTTCCTTCCAGTCCCTTCTTCCTCTCCCTCCCATATCCAGTAGCTCTCTCTCCCTTCCCTCCAGTCCCTTCTTCCTCTCCCTCCCATGTCCAGTAGCTCTCTCCATTCCCTCCAGTCCCTTCTTCCTCTCCCTCCCATGTCCCAGTGACTCTCTCCCTTCCCTCCAGTCTCTTCTTCCTCTCCCTCCCATGTCCCAGCGGCTCTCTCCCTTCCCTCCAGTCCCTTCTTCCTCTCCCTCCCATGTTCCAGCAGCTCTCTCCCTTCCCTCCAGTCCCTTCTTCCTCTCCCTCCCATGTCCCAGCGGCTCTCTCCCTTCCCTCCAGTCCCTGCTTCCTCTCCCTCCCATGTCCCAGCAGCTCAGCCATTTTTCCTCCAGGTCCGCCCATCCGCATCCTTCGTGCGCTGTCTCTATCCCTTTTGTCCCACGGAGGCAGCGCTTCCGTCCTGCCCTGTCTTCTCCCCAAGCTCCGCTGCATCGGTCCCTCCCTGCAAGTGGAATCCTCCTTCGCCGGTCGCGCTGCGCTGCCATGCACACGCAGCTTCGCTCCTCCCCCTGCCGCGTTCATCCGGCCCTAAACAGGAAGTGCATCACAGAGTGCCAGATAGACGCGGCAGGGGGAGGAGCGTAGCTGCGTGTGCATAGCAGGCAGCGCAGCGCGACCAGCGAAGGAGGATTCCACTTGCAGGGAGGGACCGATGCAGCGGAGCTTGGGGAGAAGACAGGGCAGGAAGGAAGCGCTGCCTCCGTGGGACAAAAGGGATAGATGCGGATGGGCGGGCCTGGAGGGAAAATGGGTGGGCCTGGGCCCGTCCAGGCCCACCCGTGGCTATGCCCCTGCCACCACCTCCCGCGGGAGGGCATTCCAAGCATCCACCACCCTCTCCGTGAAAAAATTCTTCCTGACATCTTTTTTGAGTCTGCCCCCCTTCAATCTCATTTCATGTCCTCTCATTCTACCGCCTTCCCATCTCCGGAAAAGGTTCATTTGCGGATTAATACCTTTCAAATATTTGAACGTCTGTATCATATCACCCGTTTCTCCTTTCCTCCAGGGTATACATGTTCAGGTCAGCAAGTCTCTCCTCATACGTCTTGTAACGCAAATCCCATACCATTCTTGTAGCTTCCACATCTTGGGACCAACAAAATCCATAATCACCTCCAGGCTGGTTGATGCTAAATCAAGCACAAAACTTCAGAGACTCGAGTGAGTTCTCCTGCCTTTGGCAACCATCAGCAGCCACTGTGCCCCCCCCCCCCCCCAAGGCCCCACCCCAAGAAAGAAAGGTTGTAACAGGTCACTTATTCAAAAGACACAATTATTTACAATCAGGAGCTCAGGATGAAAATCTAAACCTTCCACACCAGTGCCAAGAAGAACAAAGTGCAGGTTGACCATTGAACCATGCACCAAATGGACCTTCTCAAAGCCAATTCTTTGAATTCTCAACTCGAAGGACTTTTTCTCAAGCCAGGAAACTTTTTTTTTATGTACTACAAAATAAGAAAAAACACACATTGTGACAACTGGTGCTCTGATTCTAGCCTAGCCTAGTGGTTAGAGCACCGGTCTTGCAATCCAGAGGTGGCCGGTTCAAATCCCACTGCTGCTCCTTGTGATCTTGGGCAAGTCACTTAACCCTCCATTGCCTCAGGTACAAACTTAGATTGTGAGCCCTCCAGGGACAGAGAAATATCCAGAGTACCTGAATGTAACTCACCTTGAGCTACTACTGAAAAAGGTGTGAGCAAAATCTAAATAAATATATGGAATGTTGCTACTATTGAAGATTCTACATGGATTGTTGCCACTTTTTGAGATTCCGGAATGTTGCTACTATTTGAGATTCTAGATGGAATGTTGCTAGTGGAGGAGTAGCCTAGTGGTTAGAGCAATCCAGAGGTGGCCAGTTCAAATCCCACTGCTGCTCCTTGTGATCTTGGGCAAGTCACTTAACCCTCCATTGCCTCAGCTACAAACTTAGATTGTGAGCCCTCCTGGGACAGAGAAATATCCAGAGTACCTGAATGTAACTCACCTTGAGCTACTACTGAAAAAGGTGTGAGCAAAATCTAAATAAATAAATCAAGATTTTTTGCAGGCTGCGATACCATGTTCACGACTAATATAAGAACTTAAGGTATTGTTATCGCTGTGTGTAAGTTGTCAACACCACACAAATGTCTCTCTTCAGGTGTGTCCCCCATTCATGGAAGCAGGTGCTTTCATGCATAACAATATTGTTGGCTTATTCTTACATTAGTCTAATAGAAGAGATCCCACCTTTCATAATATCCACTTTTATCCAGGACCAATATGGCTGCCAGGACTTTTGGCCAGAAAAAATGTAACCACAATGTTATTTCAATCTACATTTTGCCTGAGTTAGCTACAAATGCCCAAATTATTTAACATTTTCATCTGACAATGTGAAGAACTGTAAATAAAGTTAATTAGAATGTGCAAAAACAATGCAACTCATATTGCAAAAGGTGGACTATCTATACCAAATGTTGAAACTTACTGCAATGAGAAGAGGCCAACTGGGGACTTTTCAAAAGACTTGGCAACCATACAAACAGTCGAAAACACAGCTTTCAGCACCATCATGATGCCTAAGGGTAGGGGGGGGGGGGTGGGAATTAGGTTACTCAGTGTATTAGCACCTGTAAGATTGCATAATTGTCTTTAGAGTTAAGTTGTATGGCATTATAAAAATTCCAATAAAAATAAAATTTAAAAACAAAAATGTGCAAAACAGAGAAAATTGGGGGGTTGAGGAGGAGTTGATTGGTTCATGTGACGTCTGCCTCAACGTTTTGGTACAAAACCAACTTCTCTTGTTTGTCTTGTGTTTGCCAATTGCCAGTGAGCTTGGCAGGGGCGTAGCCAGACAACAGATTTTGGGTGGGCCTAGGCAAGAATTGGGTGGGCACCAAGTGTTCTCCCCCCCCCCCCCCCCAAAAAAAAACAAATTATCTCAGCTGGTGGGAAAACGCTTCTTTCCACCTTGTCAGCAGGCATGCGCTGAAAACTGAGCATGCGCAGGTGCCGGTGTCGTGGAGAGTAGCATTTTCGTTACCATCAGGGGGAAATCTTCAGCTGGTGGTGCTTGGGATTCCCACCAGTTACCACTAAACATGTGCTACTGTTGGGTGGGCCTGAGCCATAAATGGGTGGGCCCTGGCCCACCCAAGCCCACCTATGGCTAGGCCACTGGAGCTTGGAAACTGAAGAGAAAAGGGGTAAGTAATTATACATAAATATTGCTCCTTGCTGTATCTTTTTCTGCACAGATGTGAAAGAGTATAGCAGCATTGTATAAAATAGTGTATTTTAAAACCGGAAGCAGAACATTTTTTTAAATAGCCCAATATTCAGCTGCCACTTAGTATTATTTTAAATACTGGCCATACAGCAAGCTAAACAAAAAATACTGGTTGCAACTGACGCTAAGGGCTCCTTTTACTAAGCCGCGTAGGCGCCTATGCGAACGCATACCAAATTGGAATTACCGCCCGGTAATGAGTGGAACAGGTGGATGTGAAGCGTCTGTTCACGCTTTCCAAAAATACTAGGACTAGGGAGCATGCGATGAAACTACAGTGTAGTAAATTTAAAACAAATAGGAGAAAAGTTTTCTTCACCCAATGCATAATTAAACTCTGGAATTTGTTGCCGGAGAACGTGGTGAAGGCGGTTAGCTTGGCAGAGTTTTAAAAGGGGTTAGACGGTTTCCTAAAGGACAAGTCCATAAACCACTACTAAATGGACTTGGGAAAAATCCACAATTCCAGGAATAACATGTATAGAATGTTTGTTCATTTGGGAAGCTTGACAGGTGCCCTTGGCCTGGATTGGCCACTGTTGTGGACAGGATACTGTCCACACTCCACTCCACTCATTATTTTATATACCTCTATCATGTCTCCCCTCAGCCGTCTCTTCTCCAAGCTGAAAAGCCCTAGCCTCCTTAGTCTTTCTTCATAGGGAAGTCGTCCCATCCCCACTATCATTTTAGTCGCCTTTCACTGCACCTTTTCCAATTCTGCTATATCTTTCTTGAGATGCAGCGACCAGAATTGCACACAATGCACAAGGTGCGGTCGCACCATGGAGTGATACAACGGTATTATAACATCCTCACACCTGTTTTCCATACCTTTCCTAATAATACCCAACATTCTATTCGCTTTCCTAGCCGCAGCAGCACACTGAGCAGAAGGTTTCAGTGTATTATCGAAGACGACACCCAGATCCCTTTCTTGGTCCGTAACTCCTAACGTGGAACCTTGCATGATGTAGCAATAATTCGGGTTCTTTTTTTCCACATGCATCACCTTGCGCTTGCTCACATTAAACGTCATCTGCCATCTAACCGCCCAGTCTCCCAGTCTCGTAAGGTCCTTCTGTAATTTTTCACAATCTTGTCAGCAAAAAAGCTGTTCTAACTTTATCCAGGTACACGCCCCAGTATCAGTCTGAATATCACAGGCACCCAGATAAGAAACTTTGGTGAAGTAAAATCTGGATATGTATCTGACTGACTAACAGGTATACATAGGATGCAAGACCCTAAGCCTAAAGAAACTTCAGACTGCCCAAAATACCACAGCACACCTAATTTTCAAGGCCTCACTTATGTAGGGTGCCAAGATCAGTGGCTCAGGGATGTCGCTGCTGCCCACCAAACTTGGTAAAATGGAGATCTGGCCACTTTCAGAGGAAGTCTTCCGCTGACAGAGCCTGGGGATCCTCATGAGCTAAAGTATTTATATTTAGAGTTGTGAGGTGCTGGGGGAGGGGTGAAGAGTGGGAGTAGGGCAGGGGCGGAAAAAATGTTGTGTGCACCCAAAATTGGCTGTCTGGCTACGCCACTGCTCACGGTACCACAGGGGAAACTCCATTGCTACAATTTGTGCACTGGCTGCCAGCGAAAGCCAGGATCCATTTGAAAATTATTACAATTATCTTCCAGATACTAGCGAGCTTATAATTGAAAAAGAAAAACGTCTATATTGCGACCCAAATCGGGAGATAGACGTTTATCTCACAAAAACGAATAAAGCGGTATAATCGAAAGCCGAATTTGGACGTTTTCAACTGCACTCCGTCGCGGATGCGGACAAAGTTGATGGGGGCGTGTCAGAGGTGTGGTGAAGGTGGAACTGGGGCATGGTTATCGGCCGAGGAGAGCTGTACGCGTTAGGGCAATAATCGAAAAAATAAAGGCGTTTTAGCGAACATTTAGGACACTTTTGTTGGACCCTTTTTTCACACGAACAGGTCCCAAAAAAGTGCTCTAAATGACCAGATGACCATCGGAGGGAATCGGGGATGACCTCCCCTGACTCCCCCAGTGGTCACTAACCCCCTCCCACCACAAAAAAATGATGTTTCACAACTTTTATTTTCACCCTCAAATGTCATACCCACCTCCCTGGCAGCAGTATGCAGGTCCCTGGAGCAGTTGTTAGGGGGTGCAGTGGACTTCAGGCAGGTGGACCCAGGCCCATCCCCCCTACCTGTTACAATTGTGCTGCTTAATGCTTATTAGTCGTCCAACCCCCCCAAACCCACTGTACCCACATGTAGGTGCCCCCCTTCACCCCTTAGGGCTATAATAATGGTGTAGACTTGTGGGCAGTGGGTTTTGAGGTGGATTTGGGGGGCTCAACACACAAGGGAAGGGTGCTATGCACCTGGGAGCTCTTTTACCTTTTTTTTTTTGTTTTTGTAAAAGTGCCCCCTAGGGTGCCCGGTTGATGTCCTGGCATGTGAGGGGGACCAGTGCACTACGAATACTGGCCCCTCCCACGAACAAATGCCTTGGATTTATTCGTTTTTGTGCTGGGCGCTTTCATTTTCCATTATCGCTGAAAAACAAAAACGCCCAGCTCACAAATTGTCGAATAAAACATGGACGTCTATTTTTTTGCAAAAATACGGTTCGGTCCGCCCCTTCACGGACCCGTTCTTGGAGAAAAACGCCCATGGAGATAGACGTTTTCGTTCGATTATGCCCCTCCACATGGAATGTCCCTGAGTACATGGGATCTCTAATTGATCTTCCATTAAGGCATACCTTAAAGGGGTCCCAGAACCTCCTCTTCCTCCATCTCGCTAATTGTAAGGGAATAATGCAAAAATCCATACAGGCTGCGGGGTTTTCCTATCTCCCAACAAAGTCCTGGAACTCACTACTAAATAATTATGAGGCGAATAACAGATTACCTGCCATTTTAGAAATCGCTCAAATTGTACCTCTTCAAACTATTTCTAAAAGAGGAAGGTTGATGAAAATGAACTGAACAGCATCGAAAGAGAAAGATAACTCGTTTACCTAAAAACTACGTATAAGGATCCACCTGTTTCTCAACTTTGACTTACCTGCTGATGATGCCCCAGGAAACATAGTAACATAGTAACATAGTAGATGACGGCAGATAAAGACCTGCATGGTCCATCCAGTCTGCCCATGACAAACTCATATGTGTATACCTTACCTTGAATTTGTACCTGTCCTTTTCAGGGCACAGACCATAGAAGTCTGCCCAGCAGTATTTCCCGCTTCCCAACCACCAGTCCCGCCTCCCATCACCGGCTCTGGTACAGACCGTATAAGTCTGCCCAGCACTATCCCCGCCTCCCAACCACCAGCCCCGCCTCCCGATCACTGGCTCTGGCACAGACCATATAAGTCTGCCCTCCACTATCCCCGCCTCCCAACCACCAGTCCCGCCTCCCATCACCGGCTCTGGCACAGACCGTATAAGTCTGCCCTCCCCTATCCTCGCCTCCCAACCACCACCCCCTCTTCCCCCCACCTGCTCCGCCACCCAATTTCAGCTAAGCTTCTGAGGATCCATTCCTTCTGCACAGGATTCCTCTATGCATATCCCACGCATGTTTGAACTCCGTTACCGTTTTCATCTCCACCACCTCCCGCGGGAGGGCCTTTAACAGTCAGCTATCCAGCAATAATCCTTTCCAAGTCACACTGGATAGTTGTTACTTTTCATGTAAACTTTCTCCGCTTTCCCATGTAAGATTTCTTTTGTTATACTGTGAACCGAATGCTATTTGTGGAGTCTACAGTAAAATCAGAGATAAAAACAATCTGCACATGAACTGTGAATCTATAAAATAACATAAATGCATGACTCAAATATGTAAAAACAAACATCCCAAAAATCCAATAAAGAATTATGTCACATATTGAAATGGATTTGAATAACATATGTTATAAGAACACTAGTAAAACATGCCCCTTTCTTGCGTCAATGAAACGGGCGCTAGCACAGTTTCCTTTGGAACCTCCCCCCCCTCCCTACTCACCCCTTTTGGTGTTCTGATGGCACTGGCCGCCATTGTTGCGGACCTCGGCACGCCACCTTCAATCTGCAGCACCGTTGGTTGTGAAGCCACTGACGCCATTGCTCGGCCCTCGACGTCATCGCGTTTGACGCGAGGGCAGGGCCCCAACACAGTGTTTTCGGTGGAAGGCTTCGAACCGGAAGAAAGTGCCCGGAGGACCTGACAGTGACATCAGGTGTCCTCAGAACGTTGAAGGTGAGTTTTATTATATAGGATAGCAAATAACTAGAGAGAAGAGAGCAAGTATATAAAATCCAAAATATCAGCTATTTAATGTCACTACACAGGATTAGACCTTTGTGTAATTTTCTGGTATTCGTATGTATATAGTTTTATATATATATTGTAGACGCCTGAGGCAGGCCTTATGGCTGAAACACGGTTTATGGATGAGCAAATACCAAAGTTGCAGGAATGGGTTTGACATTTCAATTTCATCATGCCAGGGACAGTAATAGACATACTCTATTTACATTTACTATTTAAATGAAAGCTGTATATTTTTTTTTAATCAGAAATTTGATTGATCCCTAGCGTAACTGCCAGAAGGCGCTGGACCAGGTGGTAGCTCTCTGGACTCAGGGTTCAGTGAACGTCATGTGGTATAATAGGCACAGACCTACCCAGTTGAAGTAATAATCCTTTGTTTGAGTTGGCAAGGCTTGTCGTTCCCTGGGGAAGATGCCATAAAGAAGTTTCTGTTAGAAGCCCAGGGAGCTCACTGTTTAAAACAAAACAAAAAAAACCCTAAAAAAATGTATGTCACAATGAACATTGTGTAGAGTTGCCCAAATGACAGCTGCATCATTGAAACAATAGCTATGAAATACCTTTTGCCATCCTGCTGTGCTTGAGTAAATTAATTTACTAACTGTGTCAGAGGGGGGGGGGGGAGGAAACCCTCTAGAAACCCAAACTTTGGCAACGTTTCTTTTTAAGCATGGACTTTTCCCCAGCATTAAAGAAGATATGTCTAATATACTTTACTCTGCTTGCCTTTACTTTTTATTATTATTTTATTATTTATTACATTTGTATCCCACATTATCCCACCTTTTTGCAGGCTCAATGTGGCTTACAATTCATCGTGGATACTGGAAATAGAAAAGAATGTACATTTGGTTTTACAGCAAGTTTTGGGTGCATGATGGTGAAATACATAATATTGGAAATAGAAAAGAGTATACATTTGTTTTAGCAGACGTTTTGGCTACATGATGGTAAAATACATGATAGTGTAAAAGCCATAGACGTTAGGTGCATGATAGTGTGAAAGCAGAAGACATTAAAGAACATTCCTGGATATCTTAAAGAAATTAGAGTTACGCGTGTTGCTCTTTATGATATATTTTGTCGAAGTGATAAGTTTTCAGGAGTTTGCGGAAATTGGTCATTTCGTAGGCCGTTTTCAGGTTACGTGGCAGTGAGTTCCAGAGCCGTGTGCTTGTATAGGAAAAGGTTGATGCATGCATTGATTTGTAGTTCAAGCCTTTACATTTGGGAGGATGAAGGTTGAGGAATGTGCGAGAGGATTTTTTTGCGTTTCTGGGTGGTAGTTCTATTAGGTCCGACGTGTAGGCTGGGGCGTCACCATGGATGATTTTATGGACCAAGGTACAGAGTTTGAACATGATGCGTTCTTTGAGTGGGAGCCAGTGTAGTTTTTCGCGTAGGGGTTTTCCACTTTCGTATTTTGGTTTGCCGAATATAAGTCTGGCTGCCGTGGTCTGGGCTGTCTGGAGTTTTTTGAGTATTTGCTCTTTGCAGCCGGCGTAGAATGAATTACAATAGTCCAGATGACTAAGTACCAGTGATTGTACCAGGTAGCGGAAGACATTCCTTGGGATGAAACTATATGACAAAACGGTGGCAAATTTGAGTTTCTCTGGTAGAAGGAGGAGAAAATCAATTTGTGCACACAAAGACTTTGATTTTCTCAGTGCTGCTGGGGATCCTACAGAAATCAAAGTGATGTCAATAGAATCTGAAATCATGGACGCGATGCAATAATTAAACCAAGATTTATATGGTGAAGTATACAATGCAATAATAATGAATTTATTAAAAACAGAACTAATACGCAACCTGTCTGTATGTGGATAAGACAGAAATATACCCAGGCCAGGATACTTTCGAACCCCATGATAATCCTGAAACTGTGGTGCACAGCAGATCAGGCGTAAAACCAAATAATTAAGCTAAACGCAGTAGTTGAACCTAGGAAAACCAAGGGCTTTGTTATTTTATCTTCAAACTACACTGGCTCCCACTAAAGGAACGTATCACGTTCAAACTTTGCACCCTGGTCCACAAGATCATCCACGGTGACGCCCCAGCCTACATGTCAGACCTGATAGACCTACCACCCAGGAACGCAAAAAGATCCTCTCGCACATTCCTTAATTTACATCCTCCCAAATGCAAGGGTCTGAAGTACAAATCAATGCATGCATCTACCTTCTCCTATACGAGCACGCAACTTTGGAAAGCGCTGCCACGTAACCTGAAAACGGTCTTTGAATTGACCAATTTCCGCAAACTATTAAAAACCTATCTTTTCAACAAGATATATCACAAAGATCAGCATGTGTAACTGTATAATTCAACATGTGTAACTGTATAGTCTTTAAACTTCTAGACTGTCTTATAATGTGTTATAATGTCTTTCTGCTCTAACGCCCTCATCTGTCTTACTACCATGTAACACAAAACCCTCTGTAAACCAAATGTATATTCAATGCTATTTCCAGTATCCATGACGAAATGTAAGCCACATTGAGCCTGCAAAGAGGTGGGATAATGTGGGATACAAATGCCATAAAATAAATAAATAAATAAATGCAGATTTCTAGATGAACGGAGACAAACGTATGAGCCACAATGTTCAAAAGGGAAAAGTCCTATAGAAAAACCTAAATCTGCGGTAGCTGATTCTGGACAAAACGTCTTAGTTTTTCAAATTGAATTTCGAGTCCACAACGCACCAAAATGACCACTTGAATAGAGGATAACTTTATTAAGGGGCCCTTTTTAATAAAGTGCAGGAAGCCTACCATGGGCTTGCTGTGCGGCAACCCGGAATTACCGCTGGCCCAACGTGGCTTGCCAGCGGTAGTTCTGTCCCCAGCGCATGGTGCTGCCAGAATTTTTGTAAAATTAATACCGCAGTGGTTGCCTGGCAATAATCGGCGCTGCCCGGTTACCGCCAGGATAAAGTGGGAGCCCTTACCTCAATGGGTGGTGGTAAGTGCTCCCCCAAAATGGCTATACACCAAATGCAAAATTACCACACGGCCATTTCTTTTTTTTGGCCTTTTCATCCGCTGTGGAAAAAGGAGCCTTAGCGTAGGGCCCCTTTTACTGCAGCTTAGCAGGACAGAGACAGACCTGGAAGCAGACAGGGAGGAAGAAGCTTGCTGGCGCCATACTCCCTTTGGAAGTTGAGCCCGGGGAATTTTTCCTCCCCCCCCCCCCCCCCGGCGGCCCTGGTGCCAATTTGCGTTTATGCTAGTGTTCTACAACAGCACAGAATTGGTGCTCAGCATTCAGCACTGGCACGCTTAACTGGAGCACCCAGCTATAAAATTTCCCCCTTAACAGTATAATACTCCGAGTAACAGTAGGGATACTATGATAGTAAGCAAACTCTTGCTGCTACACTATTGAGTTCAATGGCCTTATTCACTTGTAGCAAAGAGTTTCTCTCTGAGTTTCGTATTGCCTCTGATTTTACATTCGGGGAAGCGGTGATTACAGACTCCTATCCTGCCAGTTCCTTGCACTACCTGCCACCAATAGCCTTAAGGCACCGCATTTTCCCATAGCAAAAAAAATGTCCCTCAGGAATGTTAACAATGTCCCAATCGAACTTGACCTATGCTCTTGCTCAACAGAGAACATTGTTCATTATTTTTGGGGGCCTGTGACCTTAAGGTCAGGGACTGCAGTTTGCCCTTCCAAAGAACTCTGCTGATAACATTCAGAATAAATCATTTGTTAATACATAAATAAGCAGGCCTATCATAGTCCCGTCTCTCCCTTCCCTAGTGGAAAAGCACATTTGTCAGTTTGATGTCATACTCTTTACAGACAAAGCTTTCAATAGACCAGATCCAGTTCATACTCCCAATGGAAAATAAAATCTATTTACAGCGATTCATAACATTTAAGTTAAAAACGGTGCTAGGGCTGGCATAAAGGATTCAGGTTAGGATCTCTAATCCAATGGGCCACTTGGCCATTGGGTGTTCAAGGAAGATGTCGAGCTCAGGTTTGGGGAAAGAGGAAAGGCGGCTGCTACTGTTAGAGCAGTCCTCAGTTCCCAAAGGGCAACCTCAGGCGAGTGTGCCCCTCCAGACGCTGAGCTGGCAAGGTTTCCACAGACAGCAAAAGGGAGAGGGTCCAAGAGTGGAGGAGTGGCCTGGGGAACTGAGGAACTGAGTTGGATTCCCACTTCAGGCACAGGCAGCTCCTTGTGACTCTGGGCAAGTCACTTAACCCTCCATTGCCCCATGTAAGCCGCATTGAGCCTGCCATGAGTGGGAAAGCGCAGGGTACAAATGTAACAAAAATAAAATAGATACTATTGGAGATTCTACATGGAATGTTGCTACTATTGGAGGTTCTACATGGAATGTTGCTACTATTGCAGATTCTACATGAAATGTTGCTACTATTGGAGATTCTACATGGAATGTTGCTATTCCACTAGCAACATTCCATGTAGAAGGCTGCGCAGGCTTCTGTTTCTGTGAGTCTGACGTCCTGCACATACGTGCAGGACGTCAGACTCACAGAAGCAGAAGCCTGCGCGGCCACATTGGTGATCTGCAAGGGCCAACTTCTACATGGAATGTTGCTAGTGGGACTCTGGGCAAGTCACTTAACCCTCCATTGCCCCATGTAAGCCGCATTGAGCCTGCCATGAGTGGGAAAGCGCAGGGTACAAATGTAACAAAAATAAAATAGATACTATTGGAGATTCTACATGGAATGTTGATACTATTGGAGATTCTACATGGAATGTTGCTATTCCACTAGCAACATTCCATGTAGAAGGCTGCGCAGGCTTCTGTTTCTGTGAGTCTGACGTCCTGCACGTACGTGCAGGACGTCAGACTCACAGAAGCAGAAGCCTGCGCGGCCACATTGGTGATCTGCAAGGGCCGACTTCTACATGGAATGTTGCTAGTGGGACTCTGGGCAAGTCACTTAACCCTCCATTGCCCCATGTAAGCCGCATTGAGCCTGCCATGAGTGGGAAAGCGCGGGGTACAAATGTAACAAAAAAAAATACACAAACCGAAGCAGCAAAACACAGCACAAAAAGGCCTCCAGAACTGGAACAATGGTACAATCTTTAATAAAATGGACCCAACACAGTCGTGTTTCGGCACACGAAAGCGCCTGCCTCAGAGGTCAATCTAGTATTCCTTTAGGTTAGAAATAACCCTGATTCTCCTTTAATAATAGCGTTTTGATCTGTAGCAGATTGTACCAGACACTTTGTAATGCAGTAAAGGACAATCTGAATATTCAGAAAAGAAGGCCCAGCCGTATCTGATAATTACCTTTTTCTTTTTTCAGTTTTCAAATTCAGTTCCGAACAGCAAAGTTCTTGAGAAGTTTAAATATTTATTATCATAAAATCCAATATATATCCATGAAGTCATGCCGCAGTCCAAACAGGCACGTTTCTCCATAATCATAGGTCAGAAAAATCTCCGCTATATCGAAAAACAGAAAATAAGGTGACTAATTTAATAAAACTAAACAAAGCTGAACTCCTTCCACCGGACTTATTCGGACACGCGCAACGCGTGATGCACCACCACTTCATTTCCCATACCGGAAATGAACTTTCTATACTTGACTATTTAATTACCCTATAATTTATTCTATCATCCATGAACATTAATGCAACACCGCTTTGTAAGATATCCTATCTTGTACGTGCTATACCACTTTGCATTTCTCAGATCCGGAAGTGGCGACTGTCACTACGGCATAATGTAAGCCACATTGAGCCTGCAAATGGGTGGGAAAATGTGGGATACAAGTGCAACAAAGAAAGAAAGTTGCACATGAAGTCAGAAAGATGATTAAATGTTATCTCAGCTAATGTAGGAATGGATAAACATGTCCTGCTGCAGTATGTGCAGCCCGTGTCACTCCTTGTGTGTGTGAGTGAGACTAACAAGTTAGTTACTTCTTTCATTAAAGGTCTGGTTGAAGAGCCAAGCTTTCACCTGCTTCCTGAAGTAGAGATAGTCTTGTGTTAAGCGGAGCCTTTCAGGGAGTGCATTCCAGAGTGTGGGGGCTACTCTGGAGATGGCTCGCTTGTGGGTATCACATTGTGTAATGTCTTTTGGAGAGGGTGTGGTTAGTGATAGTCATTGAGAGGACCTTAGTGTCCTTGGAGGTGTGTAGAGGATCATCCTGTTCTTCGGATGCTCGGGGCCATTTCCTTTAAGGTCCTTGAAGATCAGACAGAGAGTTTTAAATTTAGCCCTGTGCTGTACAGGTAGCCAATGAAGTTTTTGCAAAAATGGTGTGATGTGGTCACATCACTTGCAACCTTCTATGTGTCTTGCTGCAACATTCTGAATCAACTGGAGCTGTGCAGACCCTTTGTAATCAGACCATTGTAAAGTGCATTACAGTAATCCAGTCTTGATGTTATCATGGCACGCACAACTGGGATAAGATTTGCCTTCTCAGGCAGCTTAGTTGTCGTAAATAGTAGAAGCAACTCTTGAAGGTTGCTTGGATTTGAGGGATCTGAGTAAATATTGAATCTAACTGTATTCCATGGTTCCTGACTTGTGATTTGAGGGGGAGTTCGTACTTCCAAAAATAGATTTTGATGTCAGGTTTGTGTCCACTTGTGTTAGGCACCCAGAGAAGCTTAGTTTTAATTTGGTTCAAGCAAAGTTTGTTGTGCTTACTTAGCCCATTCTTGAATTGATGTTAGACAGGTAATCAGTTTATTCTGGGCTAGTCAAGTTCAATGGTATGAGTAGCTGCACATCATCTGTGTAGATGTGAAACTGAGTGTCCATTGACCGAATCAGCTCGGCCAGTGGCTTAAGATATTGAACAGAATAGGTGACAGTATCGATCCTTGTGGTATCCCACAGGTCAGTTGCCCATGGTGGTGATGAGTTGCTGCCAATCATTATGGATTGTTGCCTGTCTGATAGATAGGATCTGAGCCAGGCAAGTACTGTTCCATTGATACCTGTTTCTGCCAGTCATGCTAGCATGATTATTTAATTAATTAATTTATTTATTTATTTATTTATTTGCTGCATTTGTACCCCACATTATCCCACCTATTTGTAGGCTCAATGTGGCTTACATTATATTGCAAAAGATATAATTATGAACAGAGTAAGAGGTTTGTTCTAATTTAACATATTACTATGTAAGAAATAAGGCATATACGTCTGTAGAAAGATTTACATAACACATAATAAAAAGCAGTAAAATATAATGACCAATAATGATAATATGATTAATATAATCAATTCAAAAGCTGCTGAGAACCCTAGAGGTACTAACACCAAGCCAAATCCCCTGTCTCGGTTTCTGTGAAGATCATCTAGTAGGGATATGATGACCGTTTCTCTTCCATAACCGGGTCTACTACTACTACTACTACTACTTGACATTTCTAAAGCGCTACTAGGGTTACGCAGCGCTGTACAATTTAACATAGAAGGGCAGTCCCTGCTCAAAGGAGCTTACAATCTAAAGGACAAATGTGCAGTCAGTCAAATAGGGGCAGTCTACATTTCCTGAAAGGTATAAAGGTTAGGTACTGAAAGCAACATTGAAGAGGTGGGATTTGAGTAAGGATTTGAAGATGGGTAGGGAGGGGGCTTGGCGTAAGGGCTCAGGAAGTTGATTCCAAGCATAGGGTGAGGCGAGGCCTGGGTCTGAATCCAGATTGACATGGATCTGGCCAGTTTTTCTCTTCTAGCCAATCACTGAGTTGAACGCAGACTGTTTTTGCCTACTAAACCGTGTGGTAATAACCTTTTAAAATATTTTTGGAAGGGGGCATGGCATGGGTGGGAAATGGGTATGTTTACTTTAACCAGCTAATAACGCATTATGATTAATACGCACCCACTGGTTAATGCAGAGTTCTGCATTAATATTTTGCACTTCTCATGTGCTAATGGTAAAATTAGTGAATAAAGTGCAAAAAACCCAAAAGGGAAAATACCTTAAAAAACAAAGGATATGTTAAATTTGTAGGTAGTGTTTGGGGGAAATGACCACATGTGTAACCTGCAAATTTTAGTGCATTATAGTAAAAGGGTCCTCTAATACATTTTTTGGCTAGCTTTTGGTGTCCAAAAGCACCTTCCTCAAGACAGTATGAGCAAAAGATGACAATTTCAGAATATGTGAGTGAAACATAAAACTTTTTAACTAATGAGAAAGGACTTAACAAAAGATCTAGTCCCCCTTCCCCCCACCTGATACTCAAAACCATCTAACAAGCCAGACCTGGCTGGTTAAATGGTATATAACCAGCTATCCAATGATTTTTGGCGCATCACTGACTAAATTTGGCACAGCTACATTTGGCCGCATGAATATCGGCTTGGCCAGTTAAGTTAGAACCAGCCACAAATAAACCGAAGAGTCAATGACGGTCACTGGAAACAGCCCGGCATTGAATATCCGGGCTCAGCACTAATCACAAGAGGAAGCACCAGTTACCTCCAATGGTCTGAATATTGGCCCCAAGGTTTCCTATCCTATATAATAAAAAGCTCCTCCAACATTCTGAAGCTGAGAAAGTGAAGCCTTGAAGCATTCCTGCTCCTGCTGTATCCATCTCCTTAATTGACGTAACGTACTGCTGTGTACGTCACACACAGCACTGACCAACCGCACGCTACCAACACGAGGCCCTGCCCATGCCGCACTCGCCGCCATGCCACACAGGCAGCGAGATACAAGGTGGTAGGCGGGTTTCTGCGACGCCATGGCTGTGTACAGCAGGAATACTGGGAATTATGGGCTGTGCACGCGCGGGTCGCTGGCATCCCTGTGCAGTTCTTTATGACCTCACTGGCGCTACCTGCGCAGGAGCGGGACGCTTTCAGCGACCGCAGATAAGGAATGAGGTCCCAATGGCAGCCTGTCAGTGCTCCGGTCTTTGCAGGGAGTAGAGGCCGGGGTACCTACCATATGACCCGCGCGTGGAAATAGGGCCTTTGCAGTGCAATGCTTGCACGCTTTTATGCTGCTATTAGCATGTGATATCAGACTTCTCTTACAGTATAAAAGTCATGGGTGTAGTGGCCAGCATTTGTAATTGCACGAGTGTTGTGCGTCTCAAAAACTGTGGGGTGATCCTGTGTGTACGGGGATCCGAGGCTGCTCCAGTCGCACACACTCTCATTCATTCACACACACACACTCTCTCTCTCTCACACAGACACACTCGCACCCAGTCTCACTCTCTCTGTCACAAACACACACTCGCACATTCACTCTCTCTCTCACACACAGTCACTCTCACACACACTCTCTCAAACATACACTCCAAGGAAAACCTTGCTAGCGCCCGTTTCATTTGTGTCAGAAACGGGCCTTTTTTACTAGTCATATTATAAACCATAAAACTGTCCTGTCTTGGGCTCTAGGTCAGTTCCCACCAGACAGTTCCCACTCACCAATTCCCATCTGGAAAATTGTCACCTAGGACAATTAGCACCTAACCAATTCCCACAACTCCAGGGAGGAAAATTCCCACCCTTAACAATCATGAAGCACCACAGTCTGAAATTGATCTCCTTCCCTTTCCCCTTCCAGATCGTTTGGGAGGGCAATGCCCCCCATGCCCCCCCAAACATAACCTTTAACACGCCCCCCACGCCCCCCCTCAAGCATTACCTTTAACACGCCATACCACATCAAGAAAAATTAAAATAATCCAAAATCCGCTTTGGGAAAAAGTCCTAGGGAGGAATTTTCCAGGCAGGAATTGGTGAGTGGGAACTGCCCGAGTGGCAACTAGCCAGATACCCTTTTTGAGATACACAGCTGCTCTTCTGACTCATCTAACATATATTACTAGACAGAGAAGGATATATTTATTTATTTAATGTTACATCTTGATACTCCGCCTATGACACACAAGTCTTTAAGCGGATTACAGTAAACCACAAGTCCCACACAATTACACAATACAAACAGAATCACTCAACCACCCTATTTCATAAAATAATATTCTAGCATAATCTTACAACCTAACTAAATGCATTAACAAACAACTATGCTCAGGGTATGAATGCCAAAAAATAATTGTCCACATGATAATCTTTATACTGCCTCATTTAAAAACACTCAAAACTAGATATGTGGCTCTGCCCCATAAGAAATCAAAGGATTAAGAAAAAAAATTGTTCATTAACTGTGGGTAAAAAGTGTCAGAATTCTTAATTAATTTGTAGAAATGAGGGTCAAAAACCAAGCTGCAGGTGATACCTTTTTAACGGGAAAGGGGATGGGATTTGATATACTGCCTTTCTGTGTTACAATCAAAGTAGTTTACATAAAGGCAGGGCCACTGAGAGACTGGGCCAGGCCCGGGACAAGGCCGCCCCCGGGGCCTCCCCCTCCCGAGGTCGCCGGGCCCCCCCTCCACCGGGCCCTCTCTCCACCCCCGGGCCTCCTCTGCACTGACCTTAAGCGCCTCACCTTCGAAAGCGCAGCAACACTGCAACGGCAGACCACTCCTTCCTTCCGTGTCCCGCCCTCACGGAAGTTACGTCAGGCGAGGGCGGGACATGGAAGGAAGGAGTGGTCTGCCGCTGCTTGCTGCACTTTCAAAGGTGAGGCGCTTAAGTTCAATGCCAGGGAGCGACGGAGGGCGGGCGAGCCAGACTGCGGTGACGGCGCTGGGCCCTCCCCCGGAGGCCCGGGCCCGGTGAATTTTGTCCCCCCTGCCCCCCCTCTCGGCAGCCCTGCATAAAGGTATTTTTTCTGCCCCTAGTGGGCTCACAATCTAAGGTTTTTTTGGGGGGGGGGAGGGGATTCCATGCCTGGAGCAATGGAGGGTTAAGGGATAGCATTTTTAGCTCGTGGTAAACACCGAGACACCCAATAGGTGCCAGCTGATTTCTACCGTGAGCTAAAAATCCTACTGCGGCTTAGTAAAAGACCCCCTAAGCGACTTGCCCAGGGTCACAAGGAGCTGCAGTGGGAATTGAATGTAGTTCTCACTGCACTGCACTAACCATTAGCCCACTCCTCCCTTAACTACTGGACTAATGATGTATCTTTGACAAGTTTCAGAGTTGTGTTCTTGAAAGATTGTCAAAGATACATTAAGGAAGGGAATTCATCAAGGTACGGTAAAAGTTCTCCTTTTACTGCATCTTGATCCCCCGCAGAATTCAGCAACCTGCAGAATCCTGGTACCACAGGTTGCTGAATCCTGGGGCAAGACAATACTGCTGCTAGCGAGGTGGTTCGCAAGGAGCGTAATTCCCGTGGTACAGTGCTCTCAGGCCTGCAGCAGACCAGGGTTCTCCCCCCCCCCCTTTAGCTTCAAGTCCCCCACCTCCCCCATAGGGGCTACCTTTAAAATCAGTGGTGATCTGGTCTTCTGGCAGAACTGAGGCCCACTCACTCCTGCCCAGTCCGACGCCTTTAGGAAAATGCCAGCCCTAGCAGTAGTCTTGCACCGCTACCACTAGGGATGTCAATTTCCTACAGGCATGGGTAATCCACCTAGGTGTGGATGAACAGCGAAATCTCAAGAGAGTGAAAGAAACCAAAGAAAAAGTGGGAAGTGGACCAATAACTCCAGAGACAACTGAGTCAAACAAGTGAAACTTTATTACAGACTCGACACAGATCTGTGTTTCGGCCCACAGGCCTGCCTCAGGAGTCTTTGTAGTATGGGTGCGGGTGTAGACCCACTGTGTAAAGGGGGGGGGGTCTTAAAAAAGACCTTTGTACTCAAAGAAAGCAGCCGCGGGTCACGTCGCTAAAGTCCATGACGCAAAATTAAAAGAGAATGCTATGTACAAAGTCAAGAAAGCTCACATGTATGCCAAAAAAATTATTTAAAAAGTTATAAGGTGATCAGTGCAATTCTCTCCAAAAATATAGTACTGGCTCTTTAAAAATGACATTTGCAAGTAAACTTTTAGTCAGTCCTTTCTGATATTGAATGTTCCTGTGGGTTTTCTGTTTTATGTTGTTGTTGTTGTTGTTTTGTATTTTTTTTAAATATATATTTCTTTATTTTCATATATCAACAGGTATTACACTTGAAGTAGAAAAAGTACTTTTCATCAACAATAACTAATAAAGGAATATAAAACACATTAAATCTTAACTAGTACTTCTAGTCCACATTAATAGATCCAAGATTTACATCTATGGAGAAAGTGGCCTAGTGGTTAGGGTGGTGGACTCTGGTCCTGAGGAACTGAGTTCAATTCCTACTTCAGGCACAGGCAGCTTCCTTGTGACTCTGGGCAAGTCACTTAACCCTCCATTGCCCCATGTAAGCCGCATTGAGCCTGCCATGAGTGGGAAAGCGCAGGGTCAAAAATGTAACAAAAATAAAATAGATACTATTGGAGATTCTGCATGGAATGTTGCTACTATTTGAGATTCTACATGGAATGCTGCTATTCCACTAACAACATTCCATGCAGAAGGCTGTGCAGGCTTCTGTTTCTGTGAGTCTAACGTCCTGCACATACGTGCAGGACGTCAGACTTGCAGAAGTCTGCGCGGCCACATTGGTGATCTGCAACATTCCAAATAGTAGCAACAGTGGAGGAGTGGCCTAGTGGTTAGGGTGGTGGACTTTGGTCCTGGGGAACTGAGGAACTGAGTTTGATTCCCACTTCAGGCACAGGCAGCTCCTTGTGACTCTGGGCAAGTCACTTAACCCTCCATTGCCCCATGTAAGCCGCATTGAGCCTGCCATGAGTGGGAAAGCGCAGGGTACAAATGTAACAAAAATAAAATAGATACTATTGGAGATTCTACATGGAATGTTGCTATTCCACTAGCAACATTCCATTCCACGTAGAAGGCTGCGCAGGCTTCCGTTTCTGTGAGTCTGACAGGACGTCAGACTCACAGAAGCAGAAGCCTGCGCGGCCACATTGGTGATCTGCAAGGGCCGACCTAGTGGAATAGCAACATTCCATGTAGAATCTCAAATAGTAGCAACAGTGGAGGAGTGGCCTAGTGGTTAGGGTGGTGGACTTTGGTCTTGGGGAACTGAGGAACTGAGTTTGATTCCCACTTCAGGCACAGGCAGCTCCTTGTGACTCTGGGCAAGTCACTTAACCCTCCACTGCCCCATGTACTTATGTACATGTAAGCTGCCTTGAGTGGGAAAGCACGGGGTACAAATGTAACAAAAAAAATTTTTAACAAAACATTTTAAGGAAAATTAAACAGGTCTTTATGGTATCCTTTTTCGTTTCAGAGCTATTTACCGATGAGAACTTTTAGCTGATATAAATTCAGAGAGCTGCGCAGAATCAAAGAAAGCATACTTAACCGATTGATAACATATGATACACTTGCAAGGATATCGTAGAAGAAAAGTAGCTCCCAATTGGAGAACCCCAGGTTTCAACAGAAGACATTGTCTGCGCCTTTTTTGGGGGTTTCTTTTGACACATCCGGAAATATACATACTTTGAAACCCAGAAATTCTTTTCCTCTATTTCGAAAGAATTTTTTCATTATTCATGTTTTGGGGTTTTTTTTTAAACTTATTTTGCAAGTGCAAAAATAATCGGGGCTATTCTGTGGCCAGAACGGGAGATATTAATGGACCCCTGGTTGGCAGATCTTCCTCCCGCACACTCCACACTTCTTTCAGCCCATTGGCAAGTATCCTTTTTTGCGATAAATATCTGATAAATATTTCCTTTATGCCGGCTGATGTATAGGAAATCCAAAATTTTCCCCAGGATCCAATGCACCCTAAATCATTATCCTTGTGAACTGTGGATAGAATTGTTCAATAGGAGCTAGGAAGACCTCTGCAATTCCTACCCAAACGGGTCCTTTGTGTGCCCCGGAGTAAGTCGCTCTCTCTCCAAGCCTCAGTCTATCCAGACTTAATAACCGAATAGCAGTTCTTTACGACTCCTCCAAAGGCTGTCCAAGCACTACAGTATAAGCCACCAGTCTACACACCCTAGAAATGGCCTCTGTAGGGTATATATGGCCTAGATTGTAATGCATGTTGGGGCCAAGGCTGGATTTGACATGTTGGTGCCCAAAGGCAGGACTGACGAATGACAGAGTCAGGGATCCTCCCAGTGATCGGAGAGATTGGGAGCAGGCTGCTGTACTGACACCTCTTTACCAGGGCACCAGGAACTGTCTCCTTCTTCATCTCAAGTGTCTGTAGTCTTCAGAGTTTGCTGTGCCTGCATCCAGTATATGGCTTGTGCTTATAACAGGGCCTGTTGGGGAGAGCTGAAAATCTAAGCAATACAGGTAGAAAAAACTATGTAAGTAATGGCATGTCACTTAAGTTTTTCATCTCGACTGTGTCGTAATTGTTTTCTTTCAAAATAGTAACAGCTACCAAGCTAGACTGATGATTAACTGCTTATAATAATGTATTCCTAGCAGAAGCCTAGGGCAGAATTCAACTGCAAACGTGGGCAGACCTTTCATTTTAAAAGATAGTGGAAAATACAGAAACCAAGCTTGGAATCCAGCACCAGTGCAGGTCTGGTGATGTCCTGTGTGAGCAGAGAGCCAGTGCTAGCTGAGAACTGCTATCACTCAGGGTCTGATTAGCCTTTATACTACTACTACTACTTATCATTTCTAAAGTGCTACTAGACGTACGCAGCGCTGTACACTTGAACATGAAGAGACAGTCCCTGCTCGACAGAGCTTACAATCTAATCAGGACAAAGAGTAGCAAAATTCTATGCAAAGAGTAACAAGGTTCCGGAATCCCTAGTAGCAAGATTCCGGAATCCCTAAGAGTAGCAAGATTCCATGCAGAATCCCAAAGAGTAACAAGATTCTGGAATCCCAAAGAGTAGCAAGATTCCAGAATCCCGAAGACTACTACTACTATTACTTATCATTTCTATAGTGCTACTAGACGTACGCAGTGCTGTACACTTGAACATGAAGAGACAGTCCCTGCTCGACAGAGCTTACAATCTAATTAGGACAGACAAACAGGACAAACAAGAGAAAAAGGAATATTAAAGTGAGGATGATAAAATGAGGGTTGTGAACAAGTGAACAAGGGTTAGGAGTTAAAAGCAGCATCAAAAAGGTGGGCTTTTAGCTTAGATTTGAAGACGGCCAGAGATGGAGCTTGACGTACCGGCTCAGGAAGTCTATTCCAGGCATATGGTGCAGCAAGATAAAAGGAACGGAGTCTGGGGTTAGCAGTGGAGGAGAAGGGTGCAGATAAAAGAGATTTACCCAGTGAACGGAGTTCCCGGGGAGGAATGTAGGGAGAGATGAGAGTGGAGAGCTACTGAGGAGCTGCAGAGTGAATGCACTTATCTACTATAATAAAACTCACCCTCAACGTTCTGAGGACACTGACATCAGTGAAGCCAAGCCCTGACTTCCTTCAAAAAGGTTCGAAGGTTCGTGGTGGTGAAGCCACCAAAATCGCTCCGTGCCCCGCCCTCGAGGGCGGAGCTATGGCAGAACAACGAAGGGGTTGGCAGGGAGGCGGGGGGTGGGAAATCGCTCCGGGCCCCGCCCTCACGTCAAACGTCATGACGTTGGGGGCGGAGCAATGGCAGAACAATGAAGGGGTTGACCAGGGAGGGAGGGGGGGTGTTGTCGACGAAAACCTTGCTAGCGCCCGTTTTATTTGCTCAGAAACGGGCCTCTTTTACTAGTAGGTCAATAAGAGGAGTTTGAACTGTATGCGGAAACGGATAGGAAGCCAGTGAAGTGACTTGAGGAGAGGGCTAATACGAGCATAACGACACTGGCGGAATATTAGTCGTGCAGCAGAATTTTGAACAGATTGAAGAGGAGAGAGATGGCTAAGTGAGAGACCTGTGAGAAGCAAGTTGCAATAGTCTAAGCGAGAGGTGATAAGAGTGTGGATGAGGGTTCTGGTTAAAACTTTAAGTACCCCCAGTTCATAGAAGCAAGTGATATATAAATCTGGAACTACTTATTTAAGAAAGAAAAGCAAGCAGTAGGCAATGAAACGAACACTATTAATTATAAGAATGCTGTCAGGCTAAATCCTATGCCCATAATAGGTAATTAAGAGTGTAAAACCTGCCACTTACCCCCTGAATCTATGACATAGCGTCTAAATGTAAGGATCATTTGCATGCTTAATTTATAGAATGCTAACGCTTACACGGGAAAATGTACATATGTGCATGTAGATTCTGTAAATAATGTGTGCAACTCGCTTAGCGCATAATGCAAGAGGCATTCACAGGAGAAGAGCATGGGTAGGGCATGCGCGGGACCAACATTTACACTCATAACTTACTCTAAAGTGCCACATTTAGGGGCACACATTTTATTTATTTATTTATACCCCACATTTTCCAATTAGGTAGTCGGTTCAATGTGGCTTACCAGTTACTTCGGTTATATATGTTACAACGTTGTTATAAGTTGGCACTTGTCTTGTTCAGTTTCTGTTCGTGATCCGGTATCATCGTGTGTCGATTGTGAGTCAGTTTGATTATGTGGGTTCATCGAAGAAGGGTTGTTTAAAGAAAGTGGGCTTTCATGTGTTTTCGGAATGTTAAGTAGTTGTTCATGCATTTGAGGGCTTTTGGTAATGTGTTCCATATCTTGGGACAAAAGTATGTGAAGTTGGTTGAATACAAAGATTTGAACATTATTACTTGACATTTGGGGAAGTGAAGGGCGAGATAGGTTCTAGCGCCCCTGATTGCGTTGCATATAGGTAGGTCTATTAGGTTTGTCTCATATTCCGGTGCAAGTCCAAAGATTATTCTGTAGACGAGAGAGCATATTTTGAAGTCCATGCTTTGACTGGTAGCCAATGTAGGTTTTGGATTAATGGCTGTGCACTTTCAAATCGATTTTTTCTGAAGATTAGCCTTGCTGCTGTGTTTTGTGCTGTTTGCCGTTTGTTTTTAGCGATTGTTCCCTGTATCTGGCATAAATTCCATTGCAGTAGTCAACATGGGCAAGGACCATGGATTGTACTAGTGTGCAGAAGTAATTTTTAATGTGTTTCCGTTTCCACATAGTTTGGAACATTTTCTTTGCAGTGTTTGAGATTTGTGTGCTGAGGGTCAGGTTGCATTCTATGGTGACTCCAATGATTTTTAGATTGTCAGATATCGGGAGGGATGTGCCCATGATGGAGATATTTGGGAAGTGGGCAGTGTTGTGTGGCGAAGTGATTATCAGGCATTGTGTTTTGTCCTTGTTCTGTTTAAGCTTGAAAGTTGGTGCCCAGGATTCCATTATGTTTATGCCATCTGTAAGCCTGGTTGTGATTTTGTGCAGATTCTTTTTAAAAGGAATGTAGATTGACACATCATTGGCATTTATGAGTGGGTTGAATCCTTGTTTGGATAGTGTTCGGGCAAGGAGGTCCATCATTGTTGAATAGTATTGGTGAGAGCAGCATGCCCTGTGGGACTCCACATACAGCAGTCCATGTGTGGACTTATTAGGATCTGGTGGTTAGGAATCCTAGGAGCCATTTGAGCACCTTCCCTCCTATGCTAATTTTGTCATGGATTCTTTTGAGGATTTGATGGTCAACCATGTCACATGCGCTCGATGTGTTGAACTATAGTAGGGGAATGTTTCTTCCATATGCTATTTCTTTTTGAAGTTAGCTAATAGTGTGATCAGCACTGTTTCGGTGCTGTGGTGAGATCTAAAGCCTGATTGAGATTCATGTAGTACGGAGAATTTGTTAATGTAGTCAGTTATCTGGTTGGCTGCTATGCTTTCCATTATTTTGGTTGTTAGAGGTATGGATGCCACTGGCCTGTAGTTCGAGGTGTCGTTGATGTTTTACTTGGTGTCTTTTGGGATTGGTGTAAGCAGTATATTTCCTTTTTTTCTGAGGGAAAGGCCTTCCTGGAACTTGCCTGTCAGATGAGAGGTGAGGTGGTCTATGAATTGATTAGGGGTGACTTTTATTATGTGATTGGAGCAGGTATCTAGCATGCAGTAGGCAGAGGAGAATTTTCTTAACATTTGTGCTACTGTCTCATTTGTGGGTTGTATGAAGGTGGTCCATGTCCTGTCCGCTGGGGCTTCTTCTGGAGGGTGGTCAAGTTCATCTATGGGAGTTTTGAGGTTTGTGTCATTTTGTGTTAGATTGTTCCTTGGGTTGAGGATCTTCTCTTCAAAGAATCTGGGAGGTCATCGTTCACCGTCATCAAAGACTTAGTGTTGATCAGTTTATTTATAATTTTGTATAATTTTTTTCATGCCCCTGTAGTCTGAGCCTATGTGTTCTTTGTAGTATTTCTTTTTAGCCTGTCTTGCGTATCCCTCCATGCTGTTTTCTTTGTTTCACTTTTGCTTTTCATCCATACTCGTTCAAGTCTTCTGCAAAGGGTTTTTGCCGTTTTCAGTTCTTTGTCATACCATGGGGCTGTTTTGCATCTCTGTCCAATATTTGTTTTCATTGGAACTATTTTGTCCAGTATGCTAATGCTTTTTTCGTCCCATTCCTCTAGGAACTCTTCTGTGTTAGTTGTTGGTGACCATTGGTCTTTATATATGGTAGACCAGGCATTAGAGAGTGATTACCAGAAAACTTAATTGAACTGAAAAGATGTACGATAAAAGAATAAACATATACCGTATAAAAAGTGCTTTATACGGTACGATTAGGTACCGCATACAGTTCAAGCTTCTCCTACTAACCTACAAATGCACTCGATCTGCAGCCCCTCCCTACCTCTCTACCCTCATCTCCCCCTACGTTCCTACCCGTAACCTCCGCTCTCAAGACAAATCCCTCCTCCCAGTACCCTTCTCCACCACCGCCAACTCCAGGCTCTGCCCTTTCTGCCTCGCCTCACCCCATGCTTGGAATAAACTCCCTGAGCCCATTCGCCAGGCCCCCTCCCTGCCCATCTTCAAATCCTTGCTCAAAGCCCACCTCTTCAATGTCACCTTCAGCACCTAACCACCTACCTCTATTCAGGAAATCTAGATTGCCCAACTTGACATTTCGTCCTTTAGATTGTAAGCTCCTTTGAGCAGGGACTGTCCTTCTTTGCTAAATTGTACAGCGCTGCGTAACCCTAGTAGTGCTCTAGAAATGTTAAGTAGTAGTAGTATGTGATAGATACCTGGAATGCCCTGCCATGGGAGGTGGTGGAAATGAAAACGGTAACAGAACTCAAAAATGTGTGGGATAAACACAAAGGAATCCTATATGGAAAGAGAATGGAACCAAACAAACTTAGGGCCCTGTTTAATAAGGTGCGTTAGTGTTTTTAGTGTGCCTACACTTAGCGCACGCACGCACTAACCATGTAGGCGCATATAGGGATATTGTAGGCACGTACATGGTTAACGTGCGTACGTGGTCAATGCACGTTAAAAACTTTAACACGCCTATAACGCTGCTTAGTAAACAAGGTTCTTAGTGATGCTTAGATGGCAACTCGGTAATTGGGAAGCAAAGCCAGTGTCAGGCAGATTTCTATGGTCTGTGCCCTAATCATGGCTGGATAGCTTCAGCTTCAGTAGTTGGAGGACAAGGCCAGTGCTAGGCAGACTTCTAAGGTCTGTGCCCTGAAAGGGCAAGGAGAAGTCAAAATCAAGAACCAGACAAAATCGAACTCTCTATACCTGTTTGCTTCAATCAATTTGTCACTAATGAACATTAATGCATTACCTCCTTATCTCTCACGCCTGAAATCAGGGCCACCAAGAGGGGGGAACAGGGGGGACAAAATTCCCGGACCCAGGCCTCCAAGGGGGGCCCGGCGCCGCAGTCCCACCCGCTACTGGGCCCCTTCCACCAAACCCCCGCACATGCAGGACGTCAGACGCACAGAAGCCCTGCAGAGTACAGCGAAGATCAGCTGAGAGGAGCGCGTCTGTGGGCCGTGCACACCGGAGTCAGAAGACAGCACTTCTGCTCATGGGGGTTCGGGTGGAAGGGGCCCGGCCCGGTGGCGGAGGTGGGTGGGACTGTGGCGCCGGGCCCCCCTCAGGGGGGGCGGCGACAACCTGGGGGGTGGCAGTGGGGGCGGGGCGGGGGACCCGGGGGCAGCCTTGTCCCGGGCCCGGCCCAGTCTCTCAGCGGGCCTGCCTGAAATGAACTATCTAACTTACTTTATCATTTATTTCAACATTTATGAACTTTAATGTAATACTACTTTGTATTTCTCATTCCGGAAATGGCAATCGCCATTACGACATAAGGTAAGCCACATTGAGCCTGCAAAAAGGTGGGAAAATGCGGGATACAAACGCAACAGATAAATAAATAAATATGTAGTATCGCATCATACCTTATGCTATGAGTTTACCTTGTTGGGCAGACTGGAAGGACCGTACAAGCCTTTATCTGCCGTCATCTCCTATGTTCCTATATTTGTTGACACGTAAAGGAGGAACAACCATTTTGCAAATATACACATGTACAAAATGAGTGGCATCAACTCGGCAGCTTCCACATAGATGTGCCAGCACTTATACATGGAAACAGCTTTTTGAACTCATCGTTTACATGTTTATGCAATCTATAGGTGGCAGTTCTATAAGTGCACACCTCCTTTTAGATGCTCTGATGCCACATGGTGAAGGGTCTATTGTATAACAGTATCTAGGTGCCCAGATTCTGTCATAGAATACTAGCCTAACCCGGCATCGGCATACCATATATTTAGGTACTTACAGACAGGGGCATAGCTACGTGGGGCCACGGGAGCCTGGGCCCCCATAGATTTGGCCCTGGACCCCCCTGCCGACGACCCTCTCAACCCCCCTCCCGCCGCCAACCCACCATCAACCCGCCGTCGAGTCGTCTACCTTTGCTGGCAGGGACCCCAACCCCCACCAGCCGAGGTCCTCTTCTTCCTTAGTTCTGTTTCTGAGTCTGACGTCCTGCACGTACAACATGCAGGAAGTCAGACTCAGAAACAGAACAAAGGAAGAAGAGGACCTCGGCTGGTGGGGGTTGGGGTCCCCCGACAGCAAAGGTAGGCGACGGCGGGGGAGGGTTGGCGGCGGGAGAGGGGGTCGAGAGGGTTGTCGGCGGGGGGGGGGGTCAAAGTTGGTGGTGGTGGTGGCGGCAGCGGCGGCAGCGGGGGGGGGGGGGTCGGCAATGGCGGGGGGGTCGGCAGCGCCGGGGGGGGCTAAAATGTGCCCCCTCACCTCGAGCTCTGGACCCCCCCTCCCACCGAAGTCTGGCTACGCCCCTGCTTACAGATACTTCAGCCATAGATTTGGCGTAACTGTGGGCACCCAAATGTGGGAAGGTGGGACTGGAGGTTGGGAGGCAGGGATAGCGCTGGGCAGACTTATACGGTCTGTGCCAGAGCCGGTGGTTGGGAGGAGGGGCTGGTGCTGGGCAGACTTATATGGTCTGTGCCCTGAAGAGCACAGGTACAAATCAAAGTAGGGTATACACAAAAGTAGCACACATGAGTTGTCTTGTTAGGCAGACTGGATGGACCATTCAGGTCTTTTTCTGCCGTCATCTACTATGTTACTATGTATATAGAAACATAGTAACAAAGTAGATGACGGCAGATAAAGACTTCTAAGGTTCATCCAGTCTGTCCAAGATAAACACATTACATATGGTATGTGATACTTCATATGTATACCTAGTCTTGATTTGTTCTTGCCATTTTCAGGGCATAGACCATAGAAGTCTGCCCAGCACTGTCCTTGTTCTCCAACTTCTGAAGCTAAATCTGTCCAGCCACAATCAGAGCACAGATCGTAAAAGTTTGCCCAGTACCAGCTTTGCTTCCCAATTGCCAGTGTTGCTTCCTAATCTCCGCTAAACTTGCTTGGACCCATTCCTTCTAAACAGGATTCCTTTGTGTTTATCCCACACATTTTTGAATTCTGTTACCGTTTTCATCTCCACCACCTCCCGAGGGAGGGCATTCCAGGTTTCTACCACCCTCTTCAAGAAAAAATACTTCCTGACATACATTATTCCTGAGTCAGCCCCCTTTCAGCCTCAGTTCATGTCCTCTAGTTGTAGCACCTTCCAATCTCTGGAAAAGATTTATTTGAAGATTAATACCTTTTAAATATTTGAATGTCTATCATATCATCTCTGTTTCTCCTTTCCTCCAAGGTATACATGTTCAGGTCAATGAGTCTCTCCTTGTAAGTCTTGCAACGCAAATCCCATACCATTTCTGTCACTTTTCTTTGAACTGCTTTCAAGTCTTTTTACATCCTTAGTAAGATACGGCCTCCAAAACTGAACACAATACTCCACGTGTGGCCTCACCAACAACTTTTGAAGGGCATCAACACCTCCTTTTTTCTACTGGTTATATCCCTCTCTAACCCTACATGTATAACTGGAAGCCCTGCCCATACCCCTCCTATGTTTTGCCCACACAGTGGTGTAACCACGGTGAAGGGGGGGCTCAGGGGACTGGACCCCCTCACCATCTGCTCAGGCCCCCTCTGTTTTAATGGCTGGCAGGGATGCCAAACCCCGCTAGCCGAAGAAGTCTCCTGACTGTGCTGTCTCAGCAGCACTTAAGTTCAGCCATCAAGGCCAGCTCTCTCACACAAGCTCAATTCAACATGACTGAACTGAGCATGTACAGGAGTGCCAAAGTTGGCAGCTGAAGTGCCCCTCTGACTTGAGCGCTGCTATGGCAGGACTGGCAGGAGACCAATTCTGTGGGATGCATTTGTTTAGAGAGAGATTCTAGAAGCACAAGTGGGACTCACGCAGGAGACCTCTTCGGCTAGCATGGCTTGGTATCCCCGCCAACAAAGTTATACTTCAATGTGGCAGGGGTGGCGGTAGAGGAGAAGGGAAGGTTGAGAGAATACCCGAGTCCCTCAGTCCACATGTACCCTCCCTTGTATTTGCGTACTATTAGCACTTATGTATACCCTTATAAAATAGGGCTTTTACATGCAAGCGCTACTTTTCACCACACTTAAGCAAGCAAAGGGGCACATATTCATGCACGTCTAGTTATAGAATCACCCTTCACTCCCATAAGTGGTGTTAATATGTGTCCCAGCGTGAGACCCATCCACTGGAATAGTGGTGGGCCAAGTTACATAACTTAAACAGCTGAAAAGCACTGAATAGGCCTGAGAATCAGATGATGGCCTTATAGCTGAGGGCCTGCAAGAGCAGGACTGCTTGGTGAGTCTTATTGAAACCTGGTACAACTTTCAAATTAAGTGTAACACTTAAGATGGAGGAATTAATGACAGAAATGATAAGAAGTTTGGTTGTTAAGATGGAGTCTGTCTTCATAAGATGGCTCCCAGAGTCACAAGATACAAAGACACAGATCTCTCTCAATATTAGGAAAGAGGTTTTACAAGTGTTGAAATTGGCATTATGAAGAAATCTTAGAAAGGAGGGGCAGGTGGGCACCTGACCTGTGGTTAAGTATGATTCAGAGATGAAGAAAGATTAGAAAAAAAGTCCCTCTCCAATTGAGTTGTATGGACTGTAAATGCTATATAAGAGGTGTGCATCAGAGCTGTAGCCGGAGTCCCTCCCCAACTTGACTCGGACAACGGCGAAGCTCTGGCCGGTTGAACCCAGAATCTGACTGATGTATGTACCAACTTGAAGTCCTGATTGGGTGAGAATAAAAGACTATTTCTTTCACTAAACTTTTCCAGTCTCAGTTTCAATCTCTTCTTTCTCTTTAAACTGTTTCACAGACACACAAGTAAAATTCTATCTCACTATTCTCTAGTCTCTGTGTTAATTTCTCTGTTTCATTTCACACCTTATATCACATAAATAGACTATCTTTTAAACTCTAGTACATCATGTGGGAGAATAGATGCCCTAGGATGTCCTTGGAAATTAGGAGCCAGAAAACAGAGGTCATATTTAGGAGACTTATTATGAGCCTTCTGAAACCCTCTCTCCACCTCCGTGGGCAAGGGTCCTGCAGGGGTCTAGAGAGGGGTAATTAAAAACAGTGGATACTTCTAAAATGGCCTCCAAAGAGTGATGAAAATGGAAAGGGGTCCCTGAACTTGCCACCAAACTTCGCAACTTTTTTTGCAACAGCATCAGAATCACCTTCAGAAACAAGGTTTCACAGGGTACATCATCCCCCTGGTTCTTTCTCCTCTGAATATAGAGAATGGGTGGGCAACAAGCCAGTAGGGTTTTCAAGGTTTCCACAATGAATATACATGGGATTGTACTACTTCCACTGAATGCAGACAGATCTTGTGCATATTCATTGTTGAAATCGGGAAAACCTGACGGGGTTGTGGCCCTCGAGATCTGTGGTTGACAACGCCTGGTAAAGAGGATGCTGAGTTGAGACAAATGAAAGAGCTCACTACACTACTGTTCTCTACCTTGTATTGTAAGGAGGTGAAGCAGTTTGTGGAAAAGTTCTGACTATAATATATCATCCCAGCCTTATGTATTCCAAGAATCATCTACTAGCTGATCCACACAGGGGGATCAGAATCCACCTGCATCGTAGTGTGACAGAACATCACATCCAGAAGACTGAAGAACAAGAACATATACCTTGAATGCATGGCCCGAAAGAGCAGCCTACCATTAGGGGCTACAGTAGATACAGATGCTGTCCAAAATCACCCATCGCCTGTCCTGGCTAAGGACAATGAATTCAGAGGCCACATCCCAAGGAAACATCCAACACAGCGTGGAAAACCCCACAAGTATCAACACCCCAGACTACACCCTTCCTATCTCAGACAGCCTGAAAATCCTCGGCGTTACAATAGACCGCAACTTAACACTGGAGAGCCAAGTGGCATCCACTACAAAGAAAATGTTCCATTCAATGTGGAAACTCAAACGCTTGAAACAATTCTTCCCGAGGGAAACATTTCACAGCCTGGTACAATCAATGGTACTAAGCCACGTAGACTACTGCAATGGAATTTATGCGGGATGCAAAGAACAGACCTTAAAGGAACTTCAGACCGCTCAAAACACGGCAGCTAGACTTATATTTGGAAAAACGCGATTTGAAAGCGCAAAACCCCTCCGTGGAAAAACTACACTGGCTCCCAATCAAATAACGCATTGCTTTCAAAATCTGCACCCTGGTTCACAAAATTATCTACGGTGAAGCCCCGGGATACATGACAGACTTGATCGACTTACCAACTAGAAAAACATCAGAATCAACAAGAACATATCTAAATCTGCACTACCCAAGCTGCAAAGGACTCAAATACAAATCAACTTACGCATCCTGCTTTTCCTACATAAGCACACAACTGTGGAACACATAACCAAAAGCCTTGAAAACGACGCACAACCACCTAAACTTCCGGAAATCACTAAAAACTAACCTGTTTAAAAAGGCATACCCTACCAATCCAACCTAAATGCCTGATCACTGCGACACATCAAAACGTAAGTACGTAATGGACATAACTCAACTCTTCCGTTGTACGATTCCCTAATTGTGGCTAAGCCACACGAACTTTATCTTACCACAACATCACTTTGTATTTGTTCTTACCGGAGTCAGTAAATGCCTCTCCGGTACCAAGTAAGCCACATTGAACCTACAAATAGGTGGGAAAATGTGGGATACAAATGTAACAAATAAATAAATAAATGTTCTATGGACTTTTTATACAATGAAGGAGTAGTCTAATGGTTACAGCAGTGGGCTGAGAACCAGGGGAGCACAGTTCAAATCCTATTGTGGCTCCCTGTGACCTTGGGCAAGTCACTTAACTCTCCATTGCCTCAGGTACAACCTTAGATTTTGAGCCCTCCAGGGACAGAAATACCTACTGAACCTGATCGTAACTTGCCTTCAGCTAACTAAAAAAGGCGAGAGATAAATCTAAAATCTTTTTCTTCTTTTCTCAAGATAAACCAGAACAGCCATGCTAGATGTTTAGAGATTCGTCTGCTATCATATAGTAACATAGTAAATGATGGCAGATAAAGACCTGTACGGTCCATCCAGTCTGCCCAACAAGATAAACTCATTTTACATGGTATGTGATACTTTATATGTATACCCGAGTTTGATTGGTCCTTGCCATTCTCAGGGCACAGACCATAGAAGTCTGTCCAGTACTGTTCTTGTACTAAAAGTTCTAAAACTAACGTTGAAGCCCCTTAAATTTTACACTCAAGCCCATCCATATCTATTCAGTCACGATCAGGGCGTAGACCGTAGAAGTCTGCCCACACTGGTTTTGCTTCCCAATTACCAGTGTTGCCACCCAATCTCCGCTAAGATTCCATGGATCCATTCCTTCTAAACAGGATTCCTTTGTGTTTATTCCATGCATGTTTGAATTCCATTACCATTTTCATCTCCACCTCCTCCCGCGGGAGGGCATTCCATGTATCCACCACCCAAAGAAAGTTTCTCTTCTTTGTCAAGAATCACAGTGTGCTCCAAATGGAGACAGTATCCATCCAGGCATTCCATGAACTGACACAGATGACATAGTAACATAGTAGATGACGGCAGAAAAAGACCTGCATGGTCCATCCAGTCTGCCCAACAAGATAAACTCATATGTGTATACCTTACCTTGATTTGTACCTGCCTTTTTCAGGGCACAGACCGTACAAGTCTGCCCAGCAGTATTTCCCGCCTCCCAACCACCAGTTCCGCCTCCCACCTCCGGCTCTGGCACAGACCGTATAAGTCTGCCCTCCACTATCCTCGCCTCCCAACCGCCAACCTCTTTTCCCCCACCTGCTCCGCCACCCAATTTCGGCTAAGCTTCTGAAGATCCATTCCTACTGCACAGGATTCCTTTATGCACATCCCATGCATGTTTGAATTCCTTTACCGTTTTCATTTCCACCACCTCCCGCGGGAGGGCATTCCAAGCATCCACCACCCTCTCCGTGAAAAAATACTTCCTGACATCTTTTTTGAGTCTGCCCCCCTTCAATCTCATTTCATGTCCTCTCGTTCTACCGCCTTCCCATCTCCGGAAAAGATTTTTTTGCGGATTAATACCTTTCAAGTATTTGAACGTCTGTATCATATCACCCCTGTTCCTCCTTTCCTCCAGGGTATACATGTTCAGGTCAGCAAGTCTCTGCTCATACGTCTTGGAACGCAAATCCCATACCATTTTCGTAGCTTTTCTTTGCACCGCTTCCATTTTTTTAACATCCTTCGCAAGGTACGGCCTCCAAAACTGAACACAATACTCCAGGTGGGGCCTCACCAACGACTTGTACAGGGGCATCAACACTTCCTTTCTTCTGCTGATCACACCTCTCTCTATACAGCCTAGCAGAAGGTGGATGTGATATTCTGCCTTTTTGTAGTACTGCAAAAGTGGTTTACATATATATAAATCATTTTCACACTAAAATAGTGAGTTAAGTGACTAGTAGCCTAGCAAGTACCCCATCATTGCTAGATCCAAGGAGGAAGATAAAGTATGAAGCCAACAGCAAACACTTTACTCTAGTGTCTCTGCAGACCACAGGGTAGTTGGGCTGGTACCAAGAGGCTAGAATTCCCCAGAAACCAACTGGATAGGAACCAGCAGGTTGGAGTGGTAATCTGTGTTACTATATTACCATGCTTATTATGTACATAGGAAGAAAATATGCCATCTAATTTTCTCTAAATCCAATGTATCTGACAGGTGGCACTGAATTCTACTAGTCACTTAACTCACTATTTTAGTGTGAAAATGATTTATATATATGTAAACCACTTTTGCTGTACTACAAAAAGGCAGAATATCACATCCACCCTCTCCTATATTAGCGCTCAGTTGTGGAATGGGCTGCCTCACTTGGTCAAACTTACTCCTGATCACCCGACCTTCAAGAAGCGCCTCAAGACCTTTCTTTTTGGAAAAGCTTACGCTCCAAACCCGACTGGCATCTTTTACTTCTGAATTACAACTGTCGTAGTGACATACTGCTCATCGCTACTCTTTCCCCTTTTCCCTCCTTAGCTATTACTCTCTCTTTCTTACGCTCTTATGACATGTATGTTTGTTTGTTTATTTATTTATTTATTTTATTGCATTTGTATCCCACATTTTCCCACCTTTTTGCGGGCTCAGTGTGGCTTACAATACATTATGAATGATGGAAATACATTATGTTACAATTCGGTTATGGATTACATTGTGAAGAGTTATACGAGACAAAATCAAAGTATCGTTAAGGAATATATCAATGGAAGAGAACGTTGAAACATTGGCAGGAAACAACGAGAAGCTAAAGGGCAATATACAATAGCAAAAAACATATGGTATACATTTTTTTTTCTGTGAGTAGAGGTATGAGTGTGGTGAGATTTCAGGATTGTTGAATTGTTGTATGCTTTTGTAGACTGTTGTATGCCACATTGGGCCTGCCCATGGGTGGGGATATTGTGGGATATAAATGCTATAAATAAATAAATAAATCTGTGACCCTTTGCACTTTATTATAATCCATTTATAACAGACACATATTCAATGTCATTCTAATTTGCAATCTCTCTGATGCTGCTGTTGTGAGCATTAATTTTTTTCAATAGTTTATAAAACAAAAAAGAAAGGTTGAAGATAGGGAAACGGAAGGAGACATTTCAAAGGATATAATACATAGTAACATAGTAACATAGTAGATGACGGCAGAAAAAGACCTGCATGGTCCATCCAGTCTGCCCAACAAGATAAACTCAAATGTGTATACCTTACCTTGATTTGTACCTGCCTTTTTCAGGGCACAGACCGTACAAGTCTGCCCAGCAGTATTTCCCGCCTCCCAACCACCAGTCCCGCCTCCCATCACCGGCTCTGGCACAGACCATATAAGTCTGCCCTCCACTATCCTCGCCTCCCACCCACCAACCTCTGTTCCCCCACCTGCTCCGCCACCCAATTTCGGCTAAGCTTCTGAGGATCCATTCCTGCTGCACAGGATTCCTTTATGCATATCCCACGCATGTTTGAATTCCGTTACCGTTTTCATCTCCACCAAATAAATAAATAATAAATATGTACATCCAAAACAACTGACTACAAGTACAGCATAATCAGCATACAGCTTACAGTGGAACTATGTTCAAATTCAGAAACATTTCCAGCAACTTAAATTCAGTCATATCCAAACACTGAAAATCACTGCCAATCATTACAATGCCAAAAAAACAACTGAAAATTTGATTCTGTTGAGCCTGAAGCCTTTATATTTTATATCACGGGGGGGGGGGGGGGGGGGTTAACCATTTTCAAACAATATAACCTTTCTTTCTATGTATTTTTGTGTTTGGTTGGGTTAAACTGATTTGGGTTGGGTTGGGTTGGGTTGGACTGGTATTACATTTGGTTGGGTTAGGTTTATTTGTATTTGGGATGTATTGGATTACATTGCATATAATTTGGCTCGTTGGATAGGGCCAGGTTGGACTGCATTTGTTTGGTTTGGAATGGATTGAATTTGGTTGGGTTAAGCTGAGTTGAGTGAATCTGCTTTGTGTTTCAGTTAGGTTTCACCTGTTAGAGAGTAAGTTGAGATGATCAATTTTGCACTGGATTTGGTTTGTTAATAAAAAAGAAGAAATTCCTTATTGCTCAGCATTTTCATATTTGGCATTTAGGCCTGTTGTCAAATTACAAATCCGATGACTCACTCATTGGCAGTAACCTGAAATTTACATGAACTATTTTCATGTTTGAATTTGTAATCAATGGCTTCATAATATGAAGAACAATTAGTACAACTCATCTTTCTCCCATCCCACCCAATAATCTGAGACTTAGAAGCACAAAGAAGTTTCTTTTATTTTATGAATCAGAGTTGATCCCTGAATCTTTGGAGAACTTGAAGGCAAATACAGTCAGAATGAATGAAAATATTATTTAAAAAAAAGAAGCTTTGATAGAATGCATGTTATTTATATAAAGATTGATGATCTGACTGCAGAATTGAATAAGAGAATTGACTCACAAGTACAGACCTGGGAATTAATGTAAAATCACTACAAACGGAGAATTCCATTTTGATCTCAGATGATGTACTGTGTTGGGGACGCTGTTGAGGTAACATTTCCATTTCCTGGAAGGAAAGTAAGGAGGTACGCAGAGAAGTAGGGCGTCTTGCACAACAGTGACACCTAATGGCCAAGCTGCACACATATTGTCTTCTTGAAGGAGCTGCAGTCTGTGGTCCCTTGCCAAGGAACTTTGATGTAATGTTTTGCTAAACAGGAGGAAAGAGAGAGATAAACAAGAGTAAAACCATAGGTAGTTACAAATGATATCTCATGAGATGTAGAGCTCCATTGAGTGATTGTGCTTGAACTCTACAAAGAGCAAGAGGGAACTGCCAAACGAAAGCATAAATGCAGAAAAATGCTATGAAAGACAGAGGAAGAGGACTTTATCTGCCATCATCACTACATTTCTATGTTAAGCTATGCAGCTGAAGGAGTGAGACTCGCTGGGAATCTAATGGTTCAAAGGGTGGGCTTGAACCTGAAATAGTTACATGATGTGGCCATCTACATACCTTTTGATACTCAGTTACATGATATCCTAGACATAATTCAGACCACCTTAGACCTGATGGAGAACTGGGCATCATCTTTCCACCTAAAACTAAATAGGGAGAAAGCCAAATTTCTTATAATCCATAATCCCAATAACTTCCCCTTCCCAGTCCAGCTTCACCGTCAACCAAGTAATCTACCCACTGGAAACATCTCTGAAAATTCTCAGAATCGTTATAGATCATCAATTAACAGGAGAAGACCAAGTTAACACCGTGGTATCTAAGACCTTCAGATCATTATAGAAGCTTAAAAGAATTAGATCCTTTTTCCCCTCCAATACCTTCTGAACAATTTGGCTAGCATTAGTCCTATCACAACTGGACTACTGCAATGCATATTACCTAGGGAATAAAGAATCTTTAATCAAAAAAAATGCAAACTACCTTAAACACGGCCACGTGTCGAGAGCTTCAAAATTCAACAGAGCTTCTCCCTTACTTTCCAAACGACACTGGTTTCCAATCAGAGCTAGAAGAATCTTCAAAACCTGCACATTCATTTACAAAATAATAAATGGTTTGGCATCTGAATACATGTTGGGTTTAATTGATTTACCAGCTCGAAATGCGTCCGTAAAATCCAGAAAATATCTTATACTTTATTATCCTAACTATAAAAACATCAATTTCAAGTCTATATTATGCAAAGATTTCTCTCACATAGGCACTAAATGGTGGAATGATTTACCAGTTGAAATTACACAAATTTCCAACTATTTAATATTGTGAAACTTTCTGAAAACTTTTCTCTTTGAAACATTCATGAAATGAGTATGTTATCTATCGAATTCTAGTGTTTCTGTAAAAGCCTATGAACTCTAGCTAAGTTGCTTTAACGGATCAATCTTTACATTAATATTTGTATCTGCATTTAATTAACTGTTGTAAACCACATAGAGCTGAGTAATTGGTATTCAGATTATGTGGGATAGAAGAACCAAAATAAATAAATACATAATAAAATAAATATTGAAACCCTACATGTATTACCTGTGGAAATGGAAGTTCATTTTTGAAGAGATTCTCTGTGCGCTCTTTCCCTTTGAAAATACAGCCATCTCTGGGGTTTCTTTTCAGTATGTGCCATTTGGATGTCCAGTCTCCCAGTCTCATAAGGTCCTCTTGCAATTTAGCAAGTTGAAATAACTTTAAGCCATCAGCAAATTTAATTACCTCACTAGTTATTCTCATCTACTACTACTACTTAACATTTCTAGAGCGCTACTAGGGTTACGCAGCGCTGTACAATTTAACAAAGAGAGACAGTCCCTGCTCAAAGAGCTTACAATCTAATAGACAAGTGAACGGTCGGTCCGATAGGGGCAGTCAAATTGGGGCAGTCTGGATTCACTGAACGGTAAGGGTTAGGTGCCGAACGCAGCATTGAAGAGGTGGGCTTTAAGCAAAGACTTGAAGATGGGCAGGGAGGGGGCTTGGCGTAAGGGTTCAGGAAGGTTGTTCCAAGCATAGGGTGAGGCAAGGCAGAATGAGCGGAGCCTGGAGTTGGCGGTGGTGGAGAAGGGTACTGAGAGGAGGGATTTATCCTGTGAACGGAGGTTACGGGCGGGAATGTAAGGGGAGATGAGGGTAGAGAGGTAGTGAGGGGCAGCAGACTGAGTGCATTTGTAGATCATTTATAAATAAATTTATAAATAAATTTATAAATTTATAAATTTATAAATATAAATATGTTACAACGCAATGGTCCAAGCACAGACCCCTGGGGAGCCCCGCTATCTACCCTTCTCCATTGAGAATACTGACCATTTAACCCCACTCTCTGTTTTCTATCTTTTAACCAGTTCTTAATCCACAATAGGACATTACCTTCTATTCAATGACTTTCTAATTTCCTCAGGAGTCTTTCATGAGGTACTTTTCAAATGCCCCCCTTTAACTTTGGCCGGCCCTGCGACGGAAAGCAGTTGGAGCCGGCCAAAATCGGCTTTCGATTATACCAATTTGGCCGGGTTTAGGAGATCGCCGGCCATCTCCCGATTTGTGTCAGAAGATCGCCGGCCATCTCCTTCGAAAATAAGCAGGAATGGCAGTATATGTACACATTGACACTTAAATGCCATAATCCCACTTAAGCGCTATTCTGTAAATACCAGATATCCACAGGCAACTTTCATGCCATGGGCCTGACGTTCAAATTGATTTAAACAACCAGGAGAGGCTCCTGACCATTTAAGTCTCCTCTCTGGGTCTAACCAAGCATTTTCACAATACTTAACTGGATAGTTGCCACTGAAAATGCCCGGTTACTGCTCAAACCAAAACCAGCTCTTTTGGGGCATTCCAGGGGTGGAGTCTAAGATAACCGCAGTCCTATCTTTATGTGGCTCTTCATAGCCAGTTAAGTGCCAAATACTGCACTTAATCGGCTATGTTTTAGCCAGCTCCGGAAATGGCCAGAGCCGAGACATGACCCTGCTGAATACCAGGCCCTATGTATTTTAGAGGTAGGTTTACACGTAGGTGGACTCTGAGCAGAACATGGGCAGGACTCATTTATGCAGGAAGAAGGGAGCAAAGAAAGGAGAGGACCAGGAGAAATAAATGTTCTGTGGGGGCCCTGGGTGTAAATCCATTGGTGGACCAGCCTGCAACAGGGCCACTCCCTTACAGAGAGCACCCACCGTAGAACCTGAATTTGGAGTGAAAAGAGACTTTCAGGATGCTTTGAATTTCCAGCCAGGAGTCAGATAAAAGCCAAGAAAGACAGTTTACAGTTACCAAAGATGGCCACCATTCCTGCTCCAATCTGAGAGTTCACTGTTTCCACACACGAGGCTGTAAGTAAAAGTTTTAACCATCATGTTGTTGCCTGATGAGACGAAGCGAAGGCAAAAAAGGAGGTAAAAAATCCTCACGACACCGTGAAGATGAAACAAAAAAGTGAGGAGAATGGATGAGGATACCAACTGTTTTATATTTATTCACTTAAAAAATTACATGTGCATAACAGCGACCTGACACGGCCGTGTTTCGGCACAATGGCCTGCTTCAGGGGTCTTTATAACCTTGAATGATGTAGTTTAGAATATTTGTTCCAAGGGAAATAACAGGAAACAAATCTCTCTGGTCTCCTCTCTTCAAAATAATATATATGAGATATATATATTTTTTTAAAAACGAGCATCTAAATACTCCTCTCCTAAGGATAGCTCTTAGGAGAGGAGTATTTAGATGCTCGTTTTTTAAAAAATATATACAGTGGGGGAAATAAGTATTTGATCCCTTGCTGATTTTGTAAGTTTGCCCACTGACAAAGACATGAGCAGCCCATAATTGAAGGGTAGGTTATTGGTAACAGTGAGAGATAGCACATCACAAATTAAATCCGGAAAATCACATTGTGGAAAGTATATGAATTTATTTGCATTCTGCAGAGGGAAATAAGTATTTGATCCCCCACCAACCAGTAAGAGATCTGGCCCCTACAGACCAGGTAGATGCTCCAAATCAACTCGTTACCTGCATGACAGACAGCTGTCGGCAATGGTCACCTGTATGAAAGACACCTGTCCACAGACTCAGTGAATCAGTCAGACTCTAACCTCTACAAAATGGCCAAGAGCAAGGAGCTGTCTAAGGATGTCAGGGACAAGATCATACACCTGCACAAGGCTGGAATGGGCTACAAAACCATCAGTAAGACGCTGGGCGAGAAGGAGACAACTGTTGGTGCCATAGTAAGAAAATGGAAGAAGTACAAAATGACTGTCAATCGACAAAGATCTGGGGCTCCACGCAAAATCTCACCTCGTGGGGTATCCTTGATCATGAGGAAGGTTAGAAATCAGCCTACAACTACAAGGGGGGAACTTGTCAATGATCTCAAGGCAGCTGGGACCACTGTCACCACGAAAACCATTGGTAACACATTACGACATAACGGATTGCAATCCTGCAGTGCCCGCAAGGTCCCCCTGCTCCGGAAGGCACATGTGACGGCCCGTCTGAAGTTTGCCAGTGAACACCTGGATGATGCCGAGAGTGATTGGGAGAAGGTGCTGTGGTCAGATGAGACAAAAATTGAGCTCTTTGGCATGAACTCAACTCGCCGTGTTTGGAGGAAGAGAAATGCTGCCTATGACCCAAAGAACACCGTCCCCACTGTCAAGCATGGAGTTGGAAATGTTATGTTTTGGGGGTGTTTCTCTGCTAAGGGCACAGGACTACTTCACCGCATCAATGGGAGAATGGATGGGGCCATGTACCGTACAATTCTGAGTGACAACCTCCTTCCCTCCGCCAGGGCCTTAAAAATGGGTCGTGGCTGGGTCTTCCAGCACGACAATGACCCAAAACATACAGCCAAGGCAACAAAGGAGTGGCTCAGGAAGAAGCACATTAGGGTCATGGAGTGACCTAGCCAGTCACCAGACCTTAATCCCATTGAAAACTTATGGAGGGAGCTGAAGCTGCGAGTTGCCAAGCGACAGCCCAGAACTCTTAATGATTTAGAGATGATCTGCAAAGAGGAGTGGACCAAAATTCTTCCTGACATGTGTGCAAACCTCATCATCAACTACAGAAGACGTCTGACCGCTGTGCTTGCCAACAAGGGTTTTGCCACCAAGTATTAGGTCTTGTTTGCCAGAGGGATCAAATACTTATTTCCCTCTGCAGAATGCAAATAAATTCATATACTTTCCAAAATGTGATTTTCCGGATTTAATTTGTGATGTGCTATCTCTCACTGTTACCAATAACCTACCCTTCAATTATGGGCTGCTCATGTCTTTGTCAGTGGGCAAACTTACAAAATCAGCAAGGGATCAAATACTTATTTCCCCCACTGTATATCTCATATTTTGAAGAGAGGAGACCAGTTGGTATCCTCATCCATTCTCCTCACTTTTTTGTTTCATCTTCACGTTGCCTGATGAGAACCATACCTTTTACCCTGTCTGAGGCAAGTGTGGTTTGCCACCGAGGATAAGAACATAACTATTGCCAAACTGGGACAGACTGAAGATCCATCAAGCCCAGCATCCTGTTTGCAACAGTGGCCAATCCAGGTTACAAGTACCTGGCAAGATCCCAAAACAGTACAATACATGTTATGCTGCTTATCCTAGAAATAAGCAGTGGATTTTCCCCAAATCCATCTTAATAATAGCTTATGGACTTTTTTTTAAGAAGCTATCCAAAACTTTTTTATGTTTTATGTTTAAATCATTTTTATTACGGAAGTAAACATTGACACTGTGAATATTTAAACCATTTGTTACAACTTAAACTTTTCACAAATATAACCATGCTAACATCATTACTTCTAACAGGTTCCCAGCTCCTTTTCCCCCCCCTTACCCGCACATCCTTACCCCACCCTCCCCCCTTCCACCCCTATCCCTTCCCCTTGCTTTTCCCCCCCTCCCCCCCCTACTCCCTGGTATCCTGAACCAACTTGTCTAAATCCAATGTGGCTCAGGCTCTTTATAGTTATCTGTTCAACAGTCGGCTCCTCGCCGCCGGGGTCAATGTACTCAGAAATAAACACCAACATTGCTGCCAATTCTCTCCAGTCCTTGAAGGAATATCCCAGACTGCCATCCTCTCCATTCGCATCAGAGTAATCATACGCAACCTCCATTCTTGCAAAGTCGGACATTTATTTGTAATCCAGTTGGCCATTATGCATTGCTTTGCTATTATGATAGTTTTTCCTAAGAATACCTTCAATCCTTTCACGGTGCGCCACGGCGCTCTGTAGTAATCCAAAACCTTTTTAAACCCCACTAAGCTTTTACTGCATTCTCTGGCAACGAATTCCAGAGTTTAATTACATGTTGAGAGAAGAAACATTTCCCCAATTTGTTTTAAATTTACTACTTTGTACAGTAGCTTCATTGCGTGCCCCCTAGTCCTGGTATTTTTGGAAAGAGTAAACGTCTACCCATTCCACTCCACTCATTATTTTATAGACCTCTATCGTATCTCCCCTCAACCGTCTCTTCTCCAAGCTGAAGAGCCCTAGACGCTTTAGCCTTTCCTCATAAGGAAATCGTCCCATCCCCTTTATCATTTTCATCGCCTTTCTCTGTACCTTTTCTAATTCCACTATATCTTTTTTGAGATGCGGTGACCAGCACTGCACACAGAATTTGAGATGCGGTCGCACCATGGAGCGATACAAAGGCATTATAATTTCCTCATTTTTGTTTTCCATTCCTTTCCTAATAATACCTAACATTCTGTTTGCTTTCATATCCACCGCTGCACACTGAGCAGAGTGTATATTAGGGGTTTCGTAGGAATCCACGCTTAGCTCTTGGTCTTTCTGATCTCCCCGAACATAGGCGGTCGGTGGCCCAACTGTTTGGGGAGGCTAAAGGGGGCGGGGTGGAGCTTAAATCCATAATTGTCTGATAACACGCAGAAAAAATAAATAAATACAAATAAAAGTCACAATTAATACCTTTTATTAAATTTAGATATTAGATATGTATCATATGTCAAAGAATAAAGTGGTTGCTCAAAGCATATACTAACCACAATCGCTCAACTGCAAAACACTATGCACAACTTTGTCCAAAAACACACGCAGAACCTTACTGTACCATAAATATTACACTGGGCAGAACCTAATACACCAATATACCACCCATACAGAAAATGCAGACTGTCAACAATATGAAACAAGGGATCATATCATCACAATTCTCATGTCGAGCCACAAAACACCCTAATTCATGTTTAATGTGGGATAAAATGCCATAAATAAGTAAATAAATATAAACTTTTAATGTTGAGCACCTGATTCTCAAAGTGGACATATTCCAAACACTATAATGAAAATAAAATGATCTTTTCTACCTTTGTTGTCTGGTGACTTTTTCTGATCATGCTGGCCCAGTATCCGTTCTGCTGCCATCTGTCCTCAGTGCAGGTCAGGAAGTCATCCTCCTTAAATATCTCCCTGGCAACCCAGGACACCTCCAGCCAACCCCCCCCCCCCCCCCCCCTGCTTTCCCAGCAGTAAGGTAAACAAACCATAAACCAATTTCTACAACTGCTAGAGGGCTTTCACTGCAGCTCCTGCTGTGAGGATGGAGGTAAATCAAAAATTTAATCCCCTCAGAGCAGCTGGACTCCACAGCTGATCCATTCTGCTGCAGCAGGGGGGAGGCTTAGCCTCTCCAAGCCTCTTATACCGGGCGCCTATGCCCCCGAAAGAGGGAGCGTAACTGGGGTGGTGTAGTTAGAATAGCGGTAAAGCTTTTATTTTATAGCTGTTGGTCACGTGTTGTTCTTTTTAGGCTCCTTATGATCTGCCTGTATACTTGTCCAGACATGCCTGGACTAGTTAACTCATTTACTTGATCTTCCCTAGCTTTCTCACATGTCCTGGTGGGGAGGGGGCTGTGTATACGTACAGTGAGGAGGGACAGGGTACACAGTGATGATAATCACCACTTTACCTTTTTTCAAGCAGCCAAACTTGCAAACAGCATAAAATGTGTGGGGATATCTGCTGCTGATACAGATTGCCAGGCTCTGATCCTACATACAGAAAAGGAGGCGGGGAAAGGGGTTGCAGACGGATTGATCTCAAAAAGCAAACAGCTCTTCAGGAACTTTATTTTTTCCTTTTGGCTTTTTAACAAGCAATTATTGGCACTAATTAGATTTAGTTGGAAGTTACATGCGTAAATTTGGGCATGAGATCTGTGCCTAAATTTTATGCCTGAGTAAAAAAAAATGGGGACGCGGAAATGGGAGGGTCATAGGCGGAAAGGGGGTGTTCTTAGCATTTACGCACATTGTTATAGAATGAGGGAGGATACGTACCCAATTTAGATACATACATTTGCAGCACAATTCAGTTGGTGCAAATGGCCGCACCTAAAGTTAGGCTAGATTCCCGGGCATAAGCGCTATTCTACAAACCATGCCTAACTTTAAGTGTGGCTTGAGGAATAGCGCTTTTTGAAGTCACATGATGCCCGAATGCGGAGAGGATGCTGAAAGCGAGCTCTCCTACCACCCTGCACCAAAATCGACCTCCACCATGGCATTTGCCTGATTCCCTGGTACTTAATGTGGTGAGACTGTCTTCTGAATCTCTCCTGCACTGGTGGCCATAGGTTGGATTCGGTGCCAACTTTGCGATGGCAGCTAAGGGAGTGATCTTGTTGGGCAGACTGGATGGACCGTACAGGTCTTTTTCTGCCATCACCTACTATATTACTATGTTACTATGAAGCAGCACATCTTTCCGTCTCTGTTTTAATATTCAGCACTACTTCTTTTGTCTATGTAGCCTTTAAAGCCTAAAAAATGTAATTTTGCTTTTTCCCTATATCAGTTAAAAAATACATTTCTTTCTTTGACATGTCTTAAAAGCAAACAGCTCTTCAGGCACAAAAGGCAGGAGAGCTGTGAGAGGAGGGCACAGAACACTGCGTTCACACTAGTTCTTTTGTCTATGTGCCCTTTAAAGCGAAGAGGAGGAGGAGGAGGAGTCTGGGGTTGAGCCTTTTGTTTTAAAGCCTAAAATGAATGTCATTCAGCACTCAGCCTGTCATTCTTAAAAACAGACAGACCTAACTTGATCCAGCTTAAAATAAGCACAAGGTATCCTTTTGAAAGAAAACAAATGCCTATTTTCTTTCCTGTGAGAAAAAAGGTTAAGCTGCACACATTCCTCCACAACTATAGGGGGCAGGGTCGGGGGTGTTTGGCTGACTACCCCATCCAAAATGGCAGCTAGTAGTGGAAACAGGAGAGGTGATGTGTCCAGTAGCAGCCTCCATCTTGGAAAAAGGGGCGTGGCTATGACATCACTTCCTATGACATCACCAAAAGAGGTGAGGGTTTGGGGCAGGGTTATGCAAAAGAAGGTGAGGCTGTGCAAATCAGGCAGAGCAAGGGGCATGGTTACTCAAAATAGGCAGGGTTATGGCATCACGTGGGGAGTGGGTGGGGGAATGGGTGTGGGTTGGGCACAGCATGGGTGTGACCTCACTTCTGATTGGTTAACCTGTCACCTGTCAAGATCAATTAGTTTGGCAAATGCCGGTGAGATATACTACTCACCAGGCTTCCCAAGGCAGATTACAACATTTAAGAAGAAACCCATCAGTAAACAGGATATCCTCACTGAGACATGGCCATGTATTACTGTATTGTAGAAAACAGTGTAGAAAAATGAGCACAAAATACAGAGAATTTATTACTGCTGTTTCTACCAGCTACAATAATTTTTAATGCTGTTTTAATGATTTCCAATTTTATTTCATGATATATAACTGCATATGGGAAGCTTTCAAATGCATAAAAAAGCTGTCAAATTTAAACAGAAAAACACAAATATTCAGTCATAAAAGTTTGCTATTGTTTTTATGTAGAGATATCTTAATTTTCATCATAAGCAAAAACAAAGGTATATAGCATAGCACTGAAATCCACAATACAGCACTGCAAATAAAAAAAACAAGCTCTGGATCACTGACAAATACATTTTTAATATAACCCCCTCCCCCCATCCACAGACCCCTCGAAAACTCCCCAACCCCCCCCCCCCCCCCACTCCCCTTACATCCCTCCCCCACCCCGATCCCCTCCTAACAGAAAGAATGTAAAACCAAGGAGGTTTAATAAGACTATATAAACCTCATACGTTTGCTATTGTTTTTAATAGAGCTTGCTGTTGTTTTGCTCTGACCAATATGGCAGCAAGCTCTGCTCACTGCCTTCAGTCAAGATAATGGGCCAGATAGGCTCATGCCGACTCCTGTCATTAAACCTCTTTGACTGAAAACAGGGACTTGGGGATTGTGAGATCACTGTTCAAAGAGGTCCTGGCTCGAAAGGTGCTTTTATCAGACGCTGTCAATATAATACTTTTTTAGCAAACCTTTTGTTTTGTTACATTTGTACCCCGCGCTTTCCCACTCATGGCAGGCTCAATGCAGCTTACGTGGGGCAATGAAGGGTTAAGTGACTTGCCCAGAGTCACAAGGAGCTGCCTGTGCCTGAAGTGGGAATCGAACTCAGTTCCTCAGGACCAAAGTCCACCACTCTAACCACTAGCCACTCCTCCACTGTTGCTACTATTTGAGATTCTACATCGAATGTTGCTATTCCACTAACAACATTCCTGCAGATCACCAATGTGGCCGCGCAGGCTTCTACATGGAATGTTGCTAGTGGAATAGCAACATTCCATGTAGAATCTCCAATAGTAGCAACATTCCATGTAGAATCTCCAATAGTATCTATTTTATTTTTGTTACATTTGTACCCTGCGCTTTCCCACTCATGGCAGGCTCAATGCAGGTTACATGGGGCAATGGAGGGTTAAGTGACTTGCCCAGAGTCACAAGGAGCTGCCTGTGCCTGAAGTGGGAATCGAACTCAGTTCCTCAGTTCCCCAGGACCAAAGTCCACCACCCTAACAACTAGGCCACTCCTCTACTGAGTTTATCACTGATACACCCCCCCCCCCCCATGTGACCTGGATTGAGGCCACAGACTGCGCTCCCTGAAACCTTGTAACTATTTAATTTATTTATTTATTACATTTGTACCCCGCGCTTTCCCACATGTTGCAGGCTCAATGCGGCTTACATAGTAAATACAATTACAGAGTCTGGAGAAGAATATTACAAATTGTAGTAAACGAGTAGTTATGCATCTTAAATCCAGGCAGTAGGCGTCACCATTGAACAATGACTGAGACTTTGCCCCCCCCCCCCCCCTCAAAGGGACCCTGAACACAATATAGATACTTTGACAGAACTACAGTGTTTATTTCCTACATCTTTAAATCCACACTCACTCTAGCAAGGGTGGCTATTGATAATCAGTGTTTAGAAGGGTTGCTTGCCTAGCCCAGCAAGGATATGGCAAGTTTGGTCTCTCACTTTCACAAAGTAGAAAAAGACCAGCTTTTCCTTTAAGAAGGTCCATTTCAGGAGACGGTATGGCCTGGATGGCTGCCAAGGTCAGTGGGCCTGGAAAAAGCCTCCACATAGCTGCTAGTCATACAAGTGAGCATTGCCCTGGGGTATTTTAACTTTCCTCCCCAGTGTCAGGGAGAAAATACAGAGAGCTTTGCATAATTGGGGCAGTTGCTCCAAACAACCTTATTCTCTCTGTTTAATAGGGTAACAGCACGTGTTTTCTTTAAAAAAATGTCTTTTGCTTGTATGGCAGTAATTAAAATTCCAGTAGTCGCCTCAGGCTCACATGAAGTCAGTGGAGATGTGTGGAGACTACTGGATGGGTTGTGTTCTGGAGATTAATTCTAGGCCCATTCCTACGCCTGATCGTTTTTTTTGCCAAAGGTCATTTGCCTCCAGAGGAGCTGAAAGCTTCTTGGACAGCCTCCAGCTAGAAGCACAAAAGGAGAATCCTAGGTTATGGTAACCCCATAGAAAGACTCAGCTGAAGCTGCGCTTTTCATCCGCCCAGCCCCCTGCAACCCCTTTTTCAGCCACCCACTTTCTCCTGGTTTGAACCCATTCCTTTGCCGGTTCTTGCAGGGAGAGAACTGCAGTGGGACCAGAGCAAACTGTCCGCAACGCTGCTTTTGATGTGAATCATTTTAAAGAAGCAAAAAAAAAAAAAAAGAGGGTTTCTTCTACCTACTCGCAATAAAGTGGACTGAAATAAGAAAAGAAAACTTTGATGTGAAGGATAAAGGACAGCAATAGTGAGAAAAATGGCAAAGGAGAGAGGAGAGGAACATGAAAGGGAGATGAGGTGGTGAAACTAGTGTAAAGAAAAATATTTATATAGCGGCTAAACAGTACAAACAGCTACCGTAGACAAGATAAATCGCATTAGGGCTGCAGCAAGTCTAATGTATACTGCACAGGGGACACAGTGTAATATACTCACTGTGGCACAGGGGTAGGTAGCCACAGTCCTTGAGGGCCACGAGCCAGTCAGGTTTTCCAGATTTCCACAATGAATCTGCATGCTTCCATTGTATGTTAATAGATCTCATGCATATTTGTAGCCCGGGTCCAGCACTGGTCCTGGACGCTGAGACCATAAAAAAATCCCCTGCTCATTCAAGCCATTCTTGCCACACTTGAGCCTTCAGTCAAATTCCAGGCGAACTGGGAGTAGGTCAATGGTCTGGAATGGGGTTGGGAGACACTTTACCCGATAGGGTTCCGCACCACTCTTCAGTCCAGCAACCAAACTGCACTTCTGGAGGTTTTATAAACAAACTTAACTTTCATTGAACAGGTCTGCAATGGGCAGTTAGTAGCCTGCACTTTCCTTCGATACAATCCAAATGTTTCAACACCCATACCATTTCAGTGTCAAAACTATTCCGTTTCCTCCTTAGGGTGTATGTACAGGGAATCTCTCAAATCAGGGCTATTTACATATAGACAAATCCTCCTGGCCCTGCTATCCTGGATTGGACAGGATGCTGGGCTCAATGGACCCTTGGTCTTTTCCCAATGTGACATTACTTATGTACTTATCTTAAATTTCTCCTCCTCTCCATCTCTCCTTGGTGGGTCACACCCAGGGGCGTAGGCAGACCTAGGCGGGAGGGGGGTCCAGAGCCCGAGGTGGGGGGCACCGTTTAGCCCACCTCCCCCAGCTACCGACCCCCCTGCCACTTTGGACCCCCCCCCCCCCCCGCCGCCCTTCCCCCATCCCTGCCGCCATCAAGTACCTTGGCTGACAGTTATTGCTGTTCTCACAACCCCCCCCCCCCCAGAAAACTGGAGAAGGAGTGAGACTGGGGAGTCCTATCCAGGAGCGGGACTTAGAGCAGAAAGTGTCTGATCAAAGGCTGTGGTGTGACCAGGGGCGTAGCTAGGGGGGGCATGGGCCCCCACAGATTAAGCCCTGGCCCCTTCTACATTTGACCCCCCCGCCACCGACGACCCTCCCCCGTCTCCGCCAGGTACCTTTGCTGGCGGGGGTCCCCAATCCCCGCCAGCTGAAGACTCTTCTTCAGCGCCGGTTGGCTCCGGCACCTTCGCTGATTATCTTTTTCTGACTCCTTACGTCCCTCGTGCACGTCCTGTATGTAGCCCCATGCAGGACGTAAGGAGTCAGAAAGAGATCATCAGCGAAGGCGCCGGAGTCGACCGGCGCTGAAGAAGACTCTTCAGCTGGCGGGGGTTGGGGACCCCCGCCAGCAAAGGTACCTGGCGGAGACAGGGGAAGATCATGGGTGGCGGGGGGAGTCAAATGTAGAAGGGGCTAGGGCTTAATCTGTAGGGGCCCATGCCCCCCCCCCTAGCTACGCCCCTGGTCACACCACATCCTTTGATCAGACACTTTCTGCTCTAAGTCCCGCTCCTGGATAGGACTCCCCAGTCTCACTCCTTCTCCAGTTTTCTGGGGGGGGGGGGGGGGGGTTGTGAGAACAGCAATAACTGTTCTTTAATTTCTGCCCAGTTGTAAGTGGTGTACAAGGATCCCCCTTCCCCTTTCTGGTGACTTGGCTGGGGCTTGCAATCAGAGTTCACTGGGCACCCTCAGTCAGAGGCAAAACCAAGGATATTTCCACCTCAAATTCTCCTCTTTTATTATCCCTTAACTCCACCTCCCCTGTCACTCTTCTCTCCAGGGGAACTTTTCTTCTGAATTTTATTTCATAAACACTCCTAGGGGCTGGGCTTCCTCCCACCCAGGGACTTCCCTGTCACTCCCCTCAGTGACTCTTTACAGGGCTTACTCTTCTAATAATCCCCAACCTATTAGGGGATTATATATTCATTGCGAAAATCTTGAAAAACCCGACTGGGTTGAGGCCCTTGAAGACTGTGGCTGCCCACCCCTGCTCTAACATGTAAATTACATACATATATGCAATGTGTTTTTTCCAGCGGAAAAAGGTGCCGGTACTCAAATGCCAGGCCACTCTTCAGGGGTAGGGTGATCACTGAGAAACCCACTCCATAATAACCAGGCCCCCTGCAACCAGTCACAGAATCTATGACAAGGCAGAATTGGTGTGTAGAGCCTGAGATCTTTCATTAAAACTTGGGGACCATGGGTCAATTGTAGCAGACAATGGAAAAGGTGCCGGCACTCAGTACCCCCGAGTACCCTCTCAAAAAAAAGCCCTGCTAAAGAGTAACAAGATTCCATGCAGAATTTCAAAGAGTAGCAACATTCCATATAGAACCCCAAAGAATAGCAAGATTCTAGAATCCTAAAGAACAGTATGTTTTTTTCTAGAGAAAAGGTGCCAGTACTCAAATGCTAGGCCACCCTTCAGGGGTGGGGTGATCACTGAGGGACCCACCCCATAATAGCCAGGCCCCCTGCAACCAGTCACAGAATCTATGGCAAGGCAGAATTGGTGTGTAGAGCCTGAGCTCTTTCATTAAAACTTTGGGGACCATGGGTCAATTTTAGCAGACAATGGAAAAGGTGCCGGTACTCAGTACCCCCAAGTACCCCCTCAAAAAAAGCCCTGCATATATGATGTAAGTGACATCCAAGTGTACCGTCCAGCAGAACATGTGCACTGTTATCTCTGCCTGCATGCTTCTCTGTGTCTATGTAAAATAGTTGTTCTGAACCCAGTCCCCAGGTCACACCCAGCCAGTCAGGTTTTCAGGATACCCACAATGAATATGCATGAGATAAACTTCCATGCACTACCTCCATTCTATTCAAATCTATCTCATGCATATTCATTGTGGGTATCCTGAAAACCTGACTGACCAGGTGTGTTCTGAGGACTGAGTTGAGAACCCCTATTGTAACACGAGTGCTAGCCCGAGGCTACAGAATAAACTTGTGTGTCTTATACCCACAGCCTCCACTTTTCTGTGGCAGCTCAGGGGAAGATTCTGTGGCAAGAGGCATAAAATTCTATCACGATTCTGCAGCACACTTGGGTATAAATCTGAATTGCTTCACATTTGCCCTATTCAGGACACTAATCCATTCCCTCGTCTTGAGCCATTTCAACTACTGCAATGGAATTTACAACCGGTTGTAAGGAGCATGCCCTTAAGAAACTCCAGACAGCGCAGAACACGGCGGCGAGGCTGCTATTTGGCAAATCTCGATTTGAGGCAGCAACGCCCCTTCGTGAGAAGCTCCACTGGCTCCCGATCAAAGAGCCAATGGATTGAATTCAAAGTCTGTGCTCTTACTCACAAGATTGTATACGGGGACGCTCCAGCCTACATGTTCAGCCTGATCGACCTCCCACCCAGAAATTCCGTGCAGTCGTCCTGCACCTACGTCATTCTCCACTTTCCTAACTGCAGGAATTTAAGATACAAGCTGATCTTTGCCTCTTCATTTTGTTTCCAGTGTCCCCGTTATTGGAACGCTCTGCCTTCAACGATAAAAGAGACTACCGATCACAGTCTATTCAAGAAATCCCTGAAGACCTACCTATGTGATCGATCCTTCTCCTCAGCTGCTTGATCTTCTACATCTCCGCCTTCCTTCCCCTGCTGTTTCCTTCCCTTCCCCTCATCTACTTTATTCTCTGCTTTGCACTACTGCTATTATGTTGTACTTTTCACCTAACATTGTAAGCCACATAGAGCCTGCCTTGGTGGGATTATGCAGGATATAAATGTTCACGTAAATAAATAAATAAATAAATAAATATTAACAATGTGAACTTATTTTGCATCATGAGAATAAAGTCGTTTTCCAACCTTCCTTTTTGTATGAATAATTATTTTTGCTCTTTTGGGAGTTCTACGTGCGGAGGGAGTGGGAGAGCTTCAAAAGGGAGGATTAGAGAGCAGTGGCGTAGCAAGGGGGGCGGGAGGGGCGGTCCGCCCTGGGTGTCAGCTCGGGGGGGGTGCTCCCTGCCAGCTCCCCCCCCCTCGGCGAATCGACCCCCCCCCCCACCTTTAAAAAGAATATCAGGAGTCGTGCCTGCCCTGCACGTACAAGAAATGTGGACCGTCGGCTCTTCCCTCGCTCTGTCTGTCCCGCCCTCCGCTGACGCAACTTCCTATTTCCGCAAGGGCGGGACAGACAGAGCGAGAGAAGAGTCGACGGTCCACATTTCTTTTATGTGCAGGGCAGGCGCGACTCCCGGTATTCTTTTTAAAGGTAGGGTGCGGGAGCTGGTCGTCGGGGGGGGGGGGGGGGGTGTCATCGTGCTGCACCCGGGGGGGTGCAATGGCGAACCGCCCCACCCCGGGTGGCAGCCCCCCCTGCTACGCCACTGTTAGAGAGAGGGAGAGAACTAAGGAGAGGAAGCGCATGTTAAGGGAGAGGGGAACATAAGAACGTAAGAATAGCCATACTGGGTCAGACCAATGGTCCATCTAGCCCGATATCTTGCTTCCAGCAGTGGCCAATCCAGGTCACAAGTAGCTGACAGAAACCCCAAAGAGGAGCACCACCCCATACTACCAATCCCAGGGCAAACAATGGCTTCCCTATGTGTATCTCAATAGCAGACTTTGGACTTTTCCTCCGGGAACTTGTCCAAACTTTTTTTAAACCCAGATACACTAACTGCTGTTAGCACATCCTCCAGCAACGAATTCCACAGCTTAACTATTCGTTGAGTGAAAAAATATTTCCTCCTATTTGTTTTAATAAAGTAGTTTCCTGTAATTTCATTGAGTGTCCCCCTGGTCTTTGTACTTTGTGAAAGAGTGAAAAATGGATTCACTTTTGCCCATTCTACACAATTCAGGATTTAGCGGTTCTCAATCATATCTTCCCTCAGCCTTCTCTTTTCCAAGCTGAAGAGCCCTAACCTCTTTAGCCTTTCCTCATACGAGAGGAGTTCCATCCGCTTTATCATTTTGGCTGCTCTTCCGTTGAACCTTTTCTAATTCCACTATATCTTTTTTGAGATACGGTGACCAGAATTGAATGCAATACTCAAGGTGAGGTTATACAATGGAGTGATACTCCGAATCACCCTTGGTACCTTTTTAAAAATCGGTGTTACACTGGCCACCCTCCAATCTTCAGGTACTACGGACGATTTTAATGACAGGTTACAGATCACTAACAGCGGATCAGCAAGTTCATGTTTGAGTTCTTTCAGTATCCTGGGGTGTATACCAGGGGCGTATCTGAGGTTTCGGCGGTAGGGGGGGCAGGGGCTAGAGTGAGGGGGCACATTATAGCCCCCCCCCGGCTGCCGCCCCCCCTACCGCCGTCAACCCTCCCCCCTACCACCGTTAACCCTCCCTCCCTCCCCCGCCTACCGCCGTCACCTACCCCCGAGGTCCGCTTCCTCCTGCCGGCTTTTTAAAAAATTGCTTCAGCTGGCGGGGGACCCCAACCCCCCGCCAGCCCAGCCGCGGTCTTCTTTAACTTCTTCATCCTCGTCGTGCTGTGAAAGCTGCATGCATCCTTAGTTCCAGTTGGACGGAGTCTGACGTCGCAGTACATTGACGTTACAACGTGCTACGACGTCAGACTCCGTCCAACTGGAACTAAGGATGCATGCAGCTTTCACAGCATGACGAGGATGAAGAAGTTAAAGAAGACCGCGGCTGGGCTGGCGGGGGGTTGGGGTCCCCCGCCAGCTGAAGCAATATTTTAAAAAGCCGGCAGGAGGAAGTGGACCTCGGGGGTAGGTGACGGCGGTAGGCGGGGGAGGGAGGGTTAACGGCGGTAGGGGGGAGGGTTGACGGCGGTAGGGGAGGGAGGGAGGGTTAACGGCGGTAGGGGGCCGGGGCGAAATCTGCGGGGGGCCCAGGCCCCTGTGACCCCACGCAGATACGCCCCTGGTGTATACCATCTTGTCCAGGTGATTTATCACTCTTTAACTTATCAATTTGGCCTGTACATCTTCCAGGTTCGCCGAGGTATCTTTCAGTTCCTCTGCATTATCATCCTTGGCAACCATTTCTGGAACAGGTAGATCTCTTACATCTTCTTCCGTAAAGACCGCGTCAAAGAGTTCATTCAATATCTCCGCTGTGGTCTCCCTTTTGCTCCTTCATGATCTAATAATCCCATGGATTCCCTCACCAGCTTTCTGCTTCTGATGTACCTGAAAAAATTGTTACTGTGAGTTTTTGACTCTTTGGCAAGTTTTTCTTCATATTCTCTTTTAGCTTTCTTTATCAATGCTTTGCATCTAGCTTGTGCTTATGTTGCTTCTTATTTTCTTCATTCGGATCCTTTTTCAATTCTTTGAAGGATGTTCTTTTGGCTCAACTAGCCTCTTTCACATCACCATTTAACCAGGAAGAGGGCTAGGGAGGGGGAGAGGGTGCCAAGGGAGGAAAGGGGAAGAGGACTAGGGAGAGGGTAGAAACTGAGAAGGCAGTGGCGTCATGAGGGCAGCTGACACCCGGGGCGGGTCGCCGCTGCGCACCTCCCCCCCCCCCCCCCCGGGTGCAGCTCGACCTGTTCCGGGGCAGAGAGAGCAAGGAACCAGCGAGGCGCCGACACCCCCCAGCGGCGTGCACCCAGGGCGGACCGCCCCACCGCCCCCCCCTTCCTACGCCACTGGGAGAAAGGAAGAGGACTAGGGAGGGAAAGAGGGTGGAAAGGGAGGTTGGAGTGGGAGGATTGGAGAGAGGCACAGTATGAAAGCTAAGAAAGTGCTCTGAACAGATTACACAGTAACATAGAAACCTAGTAGATGATGGCAGATAAAGACCTGTATTGTCTATCCAGCCAGACCAACAAGATAAACTCATAGTATAAGGTACGATACACATACTTGATCTTGATTTTGTCTTTGCCATTTTCAGGGCCCAGACCGTAGAAGTCTGCCCAGCAGTGGTGTACCAAGGGGGGGCAGTGGAGGCGGTCCGCCCCGGGTGCACGCCGCTGGGGGGGTGCCGCGCGCCTGTCAGCTCTTCGTTTTCATGCTCCCTTTGTCCCGGAACAGGTTGCTTCCTGTTCCGGGGCAAAGGGAGCATGAAAACGAAGAGCCAGCAGGCGCGCGTGGCAACCCCCCGAGCGGCGTGCACCCGGGGGGGGTTCTTTCGCCGGGGGATCGGGGGGGGGGGTTCGCAGGTGGGAGGGCCGCGTTGCGCTGTTCCGGGGGGGGTGCTGCATCCAGGGGGCGGGGCACATCGGCGATCCGCCCAGGGTGTCAGCCCCCCTAGGAACGCCACTGCTGCCCAGCGCTGATTTCGGTTCCCAGTTTCTGGTGTTGCCATCTAATCACCACTAAAGCTTGTTTGGTTCCATGCCTTCTATTCCAGACTCCGTTCCTTTTATCTCGCTGCACCTCACGCCTGGAATAGACTTCCCGAGCCTGTACGTCTAGCCCCCTCTTTGGCCGTTTTCAAGTCCAAACGTAAAGCCCACCTCTTTACCACTGCTTTTGACTCCTAACCCTCACTTGCCCTGTCCTTTTATCCTCACCTCTTTATTCCCTTACCCTTAATTGTTCTGTCTGTCTGCCTATCTTATCTAGATTGTAAGCTCTTTGAGCAGGGACTGTCTTTTTTGTGTATGGTGTACAATGCTGCGTATGCCTTGTAGCGCTATAGAAATGATAAGTAGTAGTAGTAGTATGCAGGATTCCTTTGTGTTTATCCCACACATTTTTTTAATTCCGTTATTGTTTTCATCTCCACCACCTTCCGCAGGAGGGCATTCCAAGTATCTACCACCCTAACTGTAAAAAAGTACTTTCTGACATTATTCCGGAGTCGGCCCCCCTGGAGTCTCATTTTATATCCTCTAGTTCTACCACCTTCCCGGTTTGTTTGTAAATGAATTTGTAAGAGCAATATATAAATCTTTACATAAATAAATGAAGATCCTCCTTGTATATGAAATAGCACTAGTGGACATATACAATGCTGTACAATGGTGATAAGTATTCAGACACGATTAAGGTTCTGCCCCAACCAGCTTACAGCCTAACAGTAACTTGCCAAAGGCCACAAGATTGTCAGTGACAGAAGCAGGATTTGAACTTGGATACCTTCTGGCAGGAGGATCGACTTGTGTAACCCCCCCCCCCCCCCCTTCCAGGCATGACTCTTGAAAAGGGGGCTCCATTGATTCCTGGGCTAAGTCTCATGGACCTTTTCCAAACTCTGGCAGGGATTCTCCACTTCAGGACTCAAGATGTAGCTAACGAACTCAAGGAGACAACTTCAAACACAATCGTGGAGTTCCACACTGAAAGCCTTACTGGAATACCTTTCTTCAAAGCAAACATTTCTGCAACAGCTGATTCAGATACAGCTTCACAGCATACAAAGCCAAAGACAGATCCTTTCTCTGGTTGCTATTTCGATTCTTTCTCCCACATCCACCCCATTCTGGGACACCCTCCTTCCCTTCCTTTGACCTGAGGTTTCCCTGACACCTCAAAGGCCTTTTTTGAAACCACACGCTGAAATCCCTCCTTTTCCTTTCACCTCCTCAGGACTCCTTTAGACGTCTGGATAAAGCTCCAGTTGGGCAGCTCTCTCCTTTCCACTCTGCTGGGTACCCCCTGGCACAGCATCTCAACCAGTGGTGTGCTGGTAAATTTTTAACAACAGGCTCTCTCCCCGGTCCACCTCGGCGCCCCCCCCCCATCCACCACTGCACCCCCCATCCACTTCTGCGCCCCCCCTCCACCTCTGCACCCCCCATCCACCTCTGCGCCCCCCATCCACCTCTGCACCCCCCATCCACCTCTGCGCCCCCCCATCCACCACTGCACCCCCCCATCCACCTCTGCGCCCCCCATCCACCTCTGCGCCCCCCATCCACCTCTGCGCCCCCCATCCACCACTGCACCCCCCATCCACCTCTGCGCCCCCCATCCACCTCTGCGCCCCCCATCCACCACTGCACCCCCCATCCACCTCTGCGCCCCCCATCCACCTCTGCGCCCCCCCATCCACCACTGCACCCCCCATCCACCTCTGCGCCCCCCATCCACCTCTGCACCCCCCAAAATTGCAGAGCTGGCTATAGCCAGTGGGTGGGGGGGGGGGGCAATGCATTACTCTCTCCAGGAAAAAAAAAATTAAATAATCCCATGTTCCAATCTAATTCATGTTTAATGTGCGACAAAATGCCATAAATAAGTAAATAAATATAAACTTTTAATGTTGAGCACCTGATTCTCAAAGGGAACATATTCCAAACACTATAATGAAAATAAAATGATTTTTTTCTACCTTTGTTGTCTGGTGACTGTTTTTCTGATCATGCTGGCCCAGTATCCGATTCTGCTGCTATCTGTCCTCTTAACTCCGTTTCCAGGGCTTCCTTTCCATTTATTTCTTTCCTTTCCTCCTTTCTTCGTCATTTCTGGTCCTCAGTTTCTGCCTATTTTCTTCATCCATGTGCAGTTTTTCTCCTCTCTTCCTTTTCCCTTATCTTATCTCCTTCCTCACTCTTCCCTCCCCTCCATCCATGTCCAGCATTTGTTCTCTCTCCCCTCCTCTCCCCCTGCCCTCCATCCACCCATGGCCAGCGACCCTTCTCTCCCCTGCCCTCCATCCACCCATGGCCAGCAGCTCCCTTCTCTCCCCTGCCACCCCCTCCCGACTTGTTCCGCAAATTCTCCTGCTTCCTCCCTCCCTCCCGATCCGGTCCCTCACTGACCCTACCTTGGCCATCAAATTCTTCGGGGCAGGCAGTGTTGCCTGCCCGCTGCCATCGCTGACTTTCCTCCGCCGCCCGATCGCACTTCAAAATGGCCGCCGAGACTTACAGAAGTCTCGCGAGCCGCCTCTGGAAGTCTCGGTGGCCATTTTTAAAGCGCAAACAGGCGGCGGAGGAAAGTCTGCGATAGCAGCGGGCAGGCAACAATGCCTGCTGCCCCGAAGAATTCGATAGTCAAGGTAGGATCGGTGAGGGACCGGATCCGGAGGGCGGAGGGAGAGCCGGCTCGCCCTTTCCAACAACCGGCTCGCAAGTCCGGCCAAAATTTAACAACCGGATCTTGGGAGCCGGAGCAAGCCGGCTCCAGCGCACCACTGCAACCCAGTTCTCAGCATTGCTGTGTCGATCTTTATTTTGTCCTGGAACTAAGATCAGGGCCTTCTGTCCCCATAAGACTGAGAGATTTACCATCTCAAGACCAGAGACGCTCTTTGCTCCACTGTTGGATCCCTCAGGAAATATCAGAAATGCCATAAGTATTGCCACACTGGGACAGACCAAAGGTCCATCAAGCCCAGCATCCTGTTTCCAACAGTGGACAATCCAGGTCGCAAATACCTGGCAAGATCCCCAAAAAGTTCAATACATTTTGTGCTGCTCATCCCAGAAATAAGACCTTTGTAACACAAACGCAGTGAAAGAAACAGCGAGTTATCTGTACAGACCATTGTTTTTACTCCTTGTACCAATTCATGATTATCCATTTGTGATACACATATTTTTATACGAAGACTCCTGAAGCAGGCTCACCGCCGAAACACAGGTCTTTGTCGAGTCTCTGAAATAAAAGTTTTATCATCATTAGAAGTCTCCGCGTTGTTCCTGGACAGCCTGATCTACTTCCCAGTTTTTTTGTTTGTCTATTTTCGTGGGATTTCAGTGTTCCTCTGCTTCGGCAGACTCTCACTGTCTCTAAATTCTCTCCAAGTTCTTGCTGATAGATTCAGTGCAAGACCCCTTCCACTGCCATGTTAGTGGCGTAGCCTGAAACCCATGGGTAGACCTGGCATCTCTCCCTCCCACCCCCCCCCCCCCCCAGCTCCTCACCAGCAGGGAACAACAATTCACATATGCTGTTCACGCCAGCCCCAGAGTCTTCCTTCTGATGCAACTTCCTGTTTCCGCATATGTGGGACCACATTACAGGGAAGAGTCTGGTGGCAGCATGAGCAGTGTGTATGAGTCACTGGTTACTTCCAACCAAGAACTGAAGTGTTTAAAAGGTACAGAGAAGGGGGTTGAGAGATACCGGATCACCTGCGGAGGAGGGAAAAGAGAGGTGCCTGGAGTCATTAGCTGGCAGGGCTTGAGGATCCCTGCCAGCCACATCACAAGTGCACTGCTCCTGGGTGACCCTGTCGCACCAATGGTTCTGCCACTGTGTTCTGCTCCTGAAACTACATTCACTTCTTCACAGCACATGGATCTGGGCAGTTCCCAAAAGAGCAGGACAAGGAACAAACATCTCCGCAACAGGCTATTGTGAAAATTCCTGCTTGGAGGCCTTAACAGCTTCTCCAACAGTTACTCCCTGTCTTCTTACTCCAGGGACAGTGATCTCGACAAGAAACAGAGCCCAGAACTTTCTATGCTCCAAAACCTTCAGGTACCATCCACCAGGGCGTAACTGCTCTCATCAAGCCTCCTCTTGAGTCAGAGCTTGGTACACCATCTCTGCTTCTCTAACCTGTAGTAAGATCTTGGATCTGAGCCAGCTCCATAGACGCTAGTACATGCAGATCTCAATTTAACCTAAAGAAGAAAAAAAAATATCGACAACAGACTCAGAATCACTTGATGTCAAAAATAATCAGTACTAGTGCCAAGAAAGCTTCTGGAGGCCAACACGACAGCCAAACAATGCAAGAGCAGAGTCTTACAATAGATATCAGGCATTGTATCTGCCATCCGCATTCGGAATACCAATGCAGGCTGCCCTGTGTTGTACAATTTTCCCTCAGTCTCCATGCATGCCTTTCCAGTGATAGCTCAGGGCAAGCAACAACAGGAATCATACACCTGAGAACAGATAAAAACCAAATTAGGGTACTAATTTCTTGTCTTAGTACCATGGAACTCATTAGCTCAATTCCTCAGGGCTGAAACTTCATTCAAAAACTACATTTTTTTACATTAGCGTTCAATGACTAGACTTTGAAGGAAACATTAGGGTGAGTGGTCGTCCTGGTAAGGCCCACTGCAATTGTAATTGTTATTATGTTTATGTTTTGATTACTGCTCATTCTGTCTCTCTTTTATTCATTTTTTTTTTTAGCTTATCTATTCTTTTTGTTCTCTTCTGCTGTACTTGTGATACTTTTTTTGTCATGTCTTTTTCTGTAAACCACTCTATTCTTTTCAGGAAGAATGATATAGCCACAAACATTTTAATAAACATAAATGTGAATATACTAAAAGCATCCTATATAATAATTCTCACCTCCAACGTTCTGACTTGCCTGGGACCGTGGCTCATTCCGAGTTGGTCTGCTAGGCTCCGTAGATCAGGCTGACATCACCGTAGCCATTATGATGTCAACTTCAAAACCCGGGGGGAAAAAAAACATGCCTCACAGCTGAACCATGTCCAGAGGAGGGTCGCTGGACATGGGTGGCTGGAGGGGGGCAAGGGAGAGAGGAGGGTCGCCTGACATGGGTGGCTGCAGGCGGGGGCAGGGGAGAGAGGAGGGTCACTGGACATGGGTGGCAGAAGGGGGGGGCAGGGGAGAGAGGAGGTTCGCTGGACATGGGTGGCTGCAGTGGGCGTAGGGAGAGAGGAGGGTCGCTGGACATGGGTGGCTGCAGGGGAGCAGAGGAAAACCTTGCTAGTGCCCATTTCATTTGTGTCAGAAATGGGCCTTTTTCCCCTCCGAAGGGACACCACCTTGCAAGTGGTGGAGGGGCTTCCGTGTTTCAATGACTCAGAGGGCTATGCTGTAGGGTTACCCATATCAGACAGGCCTCTGAGGAGAAACCAGACAAAGAGTGTCCCAACCTGGAGGATCCAAGATGGCGTTGAGGGAGGACGTACGCTAGTTGAGTTCCCGTTTTACACTAGAATGCCTGAAGAAGAAGGCGCGCTCCCCGGAGAATGGGGAAGAGAAAAGGTGCTGTCCTCCTCGAACACGGCTGGGGTTCCCACCACTTCTCAGTCTATTTTGGAGAGATTCGGGGTAATAACGTCGGGGATATCGGTTCTTGCTTCGGGGAACAGCAAGGCTTTATTGCCGAATCTCAGTGGAGGGAGTGACTTTGAGTCCCCCTGTTGGCACGACCCCTCCAAGACCCGGAAATAGTAATGCTTCACTATGGAGGTCAATAATGGAAACGCCCAAAGTGGGTTAGGATTTTCATGTGACCCGAAGAGGTCCTGGCTCAGCATCGACTCCGGATAATAAACCAATTTGGGAAATTGGAGAGTGAGCTCTTCCCCCCGAAGATATCTGGAGCGGTTTCAGTGGAGAAATTGGACTTGGTGAAGCCAATAATGTCATAAAGGACATACTATAGGAACTGCAGCAGAATGTGAATAACTGTCTTCTTCAGATGTTTAAAATTTTTCACTATGTGAGTTAAAGAATTTATATTAATACCTATCTAACAAAGTGGAAGTCCAAGATATAAAAAGAGACTTTGAAATGGCTTCCCTATGAAAATTAGATAATTTGGTAATGAAGAATAGTTATTTTTCTTGTAAAAACTGGAATTTCTGGAGAACCAATTAAGGGAAAATAACTTGAGAATGATAAATTTACCTATAATATCCTATATATCAGCTACTGAATTCTTGAAGAAATATTTCTCTGATACTTTGCTAATATCTTCTGATAGCCACCTTTTGGTGACTAAAATTATATTTCCTTTAAAATCTTCTTTCAGAGAAAAGAGATGTGTTTAACTGACATTTTGGAAAATTCAGAAGTTATAGATAAGAGTTATATTATTAGTGACTTTCGTCTTTGATTAGATAGGAACAACGTTTTGAAATTGTATTTCCGATACATGGTTGATAGTTTTTTGGGTTTAAAGATGAATATATTTCCTGACACATCAAGTGAACCGTAGACTGGGAGCTGTGAAGTCTTGGCTTTTAAGCCAGGAATCATTGCCCTAGGTGGGACCTTCCTAGCACAATTCCCTTGTAAGTGTTTTATTTCCTTATTACTTATTTGTTTGAACCTAAGAAATTATAGAGTTTGTGGAAACAGATGAAGAATCCTCTGCAGCAACTTCCTTCAGTTACCACTGTACCAGTTGCAATAACCGATTAACCTTCCTCCCTCAGAAAATGTGAAGTGTAAGATTAACCATTTTGAGTTTTTCTTATTTTCTTTAAGATTGTTTTCCTGATCTTGGATCTTCCAATTGTAGACAATTATGTAAATATATATTGTTGAGAGAAAATGTTTTCCTTTTTATATTAATTTCTGTATTTCCTTACATTTATGTGATAAATGTGAATGTAATTAGGTAAAATGATAAATAAAATTAAAAAAAAGAAACAGGCCTTTTTTACTAGTAATAGCCGTGAAAACAACATAGGACCACCTAAACTTCCGGAAACTCCTAAAGACTAACCTGTTCAAAAAGGCATACCCTAACGATCCAACCTAAATGCCTTAACTCCACAACACAACAATATAAAAGTTCGTACTGGACATAATCCAACTCTTCCTTCTTATGACCCCTAATGTGTCTATCACACTGTTCACTACTCTACCATAACCTCACTTTGTATTGTCCCTACCAGTATTGGCGATCGCCTCTAATGAGCTGTGTAAGCCACATTGAGCCTGCAAATAGGTGGGAAAATGTGGGATACAAATGTAACAAATAAATAATATAAATAATTTCCCCTTGAGAAGAGTTTCTATCTCTGGCAACCAGAGCTGATATTGTGATGTCATAATGCCTCATTCCACCAATGCCTAAGAGCCAACCTCATCAGTGATGTCACAATGGTTTGATTGTCCTATATTTGACTCACTTTTATTACATATAGCAGTGATTTTGATTTCTAGAGACATTTCTTTTTTTTTTTCCTTAATTAAGAGGGGAATTTATCAACCTGAACTATACTGTTAAACTGGGTTATTTTACTATTAACTCCAGTTATTAGCAATTAGGTCTCACTGCACAAAAATTGGATCCATGCTAAAATAGCACAAGTTAGTGGTAAAATGCCCACATTGATAACTTCCCTCCTCAGGGGTTCATGATATTCAGTAGCAGCAACTTCTACCTAGAAAAATGCCACTCACAGGATCATACCTGGATTTTCAGAAACCCCCGATAACGCTGCTGAAAATCCAGTCAGACCACCTCAGCACTATCTGGGCAGTCCAGGAGCAGAGTCTCAGCCAAGCCAGGAACTACCTAGTACAGCAATATTTAGACAGTGAAAAGGCTGTCATAACTTTAACTGGGTAGTTATCTGGGCACTGGGCTGTTATCACCAGTACCTGGAGATATGCCAGTGGTTGCTAAATACCCAGATATTCAGCTCTGGTATCCGGGTACAGATATAAAAAGCCAATGGCAGCTGCTGGCGTTTAAGAAGCACTGACGACGGCAGGTTCAATAGTGATCTGTGAGTGGTTATGATGAAAATGCTGAAGCACAAGAGTAGCACTAGGAGAGGTGTGTTAATTTTGTCACCTTTTTTTTTTTTTTTTTACATTTGTACCCCACACTTTCCCACTCATGGCAGGCTCAATGCAGCTTACATGGGGCAATGGAGGGTTAAGTGACTTGCCCAGAGTCACAAGGAGCTGCCTGTGCCTGAAGTGGGAATTGAACTCAGTTCCCCAGGACCAAAGTCCACCACCCTAACCACTAGGCCACTCCTCCACTGTTGCTACTATTTGAGATTCTACATGGAATGTTGCTATTCCAACATTCCATGTAGAAGTCGGCCCTTGCAGATCACCAATGTGGCCGCGCAGGCTTCTGCGAGTCTGACGTACGTGCAGGATGTCAGACTCACAGAAACAGAAGCCTGCGCAGCCTTCTACATGGAATGTTGCTAGTGGAATAGCAACATTCCATGTAGAATCTCCAATAGTATCTATTTTATTTTTGTTACATTTGTACCCTGCGCTTTCCCACTCATGGCAGGCTCAATGCAGCTTACATGGGGCAATGGAGGGTTAAGTGACTTGCCCAGAGTCACAAGGAGCTGCCTGTGCCTGAAGTGGGAATCGAACTCAGTTCCCCAGGACCAAAGTCCACCGCCCTAACCACTAGGCCACTCCTCCACACCTTAACTGTGCCACTGGCGTTGTTGCCCTGCTACAGTGCACATCTGAACAGACAGTTGCAATCGAGCTGAGCGTGTTGTGTGTGGAGGGGGGGCGGTGACAATGACCTCGGGGGGGGGGGGGCGGAGGGGACAGGGGCGGGGCCCCGGGGGCAGCCTTGCCCCGGCCCAGTCTCTCAGCGGCCCTGTTGCTCATGAGCTCATCTTAGAAGGAACACAGGTTCTGACTCCGACCATGTGCCAATTCTGGTGCCCCTACCACTTCCTAAATAGGAGGCAGTAAGGGATCCCCCAGGAAATGGCCACGTGGCAAATGTCTAACTTACCGCACTTAAAAGTAAAAAGCCTTTTAGTGGCAGTGGTAAAAGGTGGCCTTGGGACGTGGCAAACCCACACACTGATGCCACTGTGGCTGCTCCAGGCTACCTCTGCAAACGCTCTGTTTTTACTAAACTGTGCATTTAAGTAGGGGGGGGGGGGGAGCCAGAGCATTGTGGACCATGGAAAGTGCCAGCAACTTCCAGGCCGTGGGTGGAGAACCGCTTTTGCTGGTGGGGCTTGAGGATTCTCACCAGCTCAGGTTATCTGGGGGTTGCAACTTTGGCTACATTTGCATGCTATTTGCGCTAATCTTTAGCACGCACTGAGCATTCTGTGATGACAAAGCTGGCGCTAATCGTCTCTTGCACCGACGTTACATTTTGAGCATCGGCCCATGACAGTTTCAATATGAGGCTCTGTGCCAGCTGCCCTTTCCTTTGATTTTCCCCGGTGCTGACAGGCAAGCTTGAGGGAAAGGAGTGGGGTGGGGGTGGGGGAGAAGCAAATTTGGGGTGGCAAACTAGAGAGTGCTGGGGCATTCTGTGGGTGGAGCTTCAGTGGAGTAAGAGGTTATGCAGTACTGATACCCGGATAGTTAAGGACAGCACAAAAGCTATCCTAAATGCTATCTGGATAAGTTTTCCAAACAGGGGCTGAATATGGCTGCTATCCAGATGATCCAGATATTCCACGGCAGCCACTATACAGATATCGCTGCTGAATATCCAGATTTTGTCACCCTACAACAGCTGGCATTTAAAAAAAAAAAAAATCCACTGACTGCCGTGGCCTCAATTTTGTACAACTATGGCAACAGGTGGGTTCTTAAATATAATAAAATGAAATGAAACAACAGAATTATTTAGGGAAACAAGCTTCACGGGATGCAAGAGTAAAAGCAGAACTTGATCAACCCATTGTGAAAAAAATGGAGCCGGGCATGGGGCATAGGAAGACGCTTGCAAGGCTTTATCACACTTGGTGGACATTAATTCAGCCACTGTTCTCTTTATTTGAAAAGTTAATAAAGTTGTTTAAAACAAAACAAAACTTGTCCTGTCGAATTGTAGTTAACTTCCACCGCTGAATTAAATGTCCTTTTTGTGCAGAGGCCCTTAACATAAACCAGCACCCCTCCCTGCACTGGTTAAATGTACGCCTCCATTTTTTTTAAACACCTCCAGGCTTTCTGCCACCCATCCCCCAAGCTTACCTGTGATATCCAGGGCCCAAAGTGAGGGCAGAAGTGATCCCAGTTGCACCTGCCGTGCTGGTGGCTGTACAGCGAAATAGTTCCAGCTAACCACAGGCCTTGCACCACTTTAGAAGCAAACTGGTGTCAACTGGCAGCACCGGTGGTTGGGAGGCTGAGCTAGTGGTTGGGAGGGGGGGGGGGGGGCTAGTACTGGGCAGACTTCTGAAAATGGTAGATACAAATCAAGGTCAGGTATACATATAAAGTAGCACATATGAGTTTAGCTTGTTGGGCAGACTGGATGGACCATACAGGTCTTTTTCTGCCGTCATCTATTATCCAGCTTATAATTGAAAAAGAAAAACGCCTATATTGCGACCCAAATTGGGAGATAGACGTTTATCTCACAAAAACGAATAAAGCGGTATAATCGAAAGCCGAATTTGGACGTTTTCAACTGCACTCCGTCGCGGATGCGGACAAAGTTGATGGGGGCGTGTCGAAGGCGGAACTGGGGCGTGGTTATCGGGCGATCAGAGATGGGCGCCTTTCGCCAATAATGGAAGAAAAATATGCGTTTTTAGCGAGAATTTAGGGCACTTTTCCTGGACCCTGTTTTTCCACGAATAAGGCACCAAAAAGTGCCCTAAATGACCAGATGACCACTGGAGGAAATCGGGGATGACCTCCCCTGACTCCCCCAGTGGTCACAAACTCCCTCCCACCACAAAATATGCCGTTTCACAACTTTTTATTTTCACCCTCAAATGTCATACCCACCTCCCTGGCAGCAGTATGCAGGTCACTGGAGCAGTTATTAGGGGGTGCAGTGGACTTCAGGCAGGTGGACCCAGGCCCATCCCCCCCCCCCACCTGTTACACTTGTGCTGGTAAATGGGAGCCCTCCAAACCGCCCCCCAAACCCACTGTACCCACATGTAGGCGCCCCCCTTCACCCCTTAGGGCTATAGTAATGGTGTAGACTTGTGGGCGGTGGGTTTTGAGGGGGATTTGGGGGGCTCAACACCTAAGGGAAGGGTGCTATGCACCTGGGAGCTCTTTTACCTTTTTTTTTGTTTTTGTAAAAGTGCCCCCTAGGGTGCCCAGTTGGTGTCCTGGCATGTGAGGGGGACCAGTGCACTACGACTCCTGGCCCCTCCCATGAACAAATGCCTTGGATTTATTCGTTTTTGAGCTGGGCGCTTTCATTTTCCATTATCACTGAAAAACAAAAACGCCCAGCTCACAAATTGTCGAATAAAACATGGACGTCTATTTTTTTCGAAAATACGGTTCGGTCCGCCCCTTCACGGACCCGTTCTCGGAGATAAACGCCCATGGAGATAGACGTTTTTGTTCAATTATGCCCCTCCACGTATGAAAGATGTCACGGGCCCCAGAAGCGTAGCTACAGGGGGTGCAAGGGGGGCAGTTGCTCCCCCAAACGGATTTTGAATGAAATGGCACCTATGTGGATTGGCCTTTCAGCCTTATGTGGCACCTATTTTACAAAAGGTCTGCTCCCCCTGACTACATTTCTGACAGGCCCCACCCACTACATGAATTCAGTCAGTGCAGTTTGCTATCTGATTTCCTACGAAATGGCATGACTGCAGCTGAATGTTTCCAAGAAATTGCTTTTTAAATAGCTTCAGCCAGTCTCCCGCTAAAGCGGCTAGGGCTCTTCAGCTTGGAGAAAAGACAGCTGAGGGGAGATGTTAGAGGTCTATAAAATAATGAGTGGAGTGGAACAGGTAGACATGAATTGTTTGTTTACGCTTTCCAAAAATACTAGGACTAGGGGGCACGCAATGAAGCTACAAAGTACTTATGCCAATACTTATGCCAGAGAATGTGGTAAAGGCGGTTAGCTTAGCGGTGTTCAAAAAAAGGTCTGGCCAGCTTCCTAAAGGAAACGTCTATAGACCATTAATAAATTGACTTGGGAAAATCCACTGCTTATTTCTGGGATACCAACAAACAGGTAAATGGCAACGTACCACCGCTCTCTCTTAAAAACATATACAACCGTAAGTGTAAGGTGGTGTAAACCAGCTTACTGTGAAGTACTAATATTAATCGGGGATGTCTCACATATACCTATCGGCACAAAATATCACACTGTTAGCGAGCTTCTAGTATAGTGCCGGTTTTTATAATCATTGACTACCCCCAACCTCCGATAGTACATTGAACTTGCTGAACCTTCATGTCTGTGATATATATATATATATATTTATGCCACCTCTTCATCTATCAGTGTTATACACTTTTCTTCTTTTTTTTCTTTTAATTTCTCTCAATTTACCATCTAATCATACACATATACAGTCTTTCTTTAGTACTTAGCACTTAAGCTTCAACCGGTGCATAAAGTAAGGTTTTTTTTACTTATCTTCGCACTGCTGAAAGCTGCAGTATAATTCGGTCATGGTGTATTAAACATCACTCTGTCCTAACAAGATGTCTCTCAACTGCATTCAACTTCGACTCAGGTATACATACAATCCCGACAGAAGCCTGTTTCGCGTCTATTCGCTTTGTCAAGGGAAGCTCTTGTATACTTTAACAGCAGTCTGTGCAGCCCCCCCCCCCCCTCCAGAAACCAGTAGTTTCAGGAGGGAAGGGGATAGACTGCAGGAGAAGTACCTGGCCCCCAACCGACAGTGCTGGGATGAAGCTGAGTGCCCATCTGCATTCAAAATCTATTTGAGGTTGAAGGGGGACAGACTCAGGAGTAATGTCAGGAAGTATTTTTTCACGGAAAGGGTGGCAGATGGATCCTACAGTATTCCCGCACCCCACCAAGTCTTCCTTCCTCTTGATGGTTGGGGACTCCGTTTCTCTCCTTTCTCTCTGCATTGCTGGTCTGGACCACACCACCCCCTTTCAATGCTACAGGTGGTGGGCCTGGTCCTCAGCCTCCCCCTCTGATTTTGAATGCAGATGGGCAACCAGCTACTGGTTGCGAGATGGGCTGCCCTGAATTTTTCACATGGCTCTGGGAAAACAGTATCACTTCCACTCTGATTCAATTCTTGCTCCTGCTACGGACTGGCCTAGAGAACACATCAATCACTGACCCTAGGAAGGGGAAAGAAGTAGCAGGCGAGAACTTGGAAAGGAGGGGGGGAAAATGGAAGAAAAATAAGATAGAAGAGAAGATTCAGCAGAAAAGAAGCCAAAGAGGATGGAATAAAGACTAGGAAGAATGAAAGGAGGAGAAGAATGGAAAATTAGATGGATTAGGGAATGAGAGATGAAAGGGAGGGAGGGAAAAAAGAAACAGTAGAAAAGTGAAGGAAGACAAGAGGCCGAAAAGAGAGGAGACAGGGGAAGGAAAAGAGTAAGGGACAGAGGGGAAAAAAACGGAAGAACCTGTGAGTGAGAAATGGGCAACAGTAGAAGGACATGAGAGGGAGGCAAAGGAGAAAAAAAATGATAAAATAAAGAAAACTGATATGAAGAAACAAAGAAATAATGCAAAAACAAAGGAACGCAAAGCTTGGGAAGTAGTTTTGAAAATGTTAAAGGAACTGACGTTTACTTTCAGTAAAAGCTGCTCTTTTCGGGCAAGAGTGGCTTCAATATTCAACATGATTTCACCTGCCAGAAACAGCTCATGTCCGGTAAAACTGCCTGTTCAGGGGTAACTGGTCATTTTCAGTGGCACTGAACCGGTTAGCACCGCTGAACAGTGGCGTAGCTACATGGGGCCACGAGGGCCTGGGCCCCCGTAGATTTGGCCCCAGACCCCCCTGCTGACGACCCTCCCGACCCCCCCCTCCCGCCGCCAACCCGCCGTCGCCTACCTTTGCTGGCAGGGGACCCCAACCCCCGCCAGCCGAGGTCCTCTTCTTCCTTCGTTCTGTTTCTGAGTCTGACGTCCTCTAGACTCACAGAAACAGAACAAAGCCCTGCAGATCACAAGGCTTCGTTCTGTTTCTGTGAGTCTGACGTCCTGCACGTACAATGTGCAGGACGTCAGACTCAGAAACAGAATGAAGGAAGAAGAGAAACTCGGCTGGCGGGGGTTGGGGTCCCCAGCCAGCAAAGGTAGGCAATGGTGGTGGCGGGGGGGGGGGGGGTCCAGAGGGTCGTCGGCAGGGGGGGGGGGGTCAAAGTTGGTGGTGATGATGGCGGCAATGGCGGGGAGGGGGGCTAAAATGTGCCCCCTCACCTCGGGCTCTGGACCCCCCTCCCGCCGAAGTCTGGCTACGCCCCTGCCGCTGACAATAACCAATTAGTGCCGAACTACAAATCGACTATTTTGGGGGTGTTCTAGGGGGTGGTGTCAGCAGTTGGCTGGTTAACTGCATAAATGGGACCACATAAAAGTCAGTCCTATCTTTGGAGGGGGGGGGGGGTCTTTTACAAAGGCACGCTAGAATTTTTAGCGCGCGCCAATCATTAGCGACGCTAAACCCTAGAGATGCCCATAGGAATATATGGGCACCTCTAGCATTTAGCATACGCATATTTAACGCGTGCACTAAAAATGCTAGCGCACCTTTGCAAAAGAGCCCCTTTATATGGTAACCCAGATCCGGCTAACTGCTGAAGAGCAGCCTTAAATGGCTATGTGTTAGCCAGATCCACAAAACTGAATGTTCAGTGCCGAAGCCCAGACATGACCCAGCACCGATTATCCAGGAATAACTCTGGCAACAAGTCAGCAAAATGCTGACCACTGCCATTTAAATATCGACCCCAGTAAGAAACACAAATGCAAGCAAACAATGCATAAGTTTTGTTACAGATTTTACCCTTGAACTATAACTGGCCACCAGGAGCCTTATCTGTATGGCAAAGAAGGGACCCATTCTAGAGGAAAGGACTATTCAAAAATGGGGAGCACAGCAAGCTTCATATCCCATATGGTGTATCACCCCATAAACATGTCCAAAAGCGTAGCCAAGTTGTGACGCCAAGGGGAACGGAGAGCAGACTGCGTAGACGTGTGCACGCACTACACAGGCATGGACTGCTGAAAGTCCATTGGGGGGAACCGTCGCTCCCCTGGGGCCTCACCTAGTTACGCCTTTAAACAAGTCGTGCCCAGTATGACAGAGATCACCAGCGGCCACTTCCCTTTCGGGATGCTCCCTTCGGTGCCTCAGGCTTCCCAGAAACAGTCACCATTCGGGGATTTTCTTTTCAATTTATTTCAACTGTACATTAAACACTTTTAACCAACAAGTTAAGTGAAAATGGTTTGGTTTTAAATTACGTAACAGAAACCCTAGACAGCAGTTTTATTAAATAAAACATACAACCTTGAATTTAGGAATTCACTTCTGCATTCTACAAGAGTTGTGTTTTGCTCTACATTCCAAACGTGCATTGAACAGAAAAAGACGTGTTGAAATGGACAACAGAATCCACTTGTACCCTGAAATAATTGACAGGCCTGGGGCAGACAGGTCACACGGACTGCATTTCACACACGCCATGGCCCTGCCACTCAATAAGATTTCTACCTACAAAGTTGGCCTCTTTGGTTCCAAAATTATGTGTAATACATTTAAATGTATTCTTTACTTTTTTTTTTTTTTTTTGCAACTATAAAAATAACATTTGCTTGTCTTGTATGTTTTTTTTCCAAACGGCAGTTTGTTTCACTTTACCTAAGCATGCTACTAAAACTCAGTGCAAACATTCAAAATGAACCATTCGCTCGAGGAACGAGGGAGGGGGGGGGGGGGGGGGAAGGAAGTGAAACATTTCAAGTATAAAAAAATATTATTTTCTTTGAAAAAAAAAAATAATAGAGACATCTGAAGTCCAGCTTGCTTAGTCTGGGTCAATACTTATTGCATAGCTTCAGCGGCACACATTTAAGTAGAGAATGGACGATTTTTCAGTGCACCGGGAAGTGCCGTGGTTCAAGGTAATGAAATGGGCAAGTGCTATCAGATTTGAATCTGGGGAATTCTGCAAGTGCTATGCTGTGTCATTTTATTCTGTTTGTTTTTGATCCTGTGGCCCTCCTGTCCCCACACCCCACCTGGATATCACACGGGACAGAAGCCGAGTACGTGCTTCTCTCCCCTCCAAGCCCTCTGGCTACCAAACGCACTGAAGCGCTTCAAGAGACGCCTTCATCCTTTCCTGGGCTGCGGGATCCCTTTTAAGGTCCATTGGTTTGCTCAGTTTGTTTTTTATTCTGGGAATGCTGAATTTCAACGCTGAATTTCATCGGTCCCCCAGCAGTGCTTCTTAAGACAGCGATTGCAACTTTAGCATTGTGCTGGGTTTTCTTTTGACAGATTGCAGAAGTGTAACAGAGAATGGAAAAATGCAAAATGCCCTTTGTAGTGCCATAGAGTTGGTCCAGGGATCAGTGAAAGCACCAAAGGATCCCCAGGCCCTGAAAGAGGCACCGGGTGCCCCCTGCACAGAACGCAACAAGAATCTGAGTTCCAAGCTCCCTGCTAGTCCCTGGCAAAATGTCTTTTGCTGGAAGTGCTGTGAGAGAAGCAGAGATTGTATTTCGGGATTCTCAGAGGAAGTTATCACCTTGGTACAAAAGGTGGAGTGCAGCTTCCTTGGATATAATGAAGCAAAGTGACAAGTCCTTTTACGTTTGGTCATTTTTGACTCAAAGTTCAGGGACACATCTCCGTTTCTTGCTGTGCAATTAAGCAGGAGTCTCTGGGACGAGTCAGACCTGAATGGTCAGATACCTGCTTCCCCGTTCACTTGCCCAGGCTGGCAAAAATCCTGTCTATCATCCCCTTCGGTCTAAAAATCCTTCTCACAAGATGCTCAGACAAGGGATGGGAGAATTTAAGGGCCCAGCATGCACAGCTTCACGCTGAAATGATGCAGGTCCACACTGCCAGATGCAAAGGCTGCACAGGGACACTCCTCTGGTTTCCATGTAGCCTGGGAACTATTTTCATTTCTTCTTTATCAGGCACAACCACATTCCTCTACAATCATATTGGGAACGTCCCTTTTCACAATGTTGTACTCATCGTCAAAGTACAGCATTGACATTGTGCTAAGTTTGGTTGGAATGCAGCACGAGTTCATAGCACCTGGGTTCAACCCTCGCATTCGGTACTGATTCACCACGGCCGTGTGAAAGGAAGAAGCTGACCCTGGGACTCCGGCCAAGTATGCTGGGCAGCTCCCCTCACAGTAATTCCCATAGTAACCCAAAGGAGCGATGATCCAGTCATTCCAGCCAATCAGTCGAAAGTCAATGTACAGTTGTCGCCGGCAGCAGAGACTGGTCCTTCCGTCACATTCCAAGCCCCTTTTCCGGATCCGGTGCTTGTTGTCAGCCTGCCTCGCGTGCACCACCAGAAAGGGCCGATGGGATTCCTCCCCGGGGTCCACGTACACTGGCACGACAGCGTAATTCTCGCAGCCCTCACACTGGACTTCCAAATTCAGCCTCCTCTCCTTTTTCTCAAAGAGTTCCTGAATGGCATCAGTCAGGGGAAATGTGTGCCAGGCGCTCCGCTTCAGGTCAACTTTCTTGTCCACCAAGTTCCATCTGCTGCTGCTGGCCGGCTCTTGGAAATGGACTTTGACCCGGACTTTTCGCCTGCCGCTCTTTTCTGAGCCGTAGGGCAGCAGTTTCAAGTAAAGCCACAGGCTGGCCTGGATGACAAACAGATTCTGGTTCCCTTCATTGGAAATCATGAAAGCCAGGCGGACTCGGGAAGCTGTGAGATCATCTGCATAGGACAAAAGAGGAACGTTAATTCAACAAAGAGCAGGCTTTACCGGTTACTTCAAGTAACACAAGCCTGAGAGGCCAGAATTTCATCCTATTCTAACACTTATACCCACTTATTTCCCAAAATGTGTTTCAGGTACACAGAAGATCTAAGGTAAAAGCCCACCTTTTTGATACTGCTTTTAACTCCTAAGTCTTGTTCTCTTGTTCAGAACCCTTATTTTATCATCCTCACTTTAATATTCCCTTATCTCTTGTTTGTCCTGTTTGTCTGTCCTAATTAAATTGTAAGCTCTGTCGAGCAGGGACTGTCTCTTCATGTTCAAGTGTACAGCACTGCGTACGTCTAGTAGCACTATAGAAATGATAAGTAATAGTAGTAGTAGTCTTCGGGATTCTGGAATCTTGCTACTCTTAGGGATTCCGGAACCTTGTTACTCTTTGCATAGAATTTTGCTACTCTTTGTCCTGATTAGATTGTAAGCTCTGTCGAGCAGGGACTGTCTCTTCATGTTCAAGTGTACAGTGCTGCGTACGTAGCGCTATAGAAATGATAACTAGTAGTAGTATCAGATACCCAACATCTTGCTCACTGCCATAGTTGCAGGGTCTGAAACCAAAGCAGACTGGGGTGAATCTGATCAGCCCCACACTCTATTCCCTGCACCCAGATGGACCTCTGCTTACAGTCCAAGTAGGTTTGCAAGGTGTAATTTTTAAAGATGCCTGTAGAGGAATCGAGGGGGAAGTTAAACTTTTTAACAGTAAATGGCATCCCGGAACCTCAGCAACCTTAATCAAAACGTTGTGTTGCAAAGCAGACAGACTGTGCATTCAGCGCCCAGGAGTTCAGAAACAGATGGAATAAGCTCGGTGACCATGGAGGGGGAAGGTTGGCAGTGACTTTACAGGCTTTCTGTTCCATTTTTTTCAACCAACCATGGAAACATACTCAGAATTTACCCTTTAGCTCCTAATGGCACTTGATTCTCATTCTAGGCCTGCTACTGACTCTAAGCTGCTCATGTATAACATTAAAATAATACCTGGGAAAAGTTGGATTTTTCTGCAACCTTAACATAAATCCAGTATTAGAAAACAGGTCATAAATTACCAGCAGACTATATTCAACAGCTGATTTTTTTTTTTTTGCCCATTATAGGTTAAATTTACTTTTCTCCTAAGTGCCAGTATTTGCAGGTTGATCAAGTGAACTTTGCTGTGAAGTGTCAACCTATCGGCTCAGATCTTATCTAAACACAGTATGTGTTGCCGGAATAGTTTATTGTTACAGTTAAAGGAACAGTCCCAGCCGGCATTTAGTGCTTGCTTAACACTATAAATGTCACCCTTGGTGCAAAATTGACCCCCCTCCCAATGGATGGGGCTTTCCCCCAATACTTTTTTTCTGTAAGGATTTGCAAACTTCTCCCGGATTCAGCTGGTCTACATTCATGCAGAAAGTGCAAACAGCACTCCTTTGCCCTTCATGAAATGCAGCTCCCGGGGATCTTCATGTACCCTCTTCCTTCCCCTCCCCCCCCCCCCATAAAACCCCAAAACAAACACACCAAAAACCCCACTAAAGAAAAACAACGAACTAATGCCTCCCAGAGAGAACCTGACACCCTGACAGAGCTTTGAAGCGCACCTTGCTGGGGGGGGATGGGGGGCATCAACTTGCACTTATTTCTTGCATTCCCCCCCCCCTAAAGCGCTCAGGTTAGCCGCGCATCTCCCCCCCCCTTGCACAATTTGCAAGCGGGATGAGTGACAGCCGCCCCCCCCCCCGAACCTGACACCCTGAGAGCTTTGAAGCGCACCTTGCTGGGGGGGGATGGGGGCACCAACTTGCACTTATTTCTTGCATTCCCCCCCTAAAGCGCTCAGGTTAGCCGCGCATCTCCCCTCCCTCCCCCTGCACAATTTGCAAGCGGGATGAGTGACAGCCGCCCCCCCCGAACCTGACACCCTGAGAGCTTTGAAGCGCACCTTGCTGGGGGGGATGGGGGGCACCAACTTGCACTTATTTCTTGCATACCCCCCCCTAAAGCTCAGGTTAGCCGCGCATCTCCCCCCCCCTTGCACAATTTGCAAGCGGGATGAGTGACAGCCGCCCCCCCCCGAACCTGACACCCTGAGAGCTTTGAAGCACACCTTGCTGGGGGGGGGATGGGGGGACCAACTTGCACTTATTTCTTGCATTCCCCCCCTAAAGCGCGCAGGTTAGCCGCGCATCTCCCCCCCCCCCTTTGCACAATTTGCAAGCGGGATGAGTGACAGCCGCCCCCCCGAACCTGACACCCTGAGAACTTTGAAGCGCACCTTGCTGGGGGGGGATGGGGGCACCAACTTGCACTTATTTCTTGCATTCCCCCCCTAAAGCGCTCAGGTTAGCCGCGCATCTCCCCTCCCTCCCCCTGCACAATTTGCAAGCGGGATGAGTGACAGCCGCCCCCCCGAACCTGACACCCTGAGAGCTTTGAAGCGCACCTTGCTGGGGGGGATGGGGGGCACCAACTTGCACTTATTTCTTGCATACCCCCCCCTAAAGCTCAGGTTAGCCGCGCATCTCCCCCCCACCTTGCACAATTTGCAAGCGGGATGAGTGACAGCCGCCCCCCCCCCCGAACCTGACACCCTGAGAGCTTTGAAGCGCACCTTGCTGGGGGGGGATGGGGGCACCGACTTGCACTTATTTCTTGCATTCCCCCCCTAAAGCGCGCAGGTTAGCCGCGCATCTCCCCCCCCCCCCCCTTTGCACAATTTGCAAGCGGGATGAGTGACAGCCGCCCCCCCGAACCTGACACCCTGAGAACTTTGAAGCGCACCTTGCTGGGGGGGGGGGGGATGGGGGGCACCAACTTGCACTTATTTCTTGCATTCCCCCCCTAAAGCGCTCAGGTTAGCCGCGCATCTCCCCTCCCTCCCCCGCCCTGCACAATTTGCAAGCGGGATCTCCCTCCTTACCTGTCTCGGCGAAGCTGATGATCTCAGAGCTCTGCTCGTGCAGCTCCGGGCCAGGGGTCGCGTGGCCGTCCAGGCTGGGGATCTCCACGCGGCCGTCCTCGCGCACCTTGCCCGCGTGCAGCTTGCGCAGCGCCGTGACCATGGCCGCCTTGGGCACCGCGTGTGTGATGTTGGGCCGCTGGCGCAGCTGCAGCCGGTTCAGGATGTGCCGCTTCACCGCCTCCAGGAAGTCGCGGTTCGGGGGTCTGAAGCCGCACGAGGAGCAGGTGTCCTGCTGGAAGCCCTGCTGCGATTGCTCCGTGGCCCGGGTGGGCGAGCTGCCGGTGCAGCCCACGCAGAGCAGCAGCAGCGGCAGCACCGGCCACGCCATAGTGGGGGGGGATCGGCGGCTCCCGATTCCGATTGCACCGCAACGAGAGCCGGGGAGCTCGATCAGCTGCGCGTGCAGCAGGGTCCCGGCATGGGGGGGGGGGGGGCGGCTGCTGCTGCTGCGTGTCAGTCCCGTAAATGCCACCGAGCCCAGTGAGTGCAGTCTCTGCAGCCACGAAGCCTATGTGGGGCCGAGGGAGGGGGGCGGTCACCTGCACGTGCAAGCACCTTTAAATCAACAAACCCCCTCCCCCACCCTGGGTCCGGGCTCCTGTTCGTCGTCCCTTTTTGTTTCTCCTCTGGTTTCCGATTTGGGGAAATGTTCAGGTGTGGCGGAAAGCAAATGCACGAAGCTGATTCCCCGGGCGCACGGAACAAAAAAAAAAGTAAAGAACAGCAAAGTCCAGCAGCTCCAAGTAGGGAAAACGAATCTTCTATATTTACGCGACTATCTCACGGGTTTTAAATGCTTAGCATCCGCTTAATGTTCCCTCCCTTTCATTTCTTGCAATCCATGGGCGTTCTCCCCAGAAAAGAAGATTCTCCTCTCTTTATGTTCACGAGATATGATCTTCTGCCTTCTTAGATCGCATTTTTTTTTTTCCCCTCTTGCCCTGCTGCAATCCCCACATTGGGCCCTTACACTGAAACTTTTATACAGGAGTTAAAAACCACGTGGGAACTGCAACCTATACCAGCCTCCTTCACTATTTAGGAGATTAAGCCATTTGCCCCCTTAGGCTATCGCAGTAACTTCCTGATCTGGAAATATTAACCATCCCGGTCCCTTGAACCAAATGTTTTAAAGCGACTACTGGCAGAAAGGAAGCATCGGATTCGCTCCCCCCCCCCCCCCCCCCCCCCACTTAAATTCTGGCAGTTACAAAATATATTCTGCAGGCAGGCAGGACTTCAACCTATGATGGACAGATACAATATTTGGCACTGATGGGACTCTTGTGATACTCTGTCCTATTTTGGGGAGGGGGTCTGCCCAGGGAATCTCCCGTCACCCATCCAGGTAGAAAAAAAAAGTGCTCTCCTTAAAAACCTCCCCTAAAATTATCTGTATTATTATTTAATCATCTGTTATTTGCTTTATGCTGTTATTTTGTACAAATGCCTTCCACGCTAGGGGGAAACGAATATTTTTCTCTGCTGGGGGTGGGGGTCAGGAACTTTTGGGTTACAATGGTTTGACTCTTGTGCTTTGTTGCAGTGAGGGATCCGTGTTCTGGCCTCTGCCTGCACACTCAGGTATACTGTATATACAAAAGCCTGACAGGCTGGAGAGGGAGCCGACTGTTTCTAACCTGTCTCTGTAATAAAAACTAACAGTAAACACAAGCAAGCAAGCACCCAGGGCTCCGTATAAAACCAGCAAGCTCCCTCTGATCGCAGCACCAACAAAGGCACGTCTGTGTTTAAAGCCCCTGCTTCTCTGCAACACTCTCTCACCTCCTCCACAAGCCACAACATTCTTTGTCGTTTGCTTCCCCTCCCCCCCCCCCCAAAAAAAAAAATCTTTGCAAAGGCCGTTTGCACTGGGAAAGTCCCGAGCCCCTTTCTTTCCTGTCTTATAACCAACTCCTCTTTTATCTAGCTTTTTCATTTTTTTTTTATAGTTTTTAGATCAATCCTTGATCTCTTGTGTAGGTGGGTGTTTGTTTTTGCTCGTTTGTTCTGCCCTTCTGTCTTCCGCCAGGCCCTTTGATTTTAGCTCTTTGTCAGTGGTAGGCAGTTACAGTTAATTTTCCTTGTTTATAATTGCATCTTTGAAGAAAAGCAAGGATTTCCGTACAGGTAAGGTTGCAAAGCAGCGTGCACCGTGCCCGAGGAGGTCCTGCCTGCAGTTCACGGATCTTGTTGGGCCCAAGAGTGGGGGAAAAAAAACTGGGACAACAGCGCCACCTATGGGATACCTTTGGAAGCGCCTCCACAATTTCACTGCACTTCCTAATGCCATGTCTATTTTATAATTTTTTTTTTTTGTTACATTTATACCCCGCGCTTTCCCACTCATGGCAGGCTCAATGCGGCTTATATGGGGCAATGGAGGGTTAAGTGACTTGCCCAGAGTCCCACTAGCAACATTCCATGTAGAAGTCGGCCCTTGCAGATCACCAATGTGGTCGCGCAGGCTTCTGCTTCTGAGAGTCTGCAGGACGTCAGACTCACAGAAACAGACGCCTGCGCAGCCTTCTACATGGAATGTTGCTAGTGGAATAGCAACATTCCATGTAGAATCTCCAATAGTAGCAACATTCCATCTAGAATCTCCAATAGTATCTATTTTATTTTTGTTACATTTGTACCCTGCGCTTTCCCACTCATGGCAGGCTCAATGCGGCTTACATGGGGCAACGGAAGGTTAAGTGACTTGCCCAGAGTCACAAGGAGCTGCCTATGCCTGAAGTGGGAATCCAGCTCAGTTCCTCAGGACTAAAGTCCACCACCCTAACCACTAGGCCACTCCTCCACTGTTGCTACTATTTGAGATTCTACATGGAATGTTGCTATTCATAAGTACATAAGTACATAAGTAGTGCCATACTGGGAAAGACCAAAGGTCCATCTAGCCCAGCATCCTGTCACCGACAGTGGCCAATCCAGGTCAAGGGCACCTGGCACGCTCCCCAAACGTAAAAACATTCCAGACAAGTTATACCTAAAAATGCGGAATTTTTCCAAGTCCATTTAATAGCGGTCTATGGACTTGTCCTTTAGGAATCTATCTAACCCCTTTTTAAACTCCGTCAAGCTAACCGCCCGTACCATGTTCTCCGGCAACGAATTCCAGAGTCTAATTACACGTTGGGTGAAGAAAAATTTTCTCCGATTCGTTTTAAATTTACCACACTGTAGCTTCAACTCATGCCCTCTAGTCCTAGTATTTTTGGATAGCGTGAACAGTCGCTTCACATCCACCCGATCCATTCCACTCATTATTTTATACACTTCTATCATATCTCCCCTCAGCCGTCTCTTCTCCAAGCTGAAAAGCCCTAGCCTTCTCAGCCTCTCTTCATAGGAAAGTCGTCCCATCCCCACTATCATTTTCGTCGCCCTTCGCTGTACCTTTTCCAATTCTACTATATCTTTTTTGAGATACGGAGACCAGTACTGAACACAATACTCCAGGTGCGGTCGCACCATGGAGCGATACAACGGCATTATAACATCCGCACACCTGGACTCCATACCCTTCCTAATAACACCCAACATTCTATTCGCTTTCCTAGCCGCAGCAGCACACTGAGCAGAAGGTTTCAGCGTATCATCGACGACGACACCCAGATCCCTTTCTTGATCCGTAACTCCTAACGCGGAACCTTGCAAGACGTAGCTATAATTCGGGTTCCTCTTACCCACATGCATCACTTTGCACTTGTCAACATTGAACTTCATCTGCCACTTGCACGCCCATTCTCCCAGTCTCGCAAGGTCCTCCTGTAATCGTTCACATTCCTCCTGCGACTTGACGACCCTGAATAATTTTGTGTCATCGGCGAATTTAATTACCTCACTTCTGCTTCTGTGAGTCTGACGTCCTGCATCTAGAATCTCCAATAGTATCTATTTTATTTTTGTTACATTTGTACCCTGCGCTTTCCCACTCATGGCAGGCTCAATGCGGCTTACATGGGGCAATGGAGGGTTAAGTGACTTGCCCAGAGTCACAAGGAGCTGCCTGTGCCTGAAGTGGGAATTGAACTCAGTTCCTCAGTTCCCCAGGACCAAAGTCCACCACTCCAACCACTAGGCCACTCCTCCACTGATTGTCATTGAAGAGATACTCTATGCAGGGTGGGTGGGTGGGGGGGGGGGGGGGCAGGTCTGCAAAATGTTTTACAGATTGCAATTTAACATCCAAAATTATTCATAAAAAAATAGGCCAGGTTAGAGGAAGAGCAAATGGGGTTCCGGCAGTATCACTAAAATGTTATCTGGATGGCCTGTTGAACATTAAGCCTAACTAAGCAGATACAGCTGGATTCAGTAAATGGCGCAGAAAATCTGCGCTGATCAGTATTCTACGACAGGTGCTCCGGGATGGATGCTGTAACCTGGGTCCTCCTTCCACGTGGAGGCCAGGGCTAACCCTGCTTAGCTTAGCCGTCTCTCTCCAAGGTATGTGATCCAAACCACTTCTCCTCAGTCTGGTACTCGTCCCGGTCTGGCTGCTCTCCGGCTGGCCTGAGCCTTTTTGCCTGCTCCCGGCAAGGTCACACAAAATCTCAGCATTCTCATAGTTCTTGAAAACACAGGTCTTTATTTTCTCAGAACCTTTTAATACAGCCTTAGTCTTCACTTAGTTTCATCACCAACAATGAAAGATTCAGTTCAGGATTTCACATTCACCTTCTCAGCACAGTTCAATCTTAATTCAGAATATCACCAAGCAGTAAATCCTTGTCTTGTTCTCAATTATAGCATAACCCTCACCAGCACTACCTTCAATCCTCAGGTAGTTAATGGGTTAGCTTTTTCCACCAGTTCCTTCCCCGCTGTATTATTTTCTCTGCTCCAACTGTCCACAGTTTAGGCCATACTGACGCCACAAAACCCTTTACCTTTCCTACTGGGGTCTGAGCAAGACCTGAGACTTCCATGCACTCCTCCTTCCCCTTGTCCTCTTTATCCCATTCCATGTCTTCCTGCGCCCCCCAAGTTCCCCCAGCTGCTGCTCATTCCCTTGATCAGAACTCATTTCCCAATCATTCACTCCTCCCTCCCATTTCCTGAGAGTCCTGCTGGTGTCCTAGTGGTTTCTGGGGGTGGTAGTTTCTTCCCCTAACTAGTGGTTTCACTGGCGCTTTGGCCACTAGAGGTCGAACTTGTCTAGCAGGAATTAGTGAAGAAGAGTCATTACATTTAAAGGGAAAATTTCTCCCCCATCCCTGTTTCGGCACTACCGGAACTAGACTCTTTTCAGACCCCTCACAATGCCCTTTACAGAACAGTACGTAACGTCGGGATCTGCGCTCAACTTTGTACAGGAGTTACAGCAACTGAAACCAGGTGTAAATCCCGGCACGGATCTCCCGAATTCTATAATACTGAGCACATTTTAAGGGACCGCCCATTCCTCTCCCATTGTTACACCCCCTTTGCAGATCCTCATAGAAACACTTAGGTGCTATCCTATAAATGGGTATGACAACTGACCTCAGCAGTGACTCATTTCACACTAGAACAGTGGTTCCCAAACCTTTCCCTGGAAGCACCCCAGCCAGTCAGCTTTTTGGGATATCTATAATGAATAGTCATGAGAGAGATTTGCCTGCACCATCTCCAGCGCATGCAAATCTCTCTCATGAATATTCATCTTGGATATCCCAAAAACCTGACTGGCTGGGGTGCTTCCAGGAAAAGGTTTGGGAACCACTGCACTAGGATATCACCTACTGATTCATTATAATCATCATCAGTCTTACGTAAACTTTTTATGAAAATTAATGATAGCAACTCTAGAATTTTTACTTCATATAATAAAAAGCATTACTTAGGTTTCTCAAGCAGTTCCGCTGAATAATAGTAACGGACCCACACCGACATGGTTCATGTTTCGAGAGCTGCTTCAGGATTTTGTACTACAAAACAATGCTGCAAATTAATAACAACTGCTTGAAATCTTAAATTTAACAATATCCCACTAACTGTAACTCACCAATGCTGCCTCAGCGTTTAGTTCTGACGACAGTTTTAATCCAAAATGGCGACCGAGTCTTAAACCGCCAGTTAAATAGTCATACCACCCAGAAACCCCACCCATATCTAAACCAGAACCGAGCTTAAAGCAAAGAGTGGGCTTTGTTCCTTCTCCCGAGGCCACTATACTACTATGGTTTCTTAAGGTAGACCCTGGGAGGAAGGGCCTACGGGTGGTCAGGTGGCCCGAGCAGAGTTTCAGTTTCAGCCTAATATGCACTAGCATTTTTGGCTGAAACCCGAACCCAGACTTCAGGATGGTTTCAATGCTAAAATTCAGTTGGTATCTAGATAAAATATCTATTTTTGATAGTTTGATTTTTGGTGGCTCATAATTTCATGTAGCTGAATCCTCTGCGACACGTTCAGTTATGGCATGATGTATAGGGAAGCCTTGTTCATTAATTGTTGGAAGATTGTATAGACATACATTTTTGATGACTGTCAAATGAAGGTACTTAAAATATCCAAATGGAAGGTGGGTAGACATGGAGAATATGAGAACGTCCCGAAGGACTTTTACCATTGAAACTAATGGGGACAAAAACTCACTCAAAAATAGACATAAGCTTGGTGCTATGTCAGCAGGTGATAATGATATACATAAAGCGTATCATCTCATGATATCCGAGGTCGCACTTTCTCCTGGCCAGATGCCATTTCATATTGAGAAATACTGCCGAGACTTTTCAGCAAAGCACAAGAGCTACGGAACCTGTGAATTTCCTACTCCAGGACTGCAGCATCTCTTATCCAGATGTGACTGAAATATTTGTGTTCTCTGCCTCCATCTGCTGGTACTTCGATACAGCCTACTTGTCTGAACTAGTCCAGCAGGATGAGGCTGATTTTTTATTTATGCTTAAAAACATTTGGAGATAAAAAAAAATTAAAAGATTCCTATTAAATTGTTATACTTGCCTTTATATCTGATAAGCGCACAAAAGTATTGGCAGAGCACTTCAATATTTCAATTGCTGAACCGGGACTAAAGAGGATGGAACTCCTCTCATATGAGGAAAGGCTGAAGAGGTTAGGGCTCTTCAGCTTGGAAAAGAGTTGGCCGAGTGGGGCTATGATAACAGCTCCACAAAATCCCGAGTGGTGTGGACCGGGTAGAGGTGAATCAATTTATCACTCATTCCAAAAGTACAAAGATTAGGAGACACTCAAGGAAGTTACATAGAAATACTTTTAAAACAAATAGGAAGAAATATATATTTTTTTACTCAACGAATAGTTAAGCTCTGGAACTCTCTGCCGGAGGATGTGGTAACAGTGGTTAGTGTACCCGGGTTTAAAAAAAAGGTTTGGACAAGCTCCTGGAGAAAAAAGTCCATAGTCTGCTATTGAGAGAGACATGGGGAAGCTACTGCTTGCCCTTGGATTGGTAGTATGGAATGTTGCTACTCTGAGATTCTGCATGGAATCTTGTCACTCTTTAAGATTCCAGAATCTTGCTATTCTTTGGGGTTCTATATGGAATGTTGCCACAACTTGGGTTTCTGCCAGGTACTTGTGAACCATCTTGGCCACTGTTGGAACAGGATACTGGGCTAGATGGACCACTGGTCTGACCCAGTATGGCTACTCATGTTCTTATGTGCCTTTTTTTTTTTTTTTTTTTGCCTGTTTTAGACACAACTAGCTGAAGAGCATGGTACAAGCATTGGGTAAAGCCCAAATGACTACTTTGCAGCAACTAAGGGGATGGGGGGGGGGGGGGGGTCTTTTACTAAGCTACAGTAGTGTTTTTAGCTCACACTAGAACTCAGCTGGCGGTGAACACCGAGACATCCACAGGAATATAACTGGTGTCTTAGCGTTTACCGCCGATTTCTACTGTGAGCTAAAAACCACTGCTGCAGCTTCACAGAAGACCCCCATGGGAATTTGGCAGAACTGGTCTACCTTTCAGTGCATGCAGTGAACACCTTTTTGGATGAACGACTGTGGCAGTTATCATCAATCATTATAAGTCAAGTTTGAAACAATAGCAGCAGCACCACCACTGTAAGGGATTCAACTTTGAAATACATTGGATTTATATGAAAAGTTCCAGACCTAATCGGAACAAGGCATTCCTCACTGCCCTGACATAAGCAGCCTTGGAAACCAGCCAAAATTAGCAGCAATCAAAACATGTTAATCCTTTGGTAGATGGGGGAGAATATTCAAGCCGACACTTCATTTTAAGGATATAGAACGAATCTCCAGTCAAGGTAATAAAAGCGTACAGCATAATGAAAATAAGGTACCAGTTTTTATTATACAATATTAATACATATCAGTTTAGTAAAATGAAAACAAACAGAAAATGGCTAAATGCACTTTTTATAAAAGGGATTTTTTTAATAAGAAAATGATATGAGATTTGTAAAGCTATATAATATATTTCAAAGGGGGGCAAAAAGTTTTAATTTACATTAAGTCTAGCTCAAGTTTTATTGTTTCATCAAGGCAGTTTGTGAACTCAGCCAGAGTCCATCCCAGAAGCATTATTTCCACAGTATCAAATGTTAAAGTTCCATCAGAGAAGCCTAAGAAGTTAGGCTTAGTAGTAAGGAAATTATTCAAAATATTAGTATTCTCATGTCAGGTATGCATATTAGTTCTTTGAGGTGGGAATTAAAGAAGAAAACAGCATGCCAACGAGTAGTGATTGAAATTGGGTCAGAGAATAATTGCTGAAAATTTCTAGCTGGTCACCCTAAAGCTAATGGCAGACATGTTCTTACATGGCAAAATAACCCTAAATACTCTTCCATCAGCATTCCTACAAACCTCAAGAAACACACGATCCCTTTGTATAAGCCTACTGTTGAGGTTCACAGTAATGAGTCTCAGCACAAAGGTTATCTGCTTTATCCTTTGAATGAATTTCATTTTACTAAAAAGTCAGCCACCGTTGTGGTTTGGATTTAGAACCATCTTATTGAGTTACCGTTTAAAAAAAAATCCAGAGGAATGAAGTCTTAGCTCCAGCATTTTAAAAAAAAAAAAAAGCACACACATTTTTTTTCAGAAACAACATGGTCAATGTAAACACTTCTTCCTGCTGGCACTACTTTTAATCTGAAATTCTGGTAAACTATTTACCCAAGGTTTATTTTAATCAATCAGAATCAAAGCAGACACGGCTCATAACTTTCATCCCATTCAAGGGTGTTGGGCTGTGTCCCTCATATAACAGTCATCTTTCACAGTTATTGAGCTAATGATGCAAAAAAATGCTCCCATGTTCATCCTCAACTCAAAATGCCTCTTGTGTTTTCATATCGGTGTTAGACTTCTGCAGATCAATCCCAAGGCTGTGCTGTTCAAAGCTAGTCATCAAGTATAATTAAAGGAACCACCTGTGAATGCTTTATTTAAAAAAAAAAAAGTGAATAAAAGATAAGCCTCCACACCATAAGCGTAGTCTGAGGTTGATACAGGGGGCAGTGCCTCTCAAATGTTGAAGGTGTTAATGATGAATTGCCACCCCCACAAAAAAAGTTGCCAATATGATTTCCTTACTCTGCCCCCTCCTCCAATCAGCAAACTACACAATATATATATATATATATATATATTTTTTTTGTTACATTTGTACCCCACGCTTTCCCACTCATGGCAGGCTCAATGTGGCTTACATGGGGCAATGGAGGGTTAAGTGACTTTCCCAGAGTCACAAGGAGCTGCCTGTGCCTGAAGTGGGAATTAAACTCAGTTCCTCAGGACCAAAGTCCACCACCCTAACCACTAGGCCACTCCTCCACTGTTGCTACTATTTGAGATTCTACATGGAATGTTGCTATTCCAACATTCTATGTAGAAGTCGGCCCTTGCAGATCACCAATGTGGCCACGCAAGACGTCAGACTCACAGAAACAGAAGCCTGCAGCCTTCTACATGGAATGTTGCTAGTGGAATAGCAACATTCCATGTAGAATCTCCCATAGTAGCTATTTTATTACATTTGTACCCCGCACTGTCTCACTCATGGCAGGCTCAATGTGGCTTACATGGGGCAATGGAGGGTTAAGTGACTTGCCCAGAGTCACAAGGAGCTGCCTGTGCCTGAAGTGGGAATCGAACTCAGTTCCCCAGGACCAAAGTCCACCATCCTAACCACTAGGCCACTCCTCCACTATTGCTACTATTTGAGATTCTACATGGAATGTTGCTATTTCAACATTCCATGTAGAAGTCAGCCCTTGCAGATCACGAATGTGGCCGCACAGGCTTCTGCTTCTGTTAGTCTGACATCCTGCACATACGTGCAGGACGTCAGACTCACAGAAACAGAAGCCTGCGCAGTCTTCTACATGGAATGTTGCTAGTGGAATAGCAACATTCCATGTAGAATCTCCAATAGTAGCAACAGAATCTCAGTAGTAGCAACATTCCATGTAGAGGTCGGCCCTTGCAGGACATCAGACTCACAGAAACAGAAGCCTGCGCAGCCTTCTACATGGAATGTTGCTAGTGGAATAGCAACATTCCATGTAGAATCGCCAATAGTATCTATTTTATTTTGGTTACATTTGTACCCTGCGCTTTCCCACTCATGGCAGGCTCAATGTGGCTTACATGGGGCAATGGAGGGTTAAGTGACTTGCCCAGAGTCACAAGGAGCTGCCTATGCCTGAAGTATATTCCAAGCCCCCTTCTGTTTTCTACTCTTGGGTGTGGATACCAAGAGCTCCATCTGCTTAATAAGGGTGTGAGTTGTCATATCAAATCAAGCCACTGGAACAGCTGCCGTGGGCTTTAATGGGAAAATTTCCATACAGAAAATGGGAAAATAATAGACACCAGTTCCCTGGCATTGTATTGTCTTTTGCTGTTGTCGTTCTCGATGGAGGGGGTTTAAGGGAGGAGGAATATGAAAGGGATTATTACAAATGCGCCTTCAGGGGCAAAAACTGTCAATCGTTGCTTGTTTTCATCAAAAAAGTATCTCCCTCTTGAGTGTGAACACCGGTTCAAGTGGCCATGTTCCAAAAACTTCTGCAAAGGCAAAGTGTGGATTTCTTTCACCTTCCTTGTGAATGCTGCTTTCCTTATAACAACAATGGGAAGCACAGATCACTAAAAACAGCAGCATGTAAGTGAGGCACAGTATTCAAACTGTACAAGTTAAAAAAAAAAAAAAAAGGGGGGGTGGGGAGGAGGGGAATGACAAGATTTGCACTTTGTAAGCCAAGATTTCAAAAGAACAAAAACATGAAATCTTTGGTTGATGCAGGTGGAGTTTTGTTTTTTTTCTCTACAAGAAAACTACATGTTCTGACATTGTAAATTGGGGCTGAGATAATAAATAACAGTCCCATCACATTTTCTGCCAATAGTAGTAAAAAAAAAAAAAATCTCATGAACTGCAGTACATTCACATTATTCTAACTGCTGCATATTAAAAACATCTAATGAAAAAGTAAAATCTATATGCAAATAACCATAGTGCTGATAAGCACCTGATCTAGTGGTAAATCTGTGTACTCGCACCATGGTTATTTTTAACAAATATAATCACTGCAACCAATACAACCCGATGATCACTTTTCCCTCCGCCAGTCACTGCCAACAGTTAACTCTTACACTCTAATACACATGGCAAGGAATGATCATCTTCACTGCAGCCCCTTTTCTTACCAAAAGGTGTAACACACACACACAAAAAAAAAGCAAACAAAACTATCACCCCGATATTCAAAAGCATTTAACCAGCCAGGATAGGCACCTGGCTGCTGAAATGCCCCATAGCCAGATATCTGTGAATTTTCAGTAGGACATGGCCGGCCATAACCTGCTGAAAATTCACAGTTAGTGGCTAGCAGATAGCTGGTTATGGGCGATAGAACGGGCTATCCATCAATTTTCATCATGTTTGGCAGCCATATTTGGCCACGTGAATACCTGGAATATCTTTGGCCGGTTCAAGCTTAACAGGCCAGCGCCCTTGGCCTGTTTAAGTCTGCACGAGCGAAAATTAAATCAGATATTCAATGCTGGTCACCAGAAAACAGCCTGGCACTGAATATCCAGGCTCAGCAGTGACCGCAGAGTTAGCCCGGATAACTCCCACGTTCTGAATATCGGCCCCTATATATATATATATATATATATATATATATATATATATATATAATTTATTTTAATGGGGCCAAGTTGTTCATTATTTTTAAATGTTAGTATGGAAGCGTGTTCATCAGATTGCTTCTACCTTCATGATCAACAAGCTTCATGCCAAAAAACGGTACAGGCTGAGCCAGTTATAGCTCGACACCTACTGCCTACGTGGGTTTGTAGTCCAGCTTCTCTATTAAAGAGTCACTGAGGTTAAACCCAAATTAGGTCAGTCTACACCTGACGGTACAGCACCAGTTGGTAGCCCAAAGTCATTAAGCCTCGCCAAGTTTAAAAAAAAAAAAAAAAGTTCTTTAGCATCACTCCTACCCTTTTCTTGATAAGTAATACAAAAATGCCACACTCAGCCTGAGGCTCAGGAACCACCAATGATTTCTTTTATCAAATCAAAGGGGCCCTTTTATTAAGGCATGGTAAAAGCCTACCGCACAGTAAAAAGGCACTACCTCGGGCAGCGCTAAGGCACTCTGCAGTAGTTTGGCTATCAGCGTGCCAGTGGCGTAGCCACATGGGGCCTGGGCTCCCGTAGATTTGGCCCTGGACCCCCCTGCTGATGACCCTCTCGACCCCCCTTCCCTCTGCCAACCCGCCGTCGCCTACCTTTGCTGGTGAGAGACCCAACCCCCACCAGCCAAGGTCCTCTTCTTCCCGCGCAAGGCTTCGTTCCGTTTCTGACATCCTGCACGTTGTACGTGCAGGACGTAAGACTCACAAAAAACAGAACGAAGCCTTGCAAAGGTAGGCGACGGCGGGTTGGCAGCGGGGGGGGGGGGGGGGGGGGTCGAGAGGGTCGTCGGCAGGGGGGGGTCCAAAGTTGTTGGTGGTGGTGGCGGCGGGGTCGGCGCCGCCGGGAGGGGGGCTAAAATGTGCCACATCACCTCGGGCTCTGGACCCCCCTCCCGCCGAAGTCTGGCTACGCCTCTGCAGCGCACTACTCCCACATTAAATAATATATATTTTTTTGCCACGGGAGGAGGGTGTAGAGGCGGAGAATAGGCATGCCTATGCTAATTGGGTAGTGTGAGCATATTACCATGTGCTACCCAATTACTGCAGGAGTACTGCAGAAGCTCCCAGCGGTGTAAGGGCTCCCAGCGGTGACGGCCACACGCCGATAGGGAAATTAGCGCGTGGCCATTATGGAAAAAAACCCCCCACAAATACTGCCATTTCACTGCCACGCTAAAAGTGGCCGCAGTGCACAGGGAACTCATAGGCTGACAGCAGCGCTGGCCACTTTTTAGCGCAGCTTAGTAAAAGGACCCCAAAATTAATTTAAAAAAAAAAAACCTGAAGCAAATACTTAAATCTGAAGATGAAAAGCATAATCGGAGGATGGCTCTTGGTGACAGGATAGCCCATCAGATCTCTTCTCAGACAGAGGAATTTCAACAATGTACAGATAACACAACAGGAAGACAAGTCATCTGTCATGCTGGCATGACCTCAAAGCTTGCTAGGTATGGGACTTTTTGCCTGTATTTACTACAGCAGCAAAGGAAGTACATTCAACCAGCATTTGAATACCTAGGTACCCTTTTGCTACAAGGCTCAGTAACCAAGACAAAAACACAATTACATTTTATACAAGATCTAGACTGAATTGGTGAAAGGCGAATCCTCCAAGTTCCAAGCATCTAGAGGAATAATTGACTGGGCTACACCTAAACCTCTGAGCATGTGCCAGCTTTGTTTAAATACTTGCCACTCTCTTAAGTACAGTTTTAAAATGCTGGTGTTCCGATTTTCTGCTCAGCATTTAAGCAGTCTTTTTTTTTTTTCAATTAGATACCATCAGAAATTAAAAACTAACAATTTCTTCTGTTGAAAAAAAAAAAAAGATGTAGGCAAACACAAAATCACCTCTGTGAGAACCACCTAAACCCCCCACCTCTGCTCTACACAGCAAATCAGATCCTAATCACCAAAAACTGAAGAAATAAAACAAGGTCATTTATTTTATTAGGTACGTAGCCTAATAATCTTGCCCTCAATTTTCCAGCAAACTGCAGCGAGCGATCACAATCCTGTGTGTTTGAGATTGTAGCCAAGGGTCAGGATCATGATTACAGATGGACCATTATTTGCAGGTGTTATTATAAAATGGCACTTTTACATGTTTCTACGTGAGAGCAAACACCTATCAAACTGTTTTTATACATCAAGGGCAAGCTACCGTATAATTAGGGCCTTGAACATAAAAATCAACTTGTGCACCACTGCCTTTCTACAAGCTCCTTTAAAACAGCCTGGATAGCGTTTCTGTGTCACATTCATGACAAACGTTAGACCTGTGTCACAGCAACCGCTGTCCGATGATAGTGTTTTGTTTTTCACTTCTTTTAATTCCTCTTAATCTAAAATTACATACCTATGTCATTCAGGAGTGTTAACGCAACAGTACAAGAGAAAACACTTCCGGCCTTATTTATTAAGACTTTTCCCCCATATTGACACAGAATGAGAAAAAGCCTGTGGAAGTCCCCTAGGCATGTTTCCTTCAACCATCAGTGTTACAGCCATCGTAGAGACACCCAACACAGCGTGTGATACGCGTGCATCGGACATGGCTTTCTTTTGGCATGCAAGAACTTTCACTCCACATTATCCGTGGACCAAATCCTATAATACAATTAGAGGTAGAAAAAATACACCCCATGACCTACCAATTTCATGGCTGCTTAAGCCCCAACAGATTCCTCAAAAAAAAAAAAAAGGAAATTTCTCAAGGCCCCCAGCAAAGACAGTTCAACAAGGGCTCTGTTGTAATGCTATCGAAGATACTAACGTTTTTTTATCATCGGACTAGTTCACGTTCTTGTACAAAAATCAACTGAACAAGGGTAAAACTGAGAAAACGAGTGGAAGCATCTGGTTCTCATTTCAAGTAAAATGAGGGAAGCTAGAGTCCTTGTGTTCTAAATTGGTGTTAGTTAACGAATTCATTGCTTTTGTTACTGTCTACCTCCCCCCCGTCTATCGGAAAAGAAAGGAAATGAAATGAAAGAACAGAGATGTGGAGGAAAAGAGCAAACCGATCAAAAGGTAACCAACGCTCAAATGCTCCAGGTTGCATCACCCCATTAGAAAACAAATGTGGGCGTTGAGATTGGCTCCCCAGTTAGTGGGTAATAAAGGTACTGGCCGCGACCTCCTCGAAGCTTCACAGTAAGCAGCATCTCTGCTTAAAACTTTTCTTGCTCTTGCCGCTTTTCTTGCCATTCTTGTCCTTGTTCTCTGACATCTTCTTTGTTCTTACTTCCCGCATCAGGTCAAAGAACACCTGAGAACAAACAAACGTTTCTTGTTTAGAAACAAAATGGCATTTCTAAAAAGTGGAAGACACAATTTTGTTCACAACAAAGCTTCTTTGTCCTGTTGAAATACAAAACAAAACCCAAACGCTGAAGCTGTTAGACCACTAGATATCCAAGGGGTAAAAGGAGCACTCGGAGAAGACAAAAGGAAGAGATGAAATGAATTCTTTGCTTTGGTCTTCACTGAGGAAGATGTGGGAGTGATACCAGTGCCAGAAATGATATTTCATGATGAGGATTCAGAGGAGTTGAAACAAATTTCAGTGAACCTGATAAATATAATTGTGCAAATTGACAAACTAAAAAGTAGCAAATCACCTGGACTGTGCGGCCCTATCATTTATAGTACCTCTAACAACATCACCAAAAGTTATCCCTTCCTGCATGCTACCAAATTCCACTCCCTCCCTGGCAAGGCACTTATCCCACTAGGACTGGGACCTGCAGGTTGGGAGGACTGTGGGCCAAGGACACTTAGGAAAAGGCCTGCAAACCAATCCCTGAGAACTCACACCAGACACTGGAACTCGACCTGGGCCATGGGCCTTAGCCTACACCTCAGGGAAGTAGACTGTCCAAAAGTTCTACCGTACCAAACCAAACTGCAACCATCTGCTGGAGACAGACAATACTAGCAAGTTCCAGGGCTGCACTATTCCTAATACTGATATTGTCGTCACTGCAAATTAGTGTTCTCTGCCTCCATCTGCTGGTTGAGGAGCACAATTCAGCAGTCTGGACTGGTCTAGAAGGATGATAAGGAATAGACTTATTTTCAAAGTTCTTCTAGGATGGTTGTGACCGGGGTGAATGTTAGGGAGTGGAAACCAAGGCAACTGCCGTGGACCCCATGCCACAGGGGACCCCCTCCCCCAAGTCTGCCACAAACAGAAGGAGACACAGCCTGCAAGCACGATTTGGGGTCCCTTCCCCAGTTTCTAACATGGGCCTCTGCTATAACCTTTACCTCTAATTATTGTAGTACTCTGATATCAGCAATCTCAGAGACTAGTAATCATTCCAATTGATAGAATTCCTTCACATCAAAAACAGTAAGAATACAAAGTTCAAACTAACCCATGCATCTAGCTTCTCATATATGAGCACGCAGCTGTGGAATACATTGCCAATGGACCTGAAAATAATTCACAATCTAATCAATTTTCGCAAATCACTGAAGACCTCTCTCTTCAACAAGGCATACCACAATGACCCATAACAGGAACTGTAATACATCACCTCTTACTGATATCCAAAATGTTTTCTCCTTATGCTTAGTTCTTGTAGATCATCTATATTCTCTGTAGTATACAAATTGCATCTATACTCTGAAATGACGTACTATTGATCTATTTAATCTTCTTTAGGTAATACCAATTGTCTCTTTTACTCTGTAAAGACGATCCATTATGTTAATTACATAATCTATTACCTCTCTACCCTCATTTCCCCTTACGTTCCCGCCCGTAACCTCCGCTCACAGGACAAATCCCTCCTCTCAGTACCCTTCTCCACCACTGCCAACTCCAGGCTCCGCTCATTCTGCCTCGCCTCACCCTATGCCTGGAATAAACTTCCTGAGCCCTTACGCCAAGCCCCCTCCCTACCCATCTTCAAATCCTTGCTCAAAGCCCACCAATGTTGCTTTCGGCACCTAACCTTTATACCTTTCAGGAAATCTAGACTGCCCCTATTTGACTGACTGTACATTTGTCCTTTAGATTGTAAGCTCCTTTGAGCAGGGTCTGTCCTTCTATGTTAAATTGTACAGCGCTGCGTAACCCTAGTAGTGCTTTAGAAATGTCAAGTAGTAGTAGTAACCCATGCACCCTATTTAATATCAACTGTACCTTTTTACTCTGGAGTGGCAAATGCCATGAAGGAACATTATAAGCCACACTGAGCCTGCAAATAGGTGGGAAAATGTGGGGTACAAATGCAGCAAATAAATAAATACGTTCATCAACCCTCCCCCCCCCCCCATCAGCAAATCACAAGTACGCCCTGTACCTTGTCTACATTTGCTCTAGTTTTGGCTGAAGTCTCAACGTACTGCACTCCCCACTCCTCAGCTTTACTTCGGGCTTCTTCCACAGGCACCTGTCTCCTTTCTTCCAAATCAGATTTATTCCCCACAACCAACAAAGGGATTTTATCCTCTTCAGCTTTCACACGCAGGATCTGTTCCCTAAAAAAAATGGCAGAAAAGCAGGTGGTGAGGTCAGCTAAAAAAAAAAACAAATGGATGGAAAAGCACAACCTTGTTGAAAGAATATTCAGCATCAGAAAAATGGTGGAAAATGGGGCTGATGGGCAGATTCTAGCATAACTGAAGTTCATACAAATTCCAGTTTTTACCATGATGCTTATCTAAATCCAAGTCCTATGGGGGGGGGGGGAGGGGGGAAGACACTGTACAATGATATCATACAGCTAATGTGAGAATGTATCAACTTGATAGGCGAAGCCAAGAGGTAACTGCTTCTCCCACACGCCATTCCCCCCCCCCCCCACCAGCACCCAGTCCCTCTCACACATACCACCCCAAGCCTTCACCCTCTCTTTCATATACTTCCTTCACCCATTCACGCTCTCATATATACCCCCCTCCATCCTTCACTCAGTTGCTCTCTCTCTCTTATACCCCCCCCCTTCAACCTTCACCCAGTCGTTCTCACTCTCATACTCCTCCTAGCCTTCACCCCGTCTCTCTTGGAGCCAGCCACCTATTCCTCTCACCCAGCTGACTTTTTTTGTGCACCTGAAAACAGCTGTACACTTCAGCTGCACCGTTGGTTTTGTAGTTTCAAGTCTCCAGAGACTTAAAAATCACGAGAATTCTCACATGGCTCAAAGCTTATATAGAAAGCAGGAAACATGCTGCTTTCTGAAACATGACCAAACACATCATTCAGGGCAAGAAATCTCAGGTGCCAGGGTGCAAATTTTCGATGCCATGGCAACGTGGTGCCTGGAGTCTGTCAAGCCTTGTTTTAACAATTTATAAATTATCTGCGAATGGAAACAATGTTGAGGTGATCAAATCTTGCAGATAACTCAAAACTATTCAAAATTTTTAAAAATCACACGGTGGGATGTAAGAAATTACAGGAGGACCTTGAGAGGCTGAAGACCAGGCATTCAAATGGCAGATGAAATTTAAGATTCGCCAATGCAAGATGATGCACAACGGGAAGAATAAACCAAATTACAGCTACATGATGGCTAGGTTCCACATTAGGTGTCATTGTGGGCGATACATTGAAATTGGTCTGCTCAGTGCGAGGCAACAGCCAGAAAAAAAACAAGTTAGGAATTATTAGGAGGAAAAGAACAAAACAAAGAATGTCAATATCAGTCCATGGTGAGACTGCACCTTGAATATTCTGTGCAGTTCTGGTTGCCACAACTCAAGAGATTAAAGAGCTGCTCATAGTGGAACTGGAAAAGATACAGAGAAGGGCAATCAAAATGATTAAGGGGATTAAGGGAGGTTAAGGCTCTTCAGTTTGAAGAAGAGACAGCTGAGGGGAGATATGCCTCACCCTATGCTTGGAATCAACTTCCTGAGCCCTTACGCCAAGCCCCCTCCCTACCCATCTTCAAATCCTTGCTCAAAGCCCACCTCTTCAATGTTGCTTTCGGCACCTAACCTTTATACCTTTCAGGAAATCTAGACTGCCCCTATTTGACTGACTGTACATTTGTCCTTTAGATTGTAAGCTCCTTTGAGCAGGGACTGTCCTTTGTATATATATGGCCGTCCTTGCTCGCAGTAAAATACAGGTCAATGGCTCAGGCTAAAGAGCTAGGCCTCTACAAGCAAATGGCTCATAATAAGAGCTGGGCTTCTCTTAAAAATCCAAAGTCATCTCTGATACAAAATACATTTTTCTGCAGCACAAGCTGAACTGAGTTCTCAGGGAGCTGGCACGGGAGGGGGTCCTTTGCTCTTATAAACATGCCTGGGACTGGCATCAGTGAAGAGTCATGAAAGATGTTTTGGGCTAATGAAAGTAGATAAGGGGGTAAATGTACATAGTTAGAGAGTACTCAGAGGGAGGGGGAGCTGAGAATAGCTGAGAAGAGCAGAATGACTGATGAAGTCATCTCGCCACCTGTGCTTTGCACCCCTTTTGTGTATAGTTGGAACCTGGGACCTAATGAAGTCACCCTTATCGGTTCCTTATCAACTGATAAGGAATAGCAAGTTCTGCTGACAAAGCTGGATCCCACTGGAATCCATTGGGTTGAGACAGTATAAAGGAAGCACCCCGAGAAGTGTAAGACGCAGAAGGAGAGACAGAGTACCACCGAAGGCTGATGTGTCGTGTGATTCTGTTCCACTGTATGATTGACTGAATTGCTGGTATCCTCATTATTGGGTAATGTATCAATGCTAATTAATACTAATACACTATACAGTGGTGGAAATAAGTATTTGATCCCTTGCTGATTTTGTAAGTTTGCCCACTGACAAAGACATGAGCAGCCCATAATTGAAGGGTAGGTTATTGGTAACAGTGAGAGATAGCACATCACAAATTAAATCCGGAAAATCACATTGTGGAAAGTATATGAATTTATTTGCATTCTGCAGAGGGAAATAAGTATTTGATCCCCCACCAACCAGTAAGAGATCTGGCCCCTACAGACCAGGTAGATGCTCCAAATCAACTCGTTACCTGCATGACAGACAGCTGTCGGCAATGGTCACCTGTATGAAAGACACCTGTCCACAGACTCAGTGAATCAGTCAGACTCTAACCTCTACAAAATGGCCAAGAGCAAGGAGCTGTCTAAGGATGTCAGGGACAAGATCATACACCTGCACAAGGCTGGAATGGGCTACAAAACCATCAGTAAGACGCTGGGCGAGAAGGAGACAACTGTTGGTGCCATAGTAAGAAAATGGAAGAAGTACAAAATGACTGTCAATCGACAAAGATCTGGGGCTCCACGCAAAATCTCACCTCGTGGGGTATCCTTGATCATGAGGAAGGTTAGAAATCAGCCTACAACTACAAGGGGGGAACTTGTCAATGATCTCAAGGCAGCTGGGACCACTGTCACCACGAAAACCATTGGTAACACATTACGACATAACGGATTGCAATCCTGCAGTGCCCGCAAGGTCCCCCTGCTCCGGAAGGCACATGTGACGGCCCGTCTGAAGTTTGCCAGTGAACACCTGGATGATGCCGAGAGTGATTGGGAGAAGGTGCTGTGGTCAGATGAGACAAAAATTGAGCTCTTTGGCATGAACTCAACTCGCCGTGTTTGGAGGAAGAGAAATGCTGCCTATGACCCAAAGAACACCGTCCCCACTGTCAAGCATGGAGGTGGAAATGTTATGTTTTGGGGGTGTTTCTCTGCTAAGGGCACAGGACTACTTCACCGCATCAATGGGAGAATGGATGGGGCCATGTACCGTACAATTCTGAGTGACAACCTCCTTCCCTCCGCCAGGGCCTTAAAAATGGGTCGTGGCTGGGTCTTCCAGCACGACAATGACCCAAAACATACAGCCAAGGCAACAAAGGAGTGGCTCAGGAAGAAGCACATTAGGGTCATGGAGTGGCCTAGCCAGTCACCAGACCTTAATCCCATTGAAAACTTATGGAGGGAGCTGAAGCTGCGAGTTGCCAAGCGACAGCCCAGAACTCTTAATGATTTAGAGATGATCTGCAAAGAGGAGTGGACCAAAATTCCTCCTGACATGTGTGCAAACCTCATCATCAACTACAGAAGACGTCTGACCGCTGTGCTTGCCAACAAGGGTTTTGCCACCAAGTATTAGGTCTTGTTTGCCAGAGGGATTAAATACTTATTTCCCTCTGCAGAATGCAAATAAATTCATATACTTTCCACAATGTGATTTTCCGGATTTAATTTGTGATGTGCTATCTCTCACTGTTACCAATAACCTACCCTTCAATTATGGGCTGCTCATGTCTTTGTCAGTGGGCAAACTTACAAAATCAGCAAGGGATCAAATACTTATTTCCACCACTGTATCTCTTTAACTAATTGAAACTGGGTTCCTCTTTAATTACAGACTTAGCTACGGCTGAGCCTGTACTGAACTGCCATGAGCAGATTCAAGGTTGGGAAAGCTAGATATTTGGAGGGCATATGTAACTTTGCCCAGAGAGATGAGACGGGCCACTGCTTCCGCTGCTTGATTAGCAAAGGCAGATTCTGAGAAAATAAACACCTTCTATGTTAAATTGTACAGCGCTGCGTAACCCTAGTAGCGCTTTAGAAATGTCAAGTAGTAGTAGTAGTAGTAGATATGACAGAGGTCTACAAAATCCTGAATGGAGTGGAATGGGTACACTTTCAAAAGGTATAAAGACTAGGGGACGCTCCATGAAGTTACATAGTAAAATATTTCCTCCTGTTTACTCACTGCCAGTGCATGTGGTAGTAAAGAACTAGTTGTAGTATTTATATATTGCCTGAAAGCCCGAAGCTATTGAAGCAGTGTACATTCAGGTACATTAGCTATTTTTCTGTCCCTGGAGGGCTCACCAAGGGACCCTTTTACTAAGGGGCTCACACATCATAAACCGAGCAGACTAGAGTTGGGACCTAAGGCAGTGGACTAGATTAGAACTTGGTCGAGCGATACAGCAGAAAGCAGTTAACGTGGCTGAGTTAAGAAGGTTTGGACACATTTGTGCTCCTTGTGATCTTGGGCAAGTCACTTAACCCTCCATTGCCTCAGGTACAAACTTAGATTGTGAGACCTCCTGGGGCAGAGAAATATCCAGAGCAACTGAATGTAACTCACCTTGAGCTACTACTGAAAAAGGTGTGAGCAAAATCTAAATATTTGAGAATCTACATGGAATTTTGCTACTATTTGAGATTCTAGGTGGAATGTTGCTACTATCTGAGATTCTACATGGAATGTTGCTATTCCACTAGCAACATTCCATGTAGAAGCCTGCCCTTGCAAATCAGCAACACGGCCGCGCAGGCTTCTGTTTCTGTGAGTCTGACGTCCTGCCGAAACAGAAGCCTGCATTGCTGATTTGCAAGGGCAGGCTTCTACATGGAATGTTGCTAGTGGAGGAGTAGCCTAGAGGTTAGTGCAGTGGAACATGGAATGTTGCTACTATATGAGATTCTACATGGAATATTGCTAGTGGAGGAGTGGCCTAGTGGTTAGAGCACCGGTCTTGCAATCCCAAGGTGGGTGGTTCAAATCCCACTGCTGCTTTTTGTGATCTTGGGGAAGTCACTTAACCCTCCATTGCCTCAGGTACAAACTTAGATTGTGAGCCCTCCTGGGACACAGAAATATCCAGAGTACCTGAATGTAACTCACCTTGAGCTACTACTGAAAAAAAGTGTGAGCAAAATCTAAATAAATAAAATATTGAAGTAGAACTGGAAAAAGCCCACAGCTTAGCCCTGGTGTTAAGTGGCAAGGAATCTTTTTGGGAGTCTATCAGGTACTGGTAACCTGAACTGGCCACCCCTGGAAACAAGATACTGAGCTAGATGGAAATTGGTTTTGCCCAAGCGGGCAACTCTATGATCTTATATTATGTTTACAAGCTTGCATAATGCAGACGGGATGACGACTATTCACTTTGTACAAACTATACCTTTAGCTGAAGCCTCCTCCTGCCACGGAACTTCCTCTCTGCTTCAGTCTACTCAGAATTCAGCCGTGGAACAACTTTTACGCCAGCGTCATTCTAATCATATTACTTCTCTTCTCTTTATTGGCTCTCCAAATGCTTTCACATTCAGATCAAACTTCTCGCCAACAAGGACATTCATTCTGCAACTGCAAATTACCTCGCCTATTTCCCCCTACATCCCTCTTTGTGAATTCTGTTCCCTGGGCAAGCTGCTCTTACTTGTCCCCTTTCCCTCCATTACCAGCTCCAGACTCTGTGCTTTCTACCCTACAGTAACACGTGCCCGAGTACAATCTTCCCAAGTGGGTGCATCTTGCTCCATCCCTGGCTATGTTCAAATCCTGTAATTCAAAACTCCCTGACTCTTCTGATGGACTTTAATTTAAAGCACAGCTATGTTAACTGCTTTTACTACTTGCATCAACAGTGCAATATTTTTTGGCATTCTAAGGAACGTGATTCAAATAAAGTATCTCTAGATCAACCATTATTGTAAAGCTGCTCAGAGCTTAAGAGGGAAGGAGGACGTATAAATCTTCCGCCATAAGGAATGTGATTTTGAGCAAATTGTTTACCATGCTTTTCCCGACAGAGTCTTTTGAAGTCCAATCAGCATATCATCTTCTGACTGGACAGTGCCCATGAAGCTCGATGCTTTGTCACTGCACATTGTTCAACCATGGCTGCTCTAGAAAACGCATCCCAAACTTTCTAATGTATTAGCGCTGCATGTAGATGATTTTAACTGGTAAACAGCACAGAAATTAGCAGTAAGCCCATCTTGCCAAGCTGCTACTACTTAATGGTTTACATAGGGTTATAAGGCACATACAGTGCTGTACAGATATGTAAGAGAGACATGATCTTACAGACCAGACAGTTTTGTAATAATTACTACTAAATGTATGACAAAGAACGGGTTAAACCTCATGGGCACTGCCCAGAAGATATCATGCTGAGTGACTTCAAAAGATAAAGACTCTGTAGGGAAAAGCACGGGAAACAATTTGCTCAAAATCACATGGGCTTCCTTAAGGCAGAATCCCTGATTTATATGACCTCCTTCCCTGTTGAGCTTTAAGCAGCTTTACATGTTCCATAAAATGCCAAAAAAATATATTTTTACACATACATACATATGGTATTCAGGCGTGGGCTGGGCGAGGGAATTTTGCTGTTAATCCAGTAGTCACTCATGTGCAAAACTTTCTGCACAGATCTGTATTTTGTATTTATGTTTCCATGTTTCAAAATCCTCTACTGTAGAAGTTAACCCAAGGGTGACAACACAGCAAGTGTCTCACAATGTGTTTTAAATTCAGTCTTCAAACCCTCCATGATGGAACACAGACCTTCACTGATCACTGTAAAATACTACCCTGGTAACCGCTGTTCATTCTGTTAATAACTAACGCTAATCTGCTTACATTCCTCTGCAGTCTAAGCTGCCTGTCTCTGGACTTGCTCTCTCTCACCTACAAGCCACGTATATACGTCTAGGTCACCACATTTTCTGTCCTCACATATGTCACTTTTCTCATCAAACCAACCCATCGGATATAAAAGTAACATCCCAACACCACAGATCTTTCCTCATGGGATATGCCGTTTTTGAACTTTTCCTCCCTCCAATCTAGTTTCAATACTATATGTGAAGGATACAGACATATCAGGGAAATACCAGCATAGCATGGAACTAAAAGATTTTTAAAAATTCCAGAGACCTGTTCGGCTTTAGGAAGTGAAAGAAAACCAGTGCCAAAGTCAAAGAGAAGATGTTGGTTTTTTTTTTTTAGCCAGCATAGTTAAAGGGTAGAAGGTAGATCAAGGGTGGACAACCTTATATGTTGAGGGTCATAGTACTGTCCCGAGTGAGCCACACACAGAAAAGTTAACAAGCACATCATATAATTCACGACCAACAAAACTCAATGTGATGACAACATAAATTATTGCCAGAATGGTATACTTCTGTCTTTCTAAACGGTTGCCAACACTGTCAAACAAGTCTTGTCCCATTGTTACATCCTCCAACAACAAGCTTTGGTTAATAACGTTTCTGTGGGTTGTTTTCTCGGTATAATTTCCGTGGTCTCATAGGCCGCATGTCACTCACTGATTGCAAGTTGCCCACCCCTGGGTACAGGGTAGTGAATTTAATAACACAGCTTTTTGTGGTGCAACCAAAGCGGTTTACATGCATCATGCAGCTCCTTTCTCTGACTCTAGGGGGCTCATAATCTACGTTTTTGTACCTGGGGCAATGAAGGGTTATGGGGCGGGGAGGGGGGTCTTTTACCAACGTGGTAGCATTTTTAGAGTGCGCTGATTAGTATGTGCTAAATGCTAGAGATACTCATATATTCCTACGGGTGTTTCTAGCATTTAGCCTGTGCTAATCAATGCGTGGTGAAAATACTACCATGACTTAGTGACTTGCCCAGGATCACAATGGACTGTGGTGGGAATGAACCCCCCCCCCCCCCCTCAAGTTCTCAGCCCACTGCACTAACCATTAGGCTACCCCTACCACCTGCCTGGTAGGAAACCAAGCATTTCCAAATATCAGCCTCTCTTCTCCTCCCCCCAACTCAAGTACTGTTAAGTGAAAGACTGGGTTTGGCCTACCAAGTCCAGTTTTTGCTTACTGGGCCATGAATTCTGTCGAGACAGTGGTCCTAGCCCAGCCACTGCACAGGAACCACACTTTAGTGGTCAGACAGGATGTATCAGGTTCTGGAATAGAGTGTGGAGCACCTGATCCAGGATGTTATGATGGCTGGGAACGGTATGAAGGCAGTTAAATGTAAGGAAAACACCAGTATAGGTGTGTAAAAAGGAGACTCTGTCTGTGCTGGGGTTCACAGCACCATTTCTGATCGACCTGGAAGCAAAAAGGAAGAAAAAAAAAAAAAGTTACAGCCAGGCCAAACACACAACCCACTGATCCAGGAAGCTATGATCACATTTTTCAAAAATAGTTAAGGAGAGCTGAACTTGGAAACAATGATAAAGAAAAGCGTAATCTCCAGGAAAGAGGGGTCAAAGTTTCTCAGCATAGGAAAAAACAGCTTGAGTGAAGAGAGCGCTATGTGTGCATTCACTCAAACAAAAACACAAAATGAAATATGCTTGTTTCATTTCAAAATGAATTAAAAAAAAAAAAAAAAAACCACAATGAAAAATGGTGGGGGAATTTTAGTATGTTACATGCAAATAGTATATCCCTAGCGGAGCGTTCTATATGTGACAAATGAAAGAGAAAGTGAGGGGATTAAAGGGATTGAAGAGGAAGAAAAGGATCAAGAAAACAAGAAGCCCGGGAGTACGTGAATGAGGTATAGGGACACAAAGTGAGAGAATGAAGATAAAGCAGAGAAAAGGAGCAATAGGCAAATGGCACGAGAGGTGGGGCTGGAAGAAGAGAACACATTTCTTTTTTAATTTATAAATTTTTATTAAACAATCAATTTAACAGCACGCTGGAGCCAGTGGCTCCCGTAACATTCCAAACTACAATTAGTCAAACAATTTCCATAAATCATTTTTCTCCCCATACCTCTTCCACCCTGCTCAACCCCCCCCCCCCCCCTCCACCACTTCCTCCTTTATGCTTTGGTTTATCCAGCCCTTGTCTCTGAGGTTCCAGCCAGGATTACCTCCAGACGTATCCATTCTTCTGAGTTACAAGAGACAAGAGATGGACGAAGGATGGGTACGGGGGAGAATTTGGCTGGAAGAGAAAGCGTGCGTTTGTAACAAATGCTTACAACCTTAGGGAGGGAAATCAAAGATGGTTTAAGCCATGGCTGAGGTAAGTTGGGCCGGCATCACAAATTAATCTCGTCGGTAACCAGAAAAGAAAAGCAAGGAAGAAGAAAAAAAAAAATTCCAGCACTAAGATACGATGCCAAAGCGGATGCAAAAGGGAGAGAAGGGTGAAAGAAAAACTGGTCAGAGATCAGTGCAAACTATATTTGTGATTACTTAATAAGTATTAGTGTTGCACAGTGCTTTTGACCCATTTGAGGAATTTAGCGGTATATTAGGTAAGGGCAGGAAAAAAAAAATATAAAGAAAAAGGAATATAGACAAAAAGTGAAGACGAAAAACCATGAATCCCTACACTGAAAAAGAACTAAAGGTTATTTAATAGCCACACTTTTCAGAATGTTGACTTCCTTTCTATGTCCTAATTATTCTGAGACAAGATGTACAGTGGTGGAAATAAGTATTTGATCCCTTGCTGATTTTGTAAGTTTGCCCACTGACAAAGACATGAGCAGCCCATAATTGGTAGGTTATTGGTAACAGTGAGAGATAGCACATCACAAATTAAATCCGGAAAATCACATTGTGGAAAGTATATGAATTTATTTGCATTCTGCAGAGGGAAATAAGTATTTGATCCCCCACCAACCAGTAAGAGATCTGGCCCCTACAGACCAGGTAGATGCTCCAAATCAACTCGTTACCTGCATGACAGACAGCTGTCGGCAATGGTCACCTGTATTAAAGACACCTGTCCACAGACTCAGTGAATCAGTCAGACTCTAACCTCTACAAAATGGCCAAGAGCAAGGAGCTGTCTAAGGATGTCAGGGACAAGATCATACAACTGCACAAGGCTGGAATGGGCTACAAAACCATCAGTAAGACGCTGGGCGAGAAGGAGACAACTGTTGGTGCCATAGTAAGAAAATGGAAGAAGTACAAAATGACTGTCAATCGACAAAGATCTGGGGCTCCACGCAAAATCTCACCTCGTGGGGTATCCTTGATCATGAGGAAGGTTAGAAATCAGCCTACAACTACAAGGGGGGAACTTGTCAATGATCTCAAGGCAGCTGGGACCACTGTCACCACGAAAACCATTGGTAACACATTACGACATAACGGATTGCAATCCTGCAGTGCCCGCAAGGTCCCCCTGCTCCGGAAGGCACATGTGACGGCCCGTCTGAAGTTTGCCAGTGAACACCTGGATGATGCCGAGAGTGATTGGGAGAAGGTGCTGTGGTCAGATGAGACAAAAATTGAGCTCTTTGGCATGAACTCAACTCGCCGTGTTTGGAGGAAGAGAAATGCTGCCTATGACCCAAAGAACACCGTCCCCACTGTCAAGCATGGAGGTGGAAATGTTATGTTTTGGGGGTGTTTCTCTGCTAAGGGCACAGGACTACTTCACCGCATCAATGGGAGAATGGATGGGGCCATGTACCGTACAATTCTGAGTGACAACCTCCTTCCCTCCGCCAGGGCCTTAAAAATGGGTCGTGGCTGGGTCTTCCAGCACGACAATGACCCAAAACATACAGCCAAGGCAACAAAGGAGTGGCTCAGGAAGAAGCACATTAGGGTCATGGAGTGGCCTAGCCAGTCACCAGACCTTAATCCCATTGAAAACTTATGGAGGGAGCTGAAGCTGCGAGTTGCCAAGCGACAGCCCAGAACTCTTAATGATTTAGAGATGATCTGCAAAGAGGAGTGGACCAAAATTCCTCCTGACATGTGTGCAAACCTCATCATCAACTACAGAAGACGTCTGACCGCTGTGCTTGCCAACAAGGGTTTTGCCACCAAGTATTAGGTCTTGTTTGCCAGAGGGATTAAATACTTATTTCCCTCTGCAGAATGCAAATAAATTCATATATACTTTCCACAATGTGATTTTCCGGATTTAATTTGTGATGTGCTATCTCTCACTGTTACCAATAACCTACCCTTCAATTATGGGCTGCTCATGTCTTTGTCAGTGGGCAAACTTACAAAATCAGCAAGGGATCAAATACTTATTTCCACCACTGTATTTCTAGATTCCTTAAGGGCCCCATACAGGAGGAGGCCGCTTTACAAATTTTCACTACGCCCACATACCACTGCTGTTTCTTTCTTAATTTATAGCCTGGGTGCCCTTGTTTTCTCATTCTGGATAACGTGATCCAGTCACATTACTTATATTATATCTGTACTTGATAAATGAACACCTGCGCCTAACTTAAGCCAGGGTTTGCTGCTGTAAAGTCCAGGTTTATACAGATATTACTAGTGACACCTTCTCCCCGACTCTGCCTCATACAAATATCTACAATCAAAACTTGGTACGAATATAGAACTTTATACCAAAAAATCCACTGCACTAGCTGAGGTCTCAATCTGAAGATAAGCAATGGCAATCTTACAATTAAGAAAACTTTGTAAGGTACAGTGACTCATAAGTAACCTCCTTTAACTCACAAATCATACTTTATATCTTCTAGGATCTACAAATGTAACATAATCTCTAATAAATGCTGAAGGTGCCAAGATGAGGGCACTTATATACATATACTGTGAGCCTGTCCATAAATTCAATTTTGCCAAAAAGTACTACAATTTATAACCTCTGTGCCTGAATGTCCAATACCCCAATCTGCAAAACTAGCAATTAGAACCCGACCAAAACCAGGATTTTCATTTTCAGCCAAATTGGCCACAAGGGATCGGCAGAAACTGAAGTCGAAAATGAAACTAACCTTGCCCCAGCCCCCAACAAGAAAGAACCCCCATCCCGGACCCACTTATAGGCAGCAACCACTCTCCCAGGAATACCATGTCATTGGTGGAAGAAACGAGCCCCACTCACTCCTGCTCAGACCGGCTCCAATCTCAAAATGGCTGCCACGACTTCCAGCAGCAGTCTCACAAGACTACCGCTGGAGGTCTCGGAAGCCATTTTGACACAGGAGACAGCGTGAGCAGGAGCTGCTGAAGCAGCAATAGAAATTTCTTTAGCTATCTTGATGAGCTTTGGATATGAAATATTCTCATATAGAGGCTCATTCTTGGACAGCAGCAGAGAAAAGTCAAATGGAATTTCTGTAGACTCCCTCTCCTCGTTGCCTGGAAAGGACAGTTGAATGTCAAATGGATTTAAGAGGCCCTGCATACTGGATAGAAGCAAGTCAGGAGAAGAAGTGAAAGCTCTCGAACATGATTTGAGGCCAAGTAGATAAGACAATACAAGCTCCGGACCGGGCAACGAGGCGTCGCATTATCCAACTGTGATAATATTAGCCTACTTGTCCTCGGAGAATTCCCTAATCCCCTTATTTGTCCTGTTGTCTGTCTTGATTAGATTGTAAGCTCCGTTGAGCAGGTACTGTCATATGTGTGTTTAGTGTACAGCACTGTAGAAATAAGTAGTAATAGTGAATGAAGATCTCTGTGCAGGAATAAGTCCAGAGGAGTGAGACAGCACACAGTAACATAGTAGATGACGGCAGAGAAAGACCTGTACGTGCCATCCAGTCTGCCCAACAAGATAAACTCATATGTGCTACTTTATATGTATACCTGACCTTGATTTGTATCTGCCATTTTAGGACACAGACCATAGAAGTCTGCCCAGCACTAGCCCAACCTCCAAACCACTAGCCCCGCCTCCCACCACAGGCTCTGCCACCCAATCTCCACTAAGCTTCTGAGGATCCATTCCTTCTGAACAGGATTCCTTTATGTTTATCCCATGCATGTTTGAATTCTGTTACTGTTTTCATCTCCACCACCTCCCGCGGGAGGGAATTCCAAGTATCCACCACTCTCTCCATGAAAAAAAAATTGTAGTGGATACTTGGAATGCCCTCCCGCAGGAGGTGGTGGAGATGAAAACAGTGAACCTATATCAAAAAGCTTCTAGAACTCTAAAGCTGGACTAGCATTTCCTGTGTCAGGTTCTGTTGGTAACTTAGTAAATGATGGCAAATAGAAGCTGGTACGGTTCATCTAATCTGCCCGACAGGGTGGTTGTGCCTGCCTCCCTATGGAGGTCCCACCCCTCTGTGCCTTAGAGTTTAGGCTTTACTATTTATCATTTCTATAGCGCTACAAGGCATACGCTGCGCTGTACACCATACACAAAAAAAGACATTCCCCGCTCAAAGAGCTTACAATCTAGATAAGACAGATAAACAGACAGAACAATTAAGGGTAAGGGAATAATAGGTGAGGTTGAAGGACAGGGCAAGTGAGTAGTGGTTAGGAGTCGAAAGCAGTGGTAAAGAGGTGGGCTTTAAGTTTGGACTTGAAAACGGCCAAAGACAGGGCTAGACGCACAGGCTCAGGAAGTCTACTCCAGGCGTGGGGTGCAGCAAGACAAAAGGAACGGAGTCTAGAGTTAGCCATAAAGGAGAAGGGGACGGATAAGAGAGATTTATCTACAGAACGGAGTACTCGAGGGGGGGGGGCGTAGGGAGAAACGAGAGTGGAGAGGTACTGGGGAGCAGCAGAGTGAATACACTTATAGGTCAATAAGAGAAGTTTGAACTGAATACGGAAACGGATAGGGAGCCAGTGAAGTGATTTAAGGAGGGGGCTAATGTGAGCATAGCAACTTTGGCGGAAAATGAGTCGCACAGCACAGTTTTGGAATGATTGAAGAGGAGAGAGACCGGTGAGAAGCAGGTTACAATAATCAAGACGAGAGGTGATAAGAGTGTGGATAAGGGTTCTAGAGTGCTCAGAGATGAAGGGACGTCGCTCTGTGTAGGTTACACCCCTGGATGCCTTGTTGTGTAAAGGTCATTTAAGTTTTGCTGCGATTCCTTCTATATAGGGATCCTTTCTTTATCCCATGTTTTTGAATTCTGTCACTGTTTTTGTCCCGTCCCGTCCCCCCCCCCAAAAAACAAACAAACAAACGAAACAACCCTTACAGCCGTGCAAAAGTAAAACAGGAAGGAATGTAGGGATGGATCAATGAGTACCAAAAACAGGAGAAGGTATTTAAAACAAAAACAGAACCCCCCCCCTCCCCGTTTTTATATATCATTCTTATTCTTACCAGCTCCATCGGGAGGGTATTCCAGGCATCCTCTACCCTCTCCATACATGCACTTCCTAACGTTACTCCTGCAACTACAACCCTGAAACTTCAACTCACGTCCTCTAGTTGAAATTTTTAAAATAATGCTGGACACAAGCTCCAGCGACATGCACCCGGATTGGCTCTGCAGAAAAATGGGAGGCTGAAGCAGTCCTGTGCGACAGCGGCAGGTGAGTCACTCAAAAGCTTTCAGAAACTCTAAACTGGAATAGCGCTCCCCACACCAGGCTTCGTTGGTAACATCACCCACGTTGTGACAAAATGCTATCCTGTTTGTCCTTGGATAATCAGATATAGCATGGAAGGCAACAACTGCATGACAAGGAACAATACAATTTATTGTTTTTCTAGATTTTAAATGGACACCTGAATGCATAATGCATCTAACTCACAGCATACCACCTTCCCATACAGCCTGCCTACCAAAACAGGATGAAACTTTCTCCAGTGCATGCATGCTGCATATTCAAAGGCAACAGAAACAAAATATTTTGCTTTTGTAGTGGGCCTATGCTAGAGACACCGCAGACCATCACTAATAAGGAAAGCAGCGCTCCCTGAACAGCATCTAGATGGGCAATTGGAAAAGTATGAATGTCCCAGCTTGGATGTCCATATTTTTTTTTATTTTAATAAAGAGCCTTTCATAAAACACATATAAAAACATGCAAGAATACAATTTCAAATGCTGGCAAGTGCAGCAGAACAGCCACTCAGTAAGAGACATTGAAAGTGGTACCACTTGGGGTATGACACGTTATTTCCAACTTTGCAACCTACGTGTGTAATGTCAGCACTTGCATGCATGAACGCCAAACTTTACAAAACTGATGGTTTAGGCACAGTCTAAAGAGTCAGGCACACGCCATAGTAAATATTGGAGGGGAGTCTAAACTCCAGAGAGGTAAGTGCAATTCCACAGATCCAAGAATGCAGTTACCTGACAACGCCTGCCTCACTGAAAGCATGAATACAGATATCCATACTTTTTAATAAAATTATGTATGTATTGCCACTGTAAAACTGGAACGTCACACATGCCCCTTAGAAACATTGGTATGTAGCACTTTTTACATGTATTAAGAGCTTTCCAAAAACCACTATTTACCCAGTTAGGGTATTCACACGTGTAAAAGCTGCAAGCCTTCTAAACATTGAGTATTAAACTCTAAACATTAACAGTTAAGAAGACACAGCAAGGCCTAGTTAAATCTTCATTTATAGTCAATTTATAAAGGAGACCTACAGGGACACTGTAGAGAAGTCCCACCGCCAGTCTGGCCTGCTCCTGTGCTGCCTTGAAGGAGGGAGGTCTCCTTAAAGGAGAGCATCACTCTGGTGAAATAGAAGTAATCCTGTAGCCAGGACCTGTTCAACAGGGGATACATTTTTTATTTATTTTTGTTACATTTGTACCCCGCGCTTTCCCACTCATGGCAGGCTCAATGCGGCTTACATGGGGCAATGGAGGGTTAAGTGACTTGCCCAGAGTCCTACTAGCAACATTCCATGTAGAAGTCGGCCCTTGCAGATCACCAATGTGGCCGCGCAGGCTTCTGCGAGTCTGACGTCCTGCACATACGTGCAGGACATCAGACGCACAGAAACAGAAGCCTGCGCAGCCTTCTACATGGAATGTTGCTAGTGGAATAGCAACATTCCATGTAGAATCTCCAATAGTAGCTATTTTATTTTTGTTACATTTGTACCCTGCGCTTTCCCACTCATGGCAGGCTCAATGCGGCTTACATGGGGCAATGGAGGGTTAAGTGACTTGCCCAGAGTCACAAGGAGCTGCCGGTGCCTGAAGTGGGAATCGAACTCAGTTCCTCAGGACCAAAGAGTTGCTACTATTTGAGATTCTACATGGAATGTTGCTATTCCACTAGCAACATTCCATGTAAAAGTCGGCCCTTGCAGCTCACCAATGTGGCTGCGCAGGCTTCTGCGAGTCTGACGTCCTGCACATACGTCCTGCGCAGCCTTCTACATGGAATGTTGCTAGTGGAATAGCAACATTCCATGTAGAATCTCCAATAGTAGCTATTTTATTTTTGTTACATTTGTACCCTGCGCTTTCCCACTCATGGCAGGCTCAATGCGGCTTACATGGAGCAATGGAGGGTTAAGTGACTTGCCCAGAGTCACAAGGAGCTGCCTGTGTCTGAAGTGGGAATCGAACTCAGTTCCTCAGTTCCCCAGGACCAAAGTCCACTACCCTAACCACTAGGCCACTACTCCAAGAAGAATAGCCTCACACACCAAGAATGAGTGACCAGGAGTGTCTGCCCATGAGAGAGGGGTTAGGACAGCTATTGTAGTTGGTAATTTGATCATCAGACATGTAGATAGTTGGGTGGCTGGTGGATGCGAGGATCACTTGGTCACTTGCCTGCTAGTGAGAAGATGATAGACCAAATGTGGAAGGGAGGTTCTGGAAGCCAAATTTAGACTCTTAGGTAGAAAGCTAAAATCCAGATCCTCCAGGGTAGCATTTCCAGAAATGCTCCTGTTTTCATGTGCAGGACCCAAGAGGCAGGCAGAGCTCCAAGCATTCTGGGGGGAAAAGAAGCCTGTTCCGAAAGGATAGATTCCACCTTAACCGGGATGGAACCAGGCTGCTGGCACTAATATTTAAAAAGGAGATAGAGCTTTAATGTTTAAATATTTTTAATGCAATCATCAACCACCAGGTGAAGTGAAAGAAGCTATTAGAGCCAAAAGGACATCTTTCAAAGACTGGAAAAAGGACCCGAATGAAGTATATAAGAAGCAAGATAAGCAATGCCAAGTTAGTTGCAAAAGCACTGATAAAGAAGACTAAAAGAAAATATGAAGAGAAAACTTGCCACAGAGGCAAAAACTCATAGTAACAACTATTTCAGGTACATCAGAAGCAGAAAGCCTGTGAGGGAATCCATGAGACTATTAGATCATGAAGGAACAAAGGGGCACTCAGGCCATAGCAGTTGCTTCGGTCTTTACGGAAGATGTAAGGAGGATCTACGTGAACCAGAAATGGTTTTCAAGGGTGACAATGTGGAGGAACTGAGAGAAATCTCAATAAACCTGGAAGACGTACTGAGCCAAATCGACAAATTAAAAACTAGTAAATCACCTGGACCATTGGATGGCATGCACCCTAGAGTACTGAAAGAACTCAAACATGAAATTTCTGATCTACTGTTTGATCTGTAACCAGTCATTAAAATCATCCTTAGTACCTGAAGATTGGAGGGTGGTCAATGTAACGCCGATTTTTTAAAAAGGGTTCCTGGCTGATGCAGGAAATTACAGACCGGTAAGCCTGACTTCTGTTCCAGACAAAGCAGTGGAATGTTCTGTTGTAGATTAGAATTGGTTATTGACAGAAAACAGAGGGTAGTGTTAAAAGGCCATTTTTCTCAATGGAAGAGAGTGAATAGTGGAGCGTCGCAAAGATCTGTACTGAGACGGGTACTATTTAAAATATTTATACATTATCTGGAAATTGGAACGACAAGCGAGGTGATTAAATATGCAAATGAGACAAAACTATTCAAAGTTGTTAAAACACATGTGGACTGTAAAAAATTGCAGGAAGACCTTAGGAAATTGAAAGACTGGGCATGCAAATAGAAGATGAAATTCAATGTAGACAAATGCAGAGTGATGCACACTGCAAAGAATAATCCAAATCATAGTTACCTGAATCTAGGGTCTAACTTGGGAGTCAGCACCCAAGAAAAAAATCTAAGTGTTATTGTAGATAGTACACTGAAATCTTCTGCCCAGTTGTAGTAGCTGTGGACAAAAAAGCAAACAGGATGCTAGGACTTTAGAAATTATTAAGAAAGGGATGGTAAAGGAGATCAAGAATACTATAATGCCTCTATAGCTCCACAGTGCGACATCACCTTGAGCATTGCAATCAATTCTGGTCGCTCTCTCTCAAAAATAGATATAGCGGAATTAGAAAAGATTCAAAGAAGAGCGATCAAAATGATAAAGGGAATTGAACTGTTCCAATATGAGGAAAGGCTAAAGAGGTTAGAAACATAGAAACACGACGGCAGATAAAGGCCAAATGGCCCATCCAGTCTGCCCATCCTCTGTAACCTCTACTCTTCCTTTTCCTAAGCGATCCCACGTGCTTATCCCATGCCTTCTTACATTCTGACATAATCCTTGACTCCACAACCTCCACCAGGAGACCATTCCATGCTTCCACCATCCTTTCCATGAAATAATACTTTCTTAGATTACTCCTAAGCCTATTCCCTCTTACCTTCATCGCATGCCCCCTAGTTCCAGAGTTTTCCTTTAGTTGAAAAAGGCTCACTTCCTGTACATTAATGCCCTTGAGATATTTAAACGACTCATATCTCCTCTCTCCCAGCATATACATGTTGAGGTTCATAAGCCTGTCCCTATATTTTTTGTGTTCAAGACCGCTTACTAATTTTGTAGCCACCCTCTGGACCGACTCCATCCTGTCGATATCTTTCCGTAGGTGCAGTCTCCAGAACTGCACACAGTACTCTAAATGGGGCCAAACCAGAGACTTATACAAGGGCATTATCATCTCCTTTTTCCTGCTGGTCATCACTCTCTTTATGCACCCTAGCACCCTTCTGGATTTGACCATCACTTTTTCTACCTGTTTGGAAACTTTAAGGTCATCAGACACAATCACACCCAAGTCCCGCTCTTCCTTTGTACACAGAAACACTTCACCCCCTATATTGTACCATTCCCTCGGATTCTTGTGACCCTGCATTTTTTAGCATTAAATCTTAGTTGCCAAATATCGGTCCATTCCTCAAGCTTCGCTAGGTTCTTCCTCATGTCATTCACACCCTCCAGGGTGTCCACATCCACAAAAGTTTGGAGACCTACAGGGTTTGCAGAGTTTGGTATCATCCACAAAAGAGACAAACCTTACCAGACAGCCCTTCCACAATATTGTTCACAAAGACATTAAAAAGAGCTGGCCCAAGGACCAATCCCTGCGGTACTCTACTGACAACATCCTTTTCTTCAGAGCAAGCTCCATTTACCACTACTACCCTCTGTCGCCTTCCATTCGACCAATTTTTAAACCAGTTGCTCTAGGTCCCATACTGAGGGCACTCAATTTATTTATCAGTCGCCTGTGCGGAACTGTGTCAAAGGCTTTGCTGAAATCTAAGTATACCACATCTAGCACCCCTTCCACGTCCAACTGTTTGGTCACCCAGTCGAAGAAGTCAGTCAGATTCGTCTGATACAACCTGCCACTAGTGAAGCCATACTGCCTCGGGTCCTGCATGCCATTCAGTTCGAGAAATCTCACAATTCTGTGCTTTAGTAGCGTTTCCACTCGCTTACTCACCACCGAGGTCAGACGGACAGGTCTGTAATTCCTGACCTCCTCCTTACTTCCACTCTTGTGCAAAGGAACCATATTCGCCCTTCTCCAGTCCTCCAGTACCACTCCAGTCTCTAAGGAACCATTGAAGAGGTCAGTCAGCAGAGCCACCAGAACTTAGTTCCTTGAGCACCCTTGGGTGTATCCCATCAGGCCCCATCACTCCGTCTACTTTTAGTTTAGCTAGCTCCTCACGAACAGTCCTCCGGGTCTTGGTCTACCATATATCCATCCCCTTTAGCAATTGTTTTCTGCAGTCCTACCCTGGGACTTTCATCCATGAACACAGAGCAGAAATAAGGATAAAGTTGAACTGCTTAATTATCTTCCACATATTTCTCTCCCTCAGCTTTGATCCTCACAATGCTATTATGACACTTCCTCCTGTCACTTACATATCTGAAAAAGGTCTTATCCCCCAATTTTACCATATTAGCTATCTTTTCTTCCATTTGCCTCTTTGCTTTCCTGACAGCTTTTTCAGCTTCTCTACTTATCCAGGTATTCTCACCCGTCTTCATCTTTCTGAGTCATTTTATAACGTGTGAAGGCTTACCTCCTTTCCCTTAACCAGAGTGGCCTTCTTTTCCTCTTACTTTTATGTAATTTTCTAACAGGTTAGTTGCTTTTAATATAGCTCCTTTCAGTCTTGTCCATTGCTGTTCTACTTCCTTCAACTGTTAACATCCTAACTGTTCCTTGAGAAATTCCGCCACCTCAGCAAAGTTAGTTCTTTTGAAATCTAGGACCTTCAATCTCGAACGAGCCCTCTCCCCTCTTTTAATATTGAACCACACCATTCGATGATCACTAGAGGCCAAATGGTCTCCCACCTTGACGTCAGAAACATTCTCTCCATTTGCAAGCACCAGGTCCAGAATAGCTCCATCCCGCATCAGTTCCGTTACCCACTGCTGAAACAATTCTTCCTGTAGGGAATCCAAGAGCTCTGCTTCTAGATGACCCCGCAGCAGGGACACCCCAATCAACATCCAGAATATAGAAGTCACCTATCAGTAACACTTCCCCTTTCCTAGCTATCTTGTGGATGTCTTCAATTAAGTCTCTGTTCATTTCCTCTGTGAGGGTGACCTATATATTACTCCGATATAGATCCATTTTCCTTTCCCTCTTTCCAGTTTAACCCACAGTGCTTCTTCTGCACCCGTGTCCTGCAGTTCCATCACTTTACTATCATTCTTAGCATATAATGCCACTCCTCCACCCTTTTTTCAAATCTGTCCTTCCTGAATAGACTATAGCCACATATAGCAATATCCCAGTCATGGTTCTCCGTGAACCATGTTTCCGTGACTGCCACTAAATCCAAGTCTGCTTCCATCATCGTAGCCTCTAAATCTAGAAGTTGTTTCCCATACTGCGGGCATTGGTATACAAGGCTCTCAAGAAGTTACTCTTTTTTCCTCTTCTATAGGGGCATTTGATGCCCTACCTTCCTTGGAGTTATTTATGGCTTTGTGACCTTTTTTTTACTCATTCCGATCAATTTTTGTTTAAAGTCCTCTTTAGTACTTTAGCCAGAATGTTGCTTAAGACACTCCGTCCCTTCCTTGATAGATGACCATCATCATCGCTCAGTATAAGTACATAAGTAATGCCATACTGGGAAAAGACCAAGGGTCCATCGAGCCCAGCATCCTGTCCACGACAGCAGCCAATCCAAGCCAAGGGTACCTGGCGAGATTCCCAAATGTACAAACATTCTATATATGTTATTCCTGGAATTTTGGAGTTTTCCAAGTCCATTTAGTAGTGGTTTATGGACTTGTCCTTTAGGAAACCGTCCAACCCCTTTTTAAACTCTGCTAAGCTAACCGCCTTCACCACTTTCTCCGGCAACGAATTCCAGAGTTTAATTACACGTTGGGTGAAGAAAAATTTTCTCCGATTTGTTTTAAATTTACTACACTGTAGTTTCATCGCATGCCCCCTAGTCCTAGTATTTTTGGAAAGCGTGAACAGACGCTTCACATCCACCTGTTCCACTCCACTCATTTTATATACCTCTATCATGTCTCCCCTCAGCCGTCTCTTCTCCAAGCTGTATAGCCCTAGCCTCCTTAGTCTTTCTTCATAGGGAAGTCGTCCCATCCCCGCTATCATTTTAGTCGCCCTTCGCTGCACCTTTTCCAATTCTACTATATCTTTCTTGAGATGCGGCGACCAGAATTGAACACAATACTCAAGGTGCGGTCGCACCATGGAGCGATACAACGGCATTATAACATCCTCACACCTGTTTTCCATACCTTTCCTGATAATACCCAACATTCTATTCGCTTTCTTAGCCGCAGCAGCACACTGAGCAGAAGGTTTCAGTGTGTTATCGACGACGACACCCAGATCCCTTTCTTGGTCCGTAACTCCTAACGTGGAACCTTGCATGACGTAGCTATAATTCGGGTTCTTTTTTCCCACATGCATCACCTTGCACTTGCTCACATTAAACATCATCTGCCATTTAGCCGCCCAGTCTCCCAGTCTCGTAAGGTCCTCTTGTAATTTTTCACAATCCTGTCGCGATTTAACGACTTTGAATAACTTTGTGTCATCAGCAAATTTAATTATCTCGCTAGTTACTCCCATCTCTTGGAAAAGTCATCCCATGGTCTAGGAAACCAAAGCACTCTTGTCGGCACCATCCACGCATTTATTTCCAGAATGCGAGCTTCTCTCATTCGGCCTTTAGCTTCAACAGGGAGGATAGACGAGAACACTGTCTGCGCACCTAGGTGCTTCACCCTCTGACCCAAAGCCATGAAGTCTCGTATGATATGTTCACTAGGATACTTAGCAGTATCATTTGTACCAACATGGATGAGTAGCATGGGAGAGTTGTCAGTAGGGTTAGGGCTCTTCAGCTTGGAAAAAAACCCATGTGAGGGGAGAAATATTTGAGGTCTACAAAATCAATTTTTCACTCTTTCAAAAAAAAAAAAAAAACTAGAGGACACTCACTGAAGTTACATGGAAATACTTTTAAAAGCAAATAAGAGAAAATATTTTTTCACTCAAATAGTTAAGCTCTGGAACTTGTTGCCGGAAGATGTGATAAGTGGTTAGCGTGCTTTATCCAAGTTAAAAAAAATGTTTGGACAAATTTCTATAGGAAAGTCCATAGTCTGCTATTGAGACAGACATGCGGAACCTGGGATTAGTAACATGGAGTGTTGCTACAATTTGGGTTTCTGCCAGGTACTTGTGAACTGGATTGGTCACTGTTAGGATACTGGGCTGGATGGGCCACTGGTCTGACCCAGTATGGCTATTCTTGTTCTTACTTCATATAATTCTACAAAAACCAGTTTAGGTAAGCAAGAGACAATTCTAAGGAGGAAAATGCCTCGAGAAGCACCTGCTCACTTGCAAAAGGAGGGCTAGGCCTTCTTCATCATCAGCTAAAAACCTCCTAGTCTGTATGAATTGTTTAGATTCTTATACTCAACTCTTCCTTCTCAAATTTACATTAGTTTTATGTAAATGTACTTAGCTTAACGACGTGTCTTGTCCTTCCGTCTTTCATTGTTGCTATGACCGTGGTCATATTCTTGTTCCTATACATGCAACTGCTGAGCATCAAATTTGAATATGCATTCATGGCAAGTCAAAGACACCAAATAAATAACAGATCAGTCACCTCCTGCATGAGTAATGTAGCCCTCTAATCCAGCCCAATAATCCCTAAAAAATGCCAGCACCGTGAGCAATTTGCAGAACTCAGACCAGCTCTAACCTTGCAATGCCTGAAACAGGCAAATATGGCTCTCAAGCTTGAAAATGCTCACAATGCTGGCATTTTCCATCGCACTGTAAATGGCAGAGAGCAGCAACACGGTATCACAACAGCCTTACTGCCCATTTGTTTTGCATCAGACAAAACAATAAGTTGCTGATCTCTGTACTACATAATTGAATGCCCTAAGCACCTTAACTTAGCTGACATCACAACTCTGGGAAAACATCTGTTTTCTCAGCATGTGCTGCTGAGGGGGAAGAGGTACGATGACTCAGTCTTGAAATGCATGTCATGCTTCCCTTTTTCTGTCCCGTGACCTGCCTTTCAAGCATAAAGCTGAGCCTTGGTGAATGTATTCCCATGTGGAACTGGGTGGAATTTGATGTGTTGAAAAACACTTTATCCAAGTACATTTATCCGAAGAAAATACTCTGGCAACAGCATATCACCTACCTGAATTCTGCTGTTGCTGTAAACGATTCATGTTCAGTGATTGAAAAAACCAGAAGGAAGCCTTCTCCGCTGCGAAAGTAATTGTCACGGATGGCTGCGTAGTCTTCCTGCCCCGCTGTATCAAGGATGTCTATCTGCACCTCTTCGCCATCCAAAACTACTTTCTTTCTATAACTGTCAGCTTTGGTCGGCTCATAATCCTCCACAAACTGTAAGAAGAAAGGAAAAGAGGTTTCATCTTTCTAAAAGTCACTCAAGACTTTTCAGATCTTCCAAAACATCTATTTCATTCCCAAAAATGAGTAGAGAAACAAAACTCCAAACCTAGAATTGACTCCAGGTCTTCTGGACCAGTTCAACAAGTCCTTTGATCCCCACTAGATTATAAACTTTGTGTTGCGGGGATTGTGTTGCAGGAATGGTCTCCTGTGTGTATCTGTGCAGCTCTGCAGAGCACTACAGAGGCAATAAGAGGTAGCAGTCATCTTGGTCTTACCTTTTGTATCCACAGACCAATATTTCAAAAAAAAAAAAAAAAAATTTTTTTTTTTTAAAGAAAAGTCTATGTATGCAACAAGTAAAAATCCTGAATGACTTAGAATTTCAAAGAGGTATGGAGTCAGCTCCTAACCAAACTCTAGAATTTGTGGAGTGGATCCACAGAAAGGGAGGGGGGCTACTGGACCCAAAGGGGGAGCTAAAGAGAGGGGAGAAAGGCAGGGCTGGAGGGAAGGGAGAGAGCGGTGCTGGGCCTGCAGAGGAGGAAGGGACACAGAGGACCAATGCCAGACATGGGAGGGGGTATATGGACACAGAGGGAAGATGCTAGACATCGGGGTGAACAGGAATGCAGAATGCTGGACTTGTGGGGGGGAGGGGGGTCATAGGGACACAGAGGAGTGATGCTGGACATAGGTGGAGGGGATAGGGATAGGCTTAGGGCTCTCTCTGGCCAGGGGGGCAGATGTCCTAGTTGCATCTCCTAACACTGTATAGGAGGAAATGCATATCTTTTTATTTCTGTAGTGTGACTTTTTGTGGTTTTAGGTTAGTATGTGTTTATCATTTTTGGTCAGCTCTTATATATTTGGCATTTTTGTTGTGTGTGTGTGACCGAGGTATCCTGTTAGCATGATTTTTCTATGTTGCATTCTGTAGTAATTTGGCTTGATCAGTTTTCCTGATAGTGGAGGGCATATTTAGTAAAATACGCCACATAGAGCCTGCTTTGGTGAGAATATGTGGGATACAAATGTTCACAATAAATAAATAAACTGTTGACCCTTGTTCTGTATTGTTTGTGATTTATAAAATGACAGTTATACAGAATATTGTTTCGTTTTTATACTTTAATAAAATGATTTAAATGTAAAATCAGAATGAGGCTTGTGCAGATGGGATCCGACAGAGCTCACGGGGCAGGACAAATTTTGTCGCCACGTCATTCTCTATTCTAAAGTCTTTCATACAAGAATTTTGACAATTTTCTTTTGAAAATCCAAGTGAGGCCTGCCTCTTGCTAAGAGTACAGAGTAATTCTGGAGGTGCTACATAGAAGAAAAAAAAAAAAGGAAAGCATTGGCACACGATTGGAAACGACAAATAACTAGTGTTCCAATCTCAAGAATCCAGGTGGGACAGAGGAGGCAAATACATCTATGCTGGTATGAGGTACAGAGATATAATAATCATCCTGTATTCTATAAAGACATGTGGACACCAAAGGGTATCTTTAGATAAAATACCTTTATTGATGATTCCATAAAACATATACATGGCAAATTTGAACAAAAAAACAAGAATAAATTATAAAGGGCAAACTCAATTAACAACCCAGTCAGAAAAAAAAAAACATTTCCTTATTTCAAGTCCTTAGACAAAAAGCTATCCCTCTAAACTCCTTTCCATTTTTCTCTTCTGGGGCCCTGAGTAGGAGCTCCCCCTCCAATAGATCTCCTCACCACAGATTTTGTTAAGGTATACCTCCAAGATTCCTTTCATCCCTTCACAGTTCATGGGTCTGAACACTTTAGCTTACCCTTGACTTCCAAAACTTTTGTTCCACAATCTCCACCTCATTATGAGGTGTATTTTCAGAGCACTCAGACTTACAAATAGTAACCTATGGAACTTTGTAAATGTAAGTGCTTTGAAAATGAGCCCCTATGTATCTCCTAGGGAAGCACTCTCCTCCCACGGAGAGTAAAATACAAAATCCCGTCAACGTGCTCAGGAAGCACCAGGAGACTAATCCCTCAAACTCTGCCTCTTAGTGGCCGAGTTGGCATGCACCATCCTGAGGGAATTAACACTCGCATAGACCCCACTGCATCCATTTGCTCAGCCCCCCCGGATATCTCACCTACTCAAGTGCTAATCAGCAGGCCCTGCCAAAACCACACCTCCCACTGTTAAGTCAACAGTCAAGCTATCTGCTTCTCCTTTCAGAAACTCCTACCTATGGATTAAAGCTGCTCTCCTCTCACTAGGACCTACCCAGCTATAAGGGAGGGTGCTCTCCTGATACCGTCCCCCTAACCCCCTGGGCTTCTGCAGCACCTCTCCTCTTACACCGACTTCCTCTGGCAGACAACACGAAGAAGGCTCTTAGCCACTAGAAACAGCCTCCCATTCTTTCCTCCAAAAATCAGGAGACAACCCCATACTATTTGAAACACAGGCAGTCCCACCCTCCTTTACCTTTGACTGCAGGACACGGTCAGATCAGGAGCTGGGACTACAAAATACACATTTTGTTTTTAGACAAGATGGAAAGATTAATGTACTTTTGTGTAGCAGGACACCCAAAGTTGACCAGCTCTTCTCCATCCACATATTTATACTTTCAAAAAAAATTCTAACAAAAGGCGTGGTTTCCTGTTGCTATATCCATGTTGAACCCCTTCAATCAATGTTTACCATTACGCTCAGTGATTTTATTCTTGACAACCGCCACCCTTTTGCCCAGAACTGGTGTCAGCAACGACCGTCTGTCACTGCTGGGAGCTCTTTCACAAATAGGTATTATACATATAACCCTCCAGCCATCAGATATGGTGCCATATTTTAACGTTAGATCAGACTGCAGGCAACAATTTCATATTTGAATTCTTTCAAAACTCTGGGATGAATGCCATCCGGTCCTGTCAATTTGCTACTACAGTACAGTCTCGATTATCTGACCTTCGCTAATACGACCATCCGGCAATAAACGACAGACCCCACCCGGTGACGTCATTGCATTGCCTTTAGAAGCATGTGGCTTCTCTTCCTGTTTCCCAGCTTCATGTGCTGCAAGGAAGCCACGTTTTAGATCCAACATCGTGCATCTCTTCAAGGGAACCTTGCAGTGAAGCGAGTGGCTTCTCTTCCCGTTTGTGATTTGAGCCCATGCTTCTATGCATGAGTTTTTGGGTCTAGGACCCCACTTTTCCAGTGAGAAAACTTTTTTGTTTTTTTAAGCACATGGAGTGGAGGAGTGGCCTAGTGGTTAGAGTGGTGGACTTTGGTCCTGGGGAACTGAGGAAATGAGTTCGATTCCCACTTCAGGCACAGGCAGCTCCTTGTGACTCTGGGCAAATCACTTAACTCTCCATTGCCCCATGTAAGCCGCATTGAGCCTGCCATGAGTGGGAAAGCGCGGGGTACAAATGTAAGAAAAATAAAAATAAAATAAAAATGGTTCTATACAATGGAACCATAATTTTTGAGCCTGGGACTCTGCTTATGCAGCAAGGGAAAAGTACAAGACGTTTTCAGCAGACACCTTACTTTTACAGCATGGCATCAATTCTTGGCCAGTCAAAAGAGGAAAAAGTTGTTTTGTCTATAGAGCAGAAACATTTTGCAGAAAAAGGAAGTGCTCAAGAAAGTGAACATTAAAGATGTTTTGAGCTGAGACCTTGCTTTCCTGCTAGGGAACCATTATTGATCTAAGACCATGCTTTTGCAGAAATTTTTGGACCTGCAGTATGTGACCCGAGAGCCTGCTTTTCCTGCCAGGGATGCAAGAATCCACTTTTGATCCAAGGCCATGCTTTTGCAGAAACAGAACCATGGTAAGACTCTTGTGCACAATGAGTTTTATGCAATACTGTATTGTACACCTACTGTATTCCTGTTCATTTATTTAAAACATTTATAACCTGCACAATCCATAGATTCCTTGGCGGTTAACAATAAGTACATTCACAGTGATGAAGTGACAAATCATATGAGCTATCTAGTACTACCAGATCGAAACGCTATCATAAGCACAAGAAACTACTTACACCTTCATTTTCCCAACACCAAGGTACAAAGTACCATACAACACATGCGACGAGTTTCACCCATTTATCCACTAAGACACAGAACACGCGTCCGACATCCTAAAATGCGTTAATAACTACATTAACTTTTGAAAATACCTTAAAGCTTTCTTCTTCAGAAAAGGTAAAATTATGTATAATCATACCTGATAATTTTCTTTCCATTAATCATAGCTGATCAATCCATAGACTGGTGGGTTGTGTCCATCTACCAGCAGGTGGAGATAGAGAGCAAACTTTTGCCTCCCTATATGTGGTCATGTGCTGCCGGAAACTCCTCAGTATGTCGATATCAAAGCTCCATCCGCAGGACTCAGCACTTAGAGAATTACACCCACGAAGGGACACTCTGCCCAGCTCACCACCGCCGAAACGGGGGAGGGGAATTAACCCAGCTCATCCCCACACAAGTGGGGGAGGGGAATCCGTCCAGCTCATCCCCGCGGAGCGGGGGAGGGACACCACACCCGCCGATGCGGGGGGATCTGGCTTATCCTGCAACCGCAACCGCGGGAGGAGCTGACTGACCCTAACACCGCCGAAGCGGGAGGGGTACAAAGCTGCCCTACAGCCGCACGAAGCGGGAGGGAGTGCCGGCAGAATTTATGTCTCAATCCAGCCCCGTAAAACGGAGGGGAGAGGAATGCAGCAGCTCACTGTAACACAAAGTCGTCTCAACTCTTGAAGAATCCAAGTGAAAGAAGAACTTGAACACGAAGTCCTCCTGAAGTAACTGAAGGCTAAACTTGAACCTAAAATTCAACCAGAATATAAACAGTACAGATATCTGGGAGGGGCTATGGATTGATCAGCTATGATTAATGGAAAGAAAATTATCAGGTATGATTATACATAATTTTACCTTCCATATCATCAAGCTGATCAATCCATAGACTGGTGGGATGTACCGAAGCAGTACTCACCCAGGGCGGGACATAGAAATCCCTGACCTCAACACTGAAGCTCCAAACCGGGCCTCCGCCCGTGCAGCCACAGTCAAACGGTAATGCTTGGAGAATGTATGAGCCGAAGCCCACGTTGCCGCCTTGCATATCTCTTCCAAGGAGACGGATCCGGCCTCTGCCATCGAGGCCGCCTGAGCTCTCGTGGAGTGAGCCTTCAGCTGGATAGGCGGCACCTTCCCCGCGGCCACATAAGCCGCTGCAATGGCTTCCTGGACCCATCTTGCCACTGTAGGCTTAGCAGCCTGCAGACCCTTACGAGGACCTGCAAACAGGACAAACAGATGATCCGATTTCCGGAAATCATTGGTCACTTCCAAGTATCTGATGATGACTCGTCTCACATCCAGATATTCAAGAGCGGAGTACTCCTCTGGGTAGTCCTCCCTACGAAAGGAAGGGAGACAGAGCTGCTGATTCACATGGAAGCGAGAACCAATCTTGGGCAGGAAGGAAGGCACTGTGCGAATAGTCACTCCTGCCTCAGTGCACTGCAGAAAAGGCTCTCGACATGAGAGCGCCTGGAGCTCGGAAACTCTTCTGTCTGAAGTGATAGCCACCAAAAAGACTGCTTTCAACGTCAGGTCTTTCAGAGATGCCCTCGACAAGGGTTCCAAAGGCGGCTTCTGCAATGCTCTTAGCACCAGGTTGAGATTCCACGCAGGCACCACTGAGTGCAGAGGAGGGCGCAGGTGATTAACTCCCTTGAGAAAGCGCACCACATCTGGCTGCGAAGCCAGGGAAGCACCCTTCAGGCGGCCCCTGAAGCAAGCCAGAGCCGCTACCTGGACTTTAAGGGAACTGAGCGACAGGCCTTTCTCCAGACCTTCTTGCAGGAACGCCAACACTGAAGAAATTGGAGCAGTGAAGGGAGAAAGTGAGCCCGCTTCACACCATGCTGCAAAGATACGCCAAACCCTGGCGTAAGCAGTAGAAGTAGAGCGCTTCCTCGCTCTCAGCATAGTGGCGATGACCTTGTCTGAGAAGCCCTTCTTCCTCAGACGCTGCCGCTCAATAGCCAGGCCGTAAGACTAAAGGGAGAGGGATCCTCCATCACCACGGGACCCTGATGTAACAGGCCCTGCTCCACTGACAGCCGCAGAGGATCGTCGACTGAGAGCCTGAACAAGTCCGCATACCAGGGACGTCTGGGCCAATCCGGACCCACCAGGATTACCCTGCCGGGATGCTTTGCCACCCGGTCTAGCACCCTGCCCAACATGGGCCAGGGCGGGAACACATAGAGGAGCTCTTGTGTCGGCCACTGTTGGAGAAGAGCATCTACTCCCAGGGATCGAGGGTCCCGTCCTCTGCTGAAAAAGCGCGGCACTTGGCCATTGGCCGATGACGCCATCAGATCTAGGCTCGGCTGGCCCCAGCGCTTCGTGATGTCCAAGAACGCCTGAGCAGATAGTTGCCACTCTCCGGGCTCCAAGGTATGGCGACTGAGAAAGTCCGCCTTGACATTCATGACTCCGGCAATGTGGGCCGCTGAAAGCTGCTCCAGGTTCGCTTCCGCCCACTGGCAAAGACTCATAGCCTCCTTGGCTAGAGGGGCGCTCTGGTACCTCCCTGGCGGTTGATATAGGCCACAGCCGTGGCATTGTCCGACAGGACCCGTACAGGCTTCAACACGAGTACCGGGATGAACTCCAATAACACCAAGCGAATGGCTCTGAGTTCCAGGAGGTTGATAGACCACTTGCCTCTGCAGGAGACTAGAGCCCCTGCGCTGTCCTTCCCAAGCAGTGGGCTCCCCAGCCCATCAAAGAGGCGTCTGTCGTGACGACAATCCACTCCGGGGTCACCAGAGGCAATCCTGCAGACAACTTGTCTGTCTGCGTCCACCAGCTCAGCGCCTTGCGCACTGCTGGGTCCACGGGAAGGCGCACAGCATAATCCTCCGACATCGGAGTCCAGCGCAGCAGCAGAGATAGCTGTAGTGGTCTCATATGAGCCCTGGCCCAGGGCACTACTTCCATCGTGGCCGTCATAGAGCACAACAGCTGCACGTAGTCCCAAGCCCGAATAGGAGAGGCTACTAGGAACTAGTCCACCTGAGCCTGAAGCTTGACAATCCGATTGTCTGGCAGGAACACTCTGCCCACTTGGGTGTCGAATCGAACTCCCAGATACACCAGGGACTGAGTCGGGCGCAGCTGGCTCTTCTTCCAGTTGATGATCCATCCCAGGGAGCTCAAAAGAGCAACTACCCGGTCCATAGCTTTGCCGCACTCTGCATAAGAGGGGGCTCGGATCAACCAGTCGTCCAGATAAGGATGGACTTGTACTCCTTCCTTTAGCAGGAAGGCCGCTATGACCCCCATTACTTTGGAAAAGGTCCGCGGAGCAGTAGCCAACCCGAAAGGGAGGGCTCTGAACTGGAAGTGTCGTCTCAGGACTGTAAAACGCAGAAAGCGTTGGAGAGGAGGCCAGATGGGAATATGCAGGTACGCTTCCTTGATGTCCAAGGAAGCCAAGAACTCTCCTGCCTTCACTGCCGCTATAACAGAGCGGAGAGTCTCCATGCGAAAGTGCCTCACTTTCCAGGCCCGATTGACCCCTTTGAGGTCGAGGATAGGCCGGACAGAACCTCCTTTCTTTGGAACCACAAAGTAAATGGAGTAACGTCCCTTGCCAATTTGATTTTTTGGCACCGGAACGACCGCACCCAGGCGGATCAGGTTGTCCAAGGTCTGCTGCACTACCACAGCTTGACCGGAGACTTGCAGGGAGAGAGTACAAACCCGTCTCTTAAGGGTTGGCAGAACTCTAGCTTGTAGCCGTCTCTGATGACTTCCAGCACCCACGCGTCTGAAGTTATAGTGGTCCACTCGCCCAGAAACGAGGACAGCCGTCCTCCAATCTGCACTGGGGCATGGACCAAGGCCCCGTCATTGGGTACGAGACCCTGGGGGAGGACCGGAGGGAGCACCTCCGGGACGGCGGTCTCTGCGAAAGGAATGCTGCTTGGGGGAGAAATTCCTCTTGAAGGAAGAGGGGGCAGAGGAACCCGACTTGCCCGGGCGGTATGGAGGTATCGGGACGAGTACTAACCCGAGCCCTGACCTCTGGTAATTTCTTGCCCTTAGACGTGCCGAGATCGGTCACGATTTTGTCCAGCTCGACCCCAAAGAGCAGCTTGCCTTTAAAAGGCAATCTAGCCAGGCGGGATTTAGAGGCGTGGTCAGCAGACCAATGTTTCAGCCAAGCCACCGCCGCGCAGAGACTGTCTGAGCCATGCCTTTAGCTGAGGCTCTCCAGACATCATACAGCAAGTCTGCCAAATAGGCTAAGCCCGATTCCAGGGCCGGCCAATCAGCCCTCAAGGAATGATCCGAGGGGGAAGCCCGCTGCACCATAGTCCGGCACGCCCTGGCCACATAGGAGCCGCAAACTGAGGCCTGCAAACTTAAAGCAGCTGCCTCCAAGGACGACCTTAAGGCCGCCTCCAATCTTCTGTCTCGGGCGTCCTTTAGGGCCGTGCCACCTTCCACCGGCAACGCCGTTTTCTTAGTCACCGCAGTGATTAAAGAATCCACGGTATGCCACAGATAGGCCTCACGTTCACTCACAGCCAAAGGATAGAGGCGGGACATAGCCCTAGCCACTTTAAGGCTCGTTTCCGGGACATCCCATTGAGCCGCAATTAAGGTGTGCATGGCATCATGCACGTGGAAGGTTCTAGGCGGGCGCTTCGTCCCCAGCATAATGGCAGAGCCAACAGGGGCTGAGGGAGAGACGTCCTCCGGAGAGGAAATCTTCAAAGTGTCCATGGCCTGTAACAACAGGTTGGGCAAATCCTCTGGGCTAAAAAGCCGCGCTGCAGAGGGGTCATCCGCTCCATCCGAGCGGGGATCTATCTCCTCCAAGGAATCCGCAAAGGATCGTTGGGAGACCTCAGACACGCTGCCCTCATCTACATCGGAGGAGACAAAAGTCCTCCAAGGCCTGGAAATCAACCCGAGGGCGTTTACCTCTGGGAACCTCAACCTCTTTATCAGAAGAGGGAGCAGGGGCAGCGTTTTGCATGAGGAAAGCCTGATGCAGCAGCAAAACAAACTCGGGGGAGAAACCCCCCAGACTGTGCACTTCCGCAGCCTGGGCAACAGCCCTAGACGCACTCTCAACCGGCGCTCGCAATAGCGGGGGAGAGACATGCTGCGCATCCAAAATGGCGTCCGGCGCGAAACTCCGTGAAGGAGCCGCGCGGGAAGAACGGCGCTTAACTTTAGCCGCTTTTGTGCCGTCGCCCAAATTAAGGGCGTTCATGGCATTAATGTCTCCAACCTCAAGGGCGGCCCCGAAGAAGCCGTCCGAGCCGCGTGGCCGGCCAAGATGGCGGAGGCGAGGAGCGGGGGATGGGCGTTTATGGCGGGAAAAAACCGCCACGCCGGAGGAACGACCGGGACATTCATCGGTCACTAAACTATCACCCATCAAGGGCGAATCAGGTTGTAAAACCCCCGCATCCCCTCTAGAAGCGCTCCAGCGATCCGGGGAGCGACCCTTTGCGCCCTCGCCCTCCGACGCCATTGCCACGAGAAGAATCGGGGAACCCCCTGCCCGCTATAAAAAGGTAAAATTACCTGCTTGCCGCTCCGAGCTGTAACGAACTGGTGTCCCAGTGAGTAGCTGCAATGAACGTTTAAAGAAACGTCGAATTAAACGCCTTTAAAGACGTTTAAAAATATTTTTTTTTTTTTTTTTTTTTTTTAAACGGAGCCAGCGGGAGGGGGGAGAAAAGGAGGGACCTGGCACCACCAGGTTTGCACTTGCTCAAAAGAGCCCTCAACCCCAGGCCTCAACAAAACCTAAGGATTAGGCTTGGAGGCCTAGCCAGAGCTGCTGCTGTGTGTGACCACCACCTGCTGAGATAGAGAACATACTGAGGAGTTTCCGGCAGCACATGACCACATATAGGGAGGCAAAAGTTTGCTCTCTATCTCCACCTGCTGGTAGATGGACACAACCCACCAGTCTATGGATTGATCAGCTTGATGATATGGAATCCTTCTTTGAAGCAGAAAGGTAGCTCCGGCCACATCTGTCCCATTTAATCAATAAGAATGATGTGAACCTAAATATTATTTGACAGAATAGTCTATGTAAGCCCCACTTTGAACAAAGTTATTATTGGAAAAATGATGGGTACAAATCTATATATATATATATATATATATATATATATATATATAAATAAAAGGCAACCCCAACGTTCTGAAGCCTCCACGAAAGTTGAGGCGCGCGAGATATCCGGTGTGCCCTGGAGTGTCTGCACCGCCCTCGCGTCAAAACGTCATGACGCGTGTCATGACGTCGAGGGCGGAGCTATTGACACTCGAGGGCCAAAACGGCCCACAGCGAACAAGGCAAGTAGCTTCAAGGGACGGAGGGAGGGGGCCCCTTGCTAGCGCCCGTTTCATTCCGCTCAGAAACGGGCATTTTTTCCTAGTGTAGTAATAAATAAAAACAACAAAAACAACCATCACATACACACTACACCAAGGACTCCACACACAGTAAGCAAACCAACATCAACTACACATTACTCACTAGTTTACCAAATCAGATAAGACTCATACCTAAACAGAGGTTTGCTGGTCACTAATACCCTCATGATCAAAAGCAAACGCCGGTGCTAGAGGCTGTTAGCGCCATACTAGCACCGGCATTTGCTACCGCCCCATGATTAAAGCCCTCGAGCGCGTGAAACAACACACTCGAGGGCTCTTTTCGCAAGTAGCATGCTAAACAGGGTTCAGCGCATTCATCGCCAATGATTTGGGTTGCTGGCCACGGCAAACCCTACGCCAGCTTCGAGCTGGCGATAGGGTTTGCAGATCATTGGGGAGGAATGGTGAGCCCAATCCAGCATGCAGTTGCATACTGGCAGGCCCCCGTTCCCCCCCCCCCCCCAAAGAAAACCTGTCAACAGGGGGCTGGAGGTCCAGCGGACCTCTGGTCCCCCCGACGATCCCACCTCCCCCTCCCAAGTTCAGGGAGGGCTGTAGATCCAGTGGGTCTCTAGCCCTCCCAAACCCCCAGAAAATGGCCCCTGGTGGTCTAGTGGCTGCCAGCCAAACCCCCTCCCACCCTGCGACGGGGGGGGGGGGGGGGGGGGGGGGGGGGGCTGGAGGTCCAGCGGACCTCCAGCCCACCCCAACTACCCTTCCTCCCAGCGTTGTCCGACCAATCCCTGATGGTCCAGCATAAAGGACAACCCCCTCCTGGTCCCCTACCTTAGCTGGAGGAGAGCTGCAGCCTGCCTCCCTCCTCTTCCTTGTGTTGATGCCGCCGCAAAATGGCGGCGCCCAGCCACGCCCAGTGCATCCTGGGATGCGCTGGGCGGGGCTAGACCATGTAAGGGAGCGATTCCCTTACATGGTCTGTAGCCCCGCCCAGCGCATCCCAGGATGCACGGGGCGCTGCCATTTTGCAGCGTCGTCAACACAAGGAAGAGGAGGGAGGCAGGACGTCCCTCCTCCAACCAAGGTAGGGGGCCAGGAGGGGGGTTGTCTTTTTTTTTTGTTGTTGTTACATTTGTACCCCGCGCTTTCCCACTCATGGCAGGCTCAATGCGGCTTACATGGGGCAATGGAGGGTTAAGTGACTTGCCCAGAGTCACAAGGAGCTGCCTGTGCCGGGAATCGAACTCAGTTCCTCAGTTCCCCAGGACCAAAGTCCACCACCCTAACCACTAGGCCACTCCTCCACCAAGGACCACCAGGGATTGGTCGGACAACGCTGGGAGGGGGGGGGGGGGTTGGGCCCCCCCCCCCCCGTCGCTCGCTGGGAGGGGGTTTGGCCGGTGGCCACTAGACCACCAGGGACCATTTTCTGGGGGGTTGGGGGGGCTGGAGAACCACCGGATCTCCAGCCCTCCCTGAAACTGGGGGAGTGGGATCGTCGGGGAGACCGGAGGTCCGCCGGACCTCCAGCCCCGTTGCTCAGGGCAGGGGTAGTCAGGGCCTAGTGGTCCCATGGACCTCCAGCCCTGTGTTTGACAGGTTTGGGCTTTTGACAGCCCAGACCTTTCAAACAAGCGCGGGAGGATTGTGCTGAGTGCATGCCCAGGCACAATTCGCCCGCACTTCTACCCCATGATCGGTGATAATTGCGCTGCTTAAATTTGCATACATTATCTCTGATCATCGGTGCGGTAAAGCCCCGCGCTGTTCCAGCGCTATCTGGAACAGCGCGGGGCTTTTGATCATCTGCCTGTAAATGCTTCTAAGAATAACAATGTTTTAAGCTCCCTCCTAAATTGATCCAAGGCCGTCAAAGACCTTATGTACATGGGCAACGCGTTCCATAATTTGGGCCCCTTACTATTGTTTTTATAAATTGTATGATTTTTATTGTGAGCCGCTTTGATCGTATGAAAGGCGGTATATATCAAGTCAAACTAAAAAGAAGACTTGCAATATTCATCTAGCTTGATAACCTGAAAAGATGGCACATCCAAAAGGTTGGCGTTAGAAGACCTCAAAGCTCTTACAGGTTGGTATGCTTGTAAAGAAGAGGATAGAATAGGGGAAACCAGATTACTATTAGTTTTCAAAGTGCAAAATAAAGTTTTAAAAGCAATCCTCTGTATAATAGGGAGCCAATGTAACATTTTTAAAATAGGAGCGGTAAGCATATACTAGGAATAGCCATAAAGGACTCTGGCTGCTGCGTTTTGAGCAACCTGCAAGGCTTAAAATATTCCCACACAAACCCAGTAGTAGACCCTTACAGTAATCAAAACATGAACAACAATACTCTGAATAATTAAACAGGAAGTTCAAGAAGGTAACAAGATCTCGCAGACACCTAGTCAACCTTAGTCTGTAAAATTCTTGTTTAATTACTTTCCCAACAAGCATCTTCATTGTTAGCTTAGAATCTAACGCGACATCTAGATTTCTAATACAGTTAACAATTGGGATTGATACATTGCCAATGACTACGTCAGGAAGAATACTATCGAACAAAGGAAGACAGAATTAAGATCTGTATTTTTGCCATATAAACCACCGATAAACAACATTCAAATAAAGAATAACTAACTTATCATCAACAGACAAGCTCCACCAAAAATTGAATGTCATATTTATATATTTTATAAGTAAACTGAAAACAGTTGAGTCTACACAGAGGTAACAGAAAGATGTTTTAATCATCATAGCACAAAATGAATCTTGCGGTACACCCGAAAAAAACAATCTAGCTCATTTGAGCATTCAGAATTGACAGAAACAGATATTTCCTGCCTCCTAAAAAAAAAACAAACAAACAAAAAAAAAAACGCAAGAGGTCTTCCTGTGCCTTGCTTCCCTTCTGTGCCTAGTCTTACCTGTCTTGCTCATTTTGTCCATTCCTGTCTGGATCCAATTCTTACCTTGCCCTCATTTTGCCTGTCTGGACACAGTTTTAACCTAGTTCCTTGTCTTGCCTTGTCTGGGTTCCATTTCTAGACCCGCTGCCTTGCCTCATCTGGATCCTGTCCTTGACTTGTCTATTGTGCCTTGTCCCTTGTTTTCTGTCTAGTCATGCTTTGCCTTGCTTAGTCCTGCCTTGGTTCTTGCTTTAACTCCTGTCTTGTGGCAGCCCAGGGTACTTGTCTGCCATGGCTGCTGTCCAAGGGCTCATCATCCTGTGTCCGTGACAAAGTAAGGCTGAAAATGCAGTGATCCTGTGAAATGGGGCTCTGCATTTCAATATATGCAGTTGATAAATATGGTTTCCCTTGCTTGGTTCTGTACCTGTACAGTATTGTATCTGTGCTCAAATTGCCTGCTGTACAATTTTTCTTTTTTGTTGTTGTTGTTGCCGATTAGCATTAAAACAATATTTTAAAGATACCCTACGCCTGTTCTTCATGCATAAAGTATATTTTCTATGCATTGAGGGGTTCCTATTGTTTTCTGTATTTATTAGGATTTATTTACTGCCTTTTTGAAGGAATTCACTCAAGGCTGTGTACAGTAAGAATAGATCAAACATGAGCAATAGGCAATTACAGCAGTAAAAACATTCAAGTAACAATACAAAATATGGCATGGTATACTACTTGCAATGACAACACAATATGTACATTATAATTGGTAGTGAAGGGTAAGGCAAAGTTGTAACATATAGATGAGTAAGAAAGTAGGAAGAATTTGAAAGTAAGGTGACTGATTTGAAGAAAGTTGCACATGAGGTCAGAGAGATGGTTAAATATTATCTCAGTTAGGCTAGGCGTGGATAAACATGTCCCGCTGCAGTATGTGCAGCCCGAGTCAATCCTTGTGTGTGTGTGAGTGAGACTAACAAGTTAGTTAGTTACTTCTTCCATTAAAGGCTTGGTTGAACAGCCAAGCTTTCACCTGCTTCCTGACTTAGAGATAGTCTTGTGTTAAGCGAAGCCTTTCAGGCAATGCATTCCAGAGTGTGGGGGCTACTCCAGAGAAGGCTCGCTTGCGGGTATCACATTGTGTAATGTCTTTTGGAGAGGGTGTAGTTAGTGAAAGTCCTTGGTGTCCTTGGCGGTGTGTGAAGTATCATCCTATCCTTCTGATACTTGGGGCCATTTCCTTTCAGGGCCTTGAAGATCAGACAGTTTTACATTTAGCCCTGTATTGTACTGGTAGCCAATGAAGTTTTTGCAAAAATGGTGTGATGTGGTCACTTCGCTTGCAACCTTCTATGTCTTGTTGCTGCATTCTGAATCTATTATCCGACAACAGGCTGGTCCCATTTACGTCAGATAATCAAGACTCTACTGTATTAAGCTTGTCAATATACCTCTACTACAGAAGTGGAAAAATGTGATTTACTTCATTTCTTCATAAACATCTTCAAAGCACAGCTCTGGTGTGAGAATTTCCCTAGCAACCTCTTTGGTAAAAAGACCAAAGCAAAACATCTATTTATTTCTTATACTATTTTATTATCCTCCCTGAACATTCCTCTTACTACTCAAAGGGCTAGGAGCATTGCTTCCACAGCAGCTGACCAGAGAGTAGAGTCTTCAGCCAGGACTGAACCCAGATTAGTCATATGGCCATGCACAGCATTGCCACAGAGTCAGCAGTCTAGTCCCTACCAGAACATCTTAACAAGAATAAAACACTGGCTTTTGTCAGCAACCCACCTGTATTTCACAGTTCTTCAGTGACCATGGTATCATTAATTAGGCATGCAAGATATGAATGTAGCAAACATTAACAATGTGGGTGAACCTTAGGTTCTGAACAAAATGTTTTAAAAATAAAAATTCTCTTACCTCATCATACATAAACTGCAGTGTCAGCGCTGATTTGCCCACACCTCCACTGCCAACCATGATTACTTTGTGCAAGACCAAAGAACTCTGATTCTTGCTCTTATTAGCCGCCATTCTTCTGGACTCCTAATTTCAGGACACACAACGACTGAAGGGGCTGGAGAAAGAAGATATGGGGAAATAAATTCAAGATTATTGTAAAGAGAGCTTGATTATGACAATGGTCTTGGAACCTGAAGGTTGGCGTTTAAATCCTATCATTCATGGCCTTAGATAAGTTACTTTGGCCTGGTTTACTAGGGTTTCTCTCCCATTCTATAAGAAACAAATCTTAGTAAGTTGTGCCCTTTTTCTTCCACTGCTTTGTGCATTTTCTTGTAAGTACAGAGATAGCTTCCTAGTGTCCCTTACATTGCCTAGTACCTCCGATTACGATGCTGTATGGATAGTTATATTAAGGTTTTTACGTATAGAAAAAGGCTTTTATGAAAATGCGTGTATTTATACACACACTGCACACAGGAGCTCTCAGGGCATAGTTCACTCAATGCAAAGAGAGTTATTTATGCATTTTACATAACACGCACATCTATATGTGGAGTAGTGTCCAGATCAGCATACTATTAGACTTGGCTCCGAGTACTTACTGTATAAAAGAACACAATAACCCACAAGTAAGTACCTGTATATAATATATAAGCCGCATTGAGTGGGAAAGCGCGGGGTACAAATGTAAGAAAAATTAAAAATATATATATATTATCTGCACAAACAGGCACCCTTCACGCATCTTTCAGGACTCCTGTCATAAAATTACTACAAATTAATTTTATAACAAACAATGGAAAGGAAAGTGGCAGGCAAATCATGCATTAAGAGGGTGAGACAGCAGGTCATGATTAGCAATGGCTACAAACGCTCAGGAATGCAAATACATAGACCTGAGACAAGAAAAGAAAACGTCTAAGTCTTGCCCGCGATTCTAGCCTAACTTTAGCAGTCGTTTTTCAGAGTGACAAACCCAATCCACACCCAAAAAATCTTTATTGACCGCTACAGAAGAACAAAAGCGCAAAGAGACCAAGTCACGCGCTCTCTGTTGCCCTCGCGCGCATCGGCAGATCGATACGGCACCTTCACCTCCTCCCGGTCAACTCGTACCTGAGGTCGCCCACCAACAATCCCACACAGCTTTCCTTCTCCGGTGCCCCGTTTCCTATGACACAACTTCTTTCCCTCTGAGGCATCCCGCCTTACCGGAAACAGGAAGCTGCGTCAAAGGAGAGAGGGACGGGGAGGTTTAATAAAGACAGGAGAAGGCATGACGTTAAGACGTTGAAGCCGCCCGAGCCGCCATATTTGATGACCAAACTAACTAGCCTCAGCCACCTCCTCCTTGTTGGTAGCTTGTATATGTAATCTCAGCTGTGGAAACACGCCTGATTGTGCAGCATATGGATGTATACAGAGGAACTGTCAGAACGAAATACTACTACTATTAAATCACCGTTATACTCATATCACCCCCCTCCTCAGGTCACTTCTCTGGCTTCCGATCACATACCGTATACAGTTCAAGCTTCTCCTTCTCACCTACAAATGCACTCAGTCTGCAGCCCCTCATTACCTCTCTACCCTCATCTCCCCTTACGTCCCCGCCTGAAACCTCCGCTCACAGGACAAATCCCTCCTCTCAGTACCCTTCTCCACCACCGCCAACTCCAGGCTCCGCCCATTCTGCCTCGCCTCACCCTATGCTTGGAATAAACTTCCTGAGCCCCTACGCCAAGCCCCCTCCCTACCCATCTTCAAATCCTTACTCAAAGCCCACCTAACCTCTATACCTTCAGGAATTCTAGACTGCCCCAATTTGATGACTCCTACTTGACTAACTGTACATTTGTCCATTAGATTGTAAGCTCTTTCAGGGACTGGCCTATGTTAAATTGTACAGCGCTGCGTAACCCTAGTAGCGCTTTAGAAATGTTAAATAGTAGTAGTAGTTTTATATAGCGCTACCAGTCATACGCAGCGCTTTACAATTGAACATGAAGAAGAACGTCTGTCCCTGCTCAAAAGAGCTTACCATCTAAATCATAACCTTGCATTGGATACAGTAGTAACTACTTCTCCTGGACTTCACATCTCATATCCACACAGCTGAAGTGTCAGGGTGACGTTGCTGACCCGGCCTTTTAAAAGCTCTAATAGAGCTTTCTGCGCATGTGCGAGCCCTATTGTACCTAGATGCATTAAACTTACCGGGCTTGAGTTGCAACATAACACCATGACGTCTAGACTAGTCTGGATCATAGTCATGATGTCCGTTAGGTTATGTCATCTGCAGAGATGTGTGTCTTTAGACAGTTCTTCTCAAGTATGTTGCCAAGGGGGGGTCATCATGATGTTGCATAGTGTTGGGGATAGTAGTGAGCCTTGTGGTACCCTGCAGCCTGGTGACCAAGATGGGGATATTTGGTTGACTATCTTGACTTGGTAAAATCTGGAGAACCAACTCAGCACAGGACCTTTGAGCCCAATGCTGTGCAGGAGGTAAAGGAGAATGTCGTGGTCCAATACGTCAAAGGCACTGGCTATACTGACCTGAAGTATCAAAATTTTGTTCCTTTTGGTAATTTTTAGTTGATGTCGGTTACTAGTGAGATGAATGTTGATTCCATGCAGTGGTGCAGTCTAAAGCCTGATTGGGAAGAGTGCAGAACTGAGTGAGGCGCCAGTAGGTATTCCGTTAGATGTCAGGTGACCAGTCCTTCCATAACTTTGACTAGTAGCGGGATGGAGTCAGGCAACCAGTCTAAAGTTTGTGACGTCATCTAACTTGGCCGAGGGGTTTTTCGGAAGGCCTTATTTCCATTTTCTATTTATAAATGTTTATTAACACAACTACAATACTACTTTATCATAAAGTTAAAAAAACAAAAATACATTTTTATCTACCTTTGTTGTCTCAGGTTTCTACTTATCTGCTCTGTCCCCTCTCTCTGCTCCTTTCCATCCAGCTGCACATGTGCGTCTGCCCTTTCTCTCCCTTCCATCCAGCGTATGCCTCCTCTCTCTCTGCCCCTGTCCCTTTTCATCCAGCATCTGCATCCTCTCTCTTCCCCTTTCCATCTAGAGTCTGTCCCCTCTCTCTGCCCCTGTCCCTTTTTATCCAGCGTCTGTCCCTTTCCATCCAGCGTATGCTCCCCCTCTCTGCCCCTTTCCATCCAGTGTGTCTGCCCCGCTCTCTGCCCCTATCCCTTTTCATCCAGCATCTGGTCTGCCCCATTCCATCTGGATTCTGCCCCTTTCCATCCAGCCACACATGCATCTGCAGTGCTACCCTTTCTCTCCCTGTCTTCCATCCAGCGTATGCCCCCTCGCTCTTGCTCCTTTCCATCCAGCTTCTGCTTCCTCTCTCTGCCCCTTTCCATCCAGCATCCGGTCTGCCCGTTCTCTCCCTTCCATCGGCGCCATCCACCCCTCTCTCTGTCCCCTCCCATCCATCTAGCCAGGTGCCCTCTTTCTCTCCCATCCATTCCAGATTAGTGCTCTTCTTGCTCCCCCAAGTCCTTCCTTTTTACATTTCATGAGGCCCCCCCCCCCCCCCCCCAGGTATCATGTGCTGATTGGGAACTTACCACAGGACACCTGAGCGCGTCTCTGCAGTAAATCCTTTTAAACTGTGGTAAGCTCGTGCTAACACATAGCACAGCTTAGTAAAATAACCCATCTGCCTGCCTTCCTTTTTTCTTTCTTCAATAATGTAAACTTATTTAAAATCAAATATAAACAAGTATTGGGGGGCATCTTATTCTGCTCGTTTACGTGACTGAACCCCCCCCCCCCCCCAAATCTTTTAATTTGCAAAATAAATTAGACAAACAGTAATGATTAATTGTTAGCTGGAATACCTTGCATTAGATCAGTGTTTCCAAAGTCCAATGAATATGCATGAAAGAGATTTGCATACTGAAATCCTGACTGGCAAGGAATACTCCAGGACTGGACTTGGAAAACACTATATTAGTTCACCCTACAGATTAGATATAGCATCTGAACTTCCAGAATTATACAGGTCTTCTCTGCAGGTGTCCATTACAATTGGGGGGATCCGCTGATACTAAAATTCCCTCCTAGAGTTAAGGATTAGTGAGAAAAACCATCTAAAATTGTATTCTGTAAATCTTTCAGATAATATCTGGGACACTAAAATCATTTGGCTGATTTTGTTCAAACTTGCAATTTAATCATGGTCCCGAATGACATCAAACATTCTAACTGACATTTAAAGGAAAAGGTTTTAAGTTGGGTCTTAAGGAAACTTTAATGCAAAATTTTATTTTCAGATGCGCTGAAGTTGCTTAATGAGATTGCATTAATCTACAGCACACCAGGCATGTTGACTTGCAGAACAAAAGCTCTGACGTTAGAAGGTGTCACCCTACTTCCTGTGTTGTTAAGTGCTGCTTCCCACTTCTGTTAACCTTTTATTTTTACAGAAGTTCAAAGGGAAACCAGCTGTGGTTTTGGTACAGTCACACATCTCATCCATGACAAACATAGGTGTGAAAATAGAAAGTGAAATTTGACACAAGTAGCAAGAGAACTTTTAAAGGGGAAAAAGACACCTCTCTGGGACAGCACTTTACTAAATCATAACACTGCATCAATGATTTTATGGTGAGAATACTAAAAGGAAATTTTAAGACAATCTAGGAATGTAAGATTTTTGAAGTCAAAATGATGAAATATTTTGACACACATACAAAAAGAGAAGTCCAAATCTCCCGTGAAGACAAAACAAAACACAAAAAAGGCAGAAGACAACCCAAAACAGACCAAAAACAAGGGAGTTAGAGCGCCAGAAAAGTTTAATAGGACCCTACACGGTCCGTGTTTCGGCCAGCAGGCCTTCCTCAGGGGTCCCAGCCTGCTTTTCTTCCTTGAACACACAGTTCACCATAAGTCCATAGGGTTCAGCCAGTACTTTCCAGGGGGATCCTCTTTCTCCAGCTACCAGCACAGGACTTTGGATGACGGGGGTTGGGGTCCCCCATCAGCACAGGTACTGGACGGCGGTGGGGGATGGTTTTCGCTGAGAAGGGGGGTCGACTGGGTCACGGAAAGGGGGGTGAAAACGGAGGGACGGCAGAGTCTGGAACAGTGAGGGAGGGAGGGTGGGGGATGGCCTTGCTAGCGCCCGTTTCCTTCCCTTTTGAAACGGGCATTTTTTACTAGTTTTTTATGATTTTTAACCGTGAAAATGATCGCTCACCACTTGCTACAATGACAGGAATTGTCAGCAATATTCTTAGAAACAAATTGCTATACATTGCAAAATAAGATAGCAGATGTAAATTCTCAAAGTGGACATATTCCAAACACTAAAATGAAAATAAAATGATTTTTCTCTACCTTTGTTGTCTGGTGACTTTCTTTTTCTGATCATTGATAAGTCTTTGACTAAAGTTTAGCAATTTCATTAAAGCAAAATATATTTTCACATATCACAGACTCTTCCTAGCCAAGGAGAATCCTTTATATAAAAGCAAACACTTACCAGCTCTTCTACACTACACGTCAGCTAAACTTCCTCTGAAACTACTGTTGGAACCATTAGCCAATTAAATGGCTTTTAGCTGTAGCCTCGGGTTACCTGACAATTATGCAAACATCATTGCAGTCATGCTCTCCTCTAGGTGTACAAGCTCAGAGAAAAAAAAAAAACTTTGAACCACTTACAGATTTTAACAATTACACTATTTAGTTTTTATTTCTCCCCAGTCTCACTTGCACACCTCCCCCCAAACCTGCTTCTCTACATCTCCACCTTGGTAGTCTGCAGCAGGCATGCGCTGAAAACTGAGCATGCGAAGGTGCCAGTATTGTGGAGGGCAGCATTTTCATTACCATGTGCTACTGTTGGATGGGCCTGAGCCCTGGCCCACCCAGGCCCACCTGTGGCTACGCCACTGGCACGAAAGTGGAGCGGGACTTGGGTATGATGATCGTATGTGATGATCTTAAGATGGCCAAACAGATAGACAAGACGATGGCAAATAGGGAGAGGAATGGCCAGTAGGAAAAAGGAGGTGATGATGCTCCTGTATAAGACTGATGAGACCTCATTTGGAATATTCTGTACAATTCTGGAGACCTCACCTTGAAAAAGGTATAAACAGGATGAGTCAGTCCAGAAGGCTGAAATGATCAGTGGTCTTTGTCATAAAGCATATGGGGACAGACTTAAAGGTCTCAATATGTACACTTTGGAAGAAAGGTGGGAGAGGGGAGAAATGATAGAGACGTTTAAACACCTCCATGGCATAAATGCACAGGAGGACAGTTGCTTTCAATTGAAAGGATGGAATAAGGGGGCATAGGATAAAGGTGAAAGGAGATAAAGTTCAGATGTAACTTCAGGAAATATTGTATCTTGCTAAGGATGTAAAAAGAATTGAAGTGGTGCAAAGAAAAGCTACGAGAATCGTATGGGATTTGCATTACAAGACGTATGAGGAGAGACTTGCTGACCTGAACATGTATACCCTGGAGGAAAAGAGAAACGGGTGATATGATACAGACGTTCAAATATTTGAAAGGTATTAATGCGCAAACAAACCTTTTCTGTAGATGGAAAGAAGGAGGTAGAACTAGAGGACATGAAATGAGATTGAAGGGGGGCAGGCAAGAAAAATGTCAGAAAGTATTTTTTCACGGAGAGAGTGGTGGATACTTGAAATGCCCTTCCGCGTGAGGTGGTAGAGATGAAAACGGTAACGGAATTCAAACGTGTGGGATAAACATAAAGGAATCCTGTTCAGAAGGAATGGATCATCAGAAGCTTAGCGGAGATTGGGTGGCAGAGCCGGTGGTGGGAGGCGGGGCTGGTGGTTGGGAGGCGGGGCTAGTGCTGGGCAGACTTCTACGGTCTGTGCCCTGAAAATCAGATACAAATCAAGGTAAGGTATACACAAAAAGTAGCACATATGAGTTTATTTTGGGCAGACTGGATGGACCGTGCAGGTCTTTTTCTGCCGTCATCTACTATGTTACTATGTTTCATGGAAAGCATGGTGAATTTGTGGAATTGGCAAGCTTATGTTCTTATGCTGTCTACTGTTCAGTACTGAGTCCTCTATACGTATCTATGACTTTTTTGTTTTGTTTTTTTACTCCCAAACTGTCCCAAATCACTTTTCTGCTGTAGCACTTCCTGCACTGACTGGGAATAGAAACATTTCTATCTTGTGCTCTTTCCACCAGTAATCTAGGCTGAATCTCTCTGGAATACAATTTAAGAGGTTCCTTCTTCCTTGCAGCCATGTGGTTAAAATCCATTAGTGTCCAAAGAAGTACAGAATTTAATTAATCAGGCAGAATTACCTCAGGGAAACTAATTCAGGAGGAAAGCAGAGCTGCTTGTTGTAAACCATTTCTTAATTAAACTGCTTTAGATATGTTGGTGACAGGCATCACATCCCCCTGTGCCTTTTTAAGGCAGCAGCAATCTCCATAATTCAACTCAGCACATACAGGACAGATTTCAGTGATTAAATAGTAGACTAATATCTCTTTAACAACAACTCTCCCTGGACCCTCTAAGCTGCCTTTTAATGTAGAATAGTGATCACTATTTTTCAAGTGGTGGCCACTGTGGCAGAAAACAACGTGGACGTCAGAGTGAGGTCCTTCACCAGACAAAGCAGCTTGGTGCCCTGGGTAAAGGTGAAAGCATCCCCCTCTGAAAATGCTGACAGTCCAACCAATCAGGTGTACTTAGAGCAACTAGTGTAATTAAAACAAAGTTTGCTTGTGGACTTTCCACTCCATCGTCCCCAATTCTTTCTCTACCTGTCCCCTAGCTCATCTTCCTCCTACCGTCTTCCACCAATGCCAATCCTCATAACCCCATTCCCATCCATCTCAGCCCCCTACCACCTCCTTCCACCAGCCAACCTCCACTATCTTGACTTTGCTCCATCCTGAGACCTCCCCACACTCCCCATCACCTTTTCTGGGGACTTGCTGCTGTTCTGTTTTCATAAAGAGCTGGATGGTGCCCAAACTCCTGTGCTGTTCTCTTGAAAATATTGTGCGAGTTCATAATTACCAAAGTTCTCTCAAAACTCTTCTCAGAAAACTCTGCCCTAGGTGCTAGGGTTGCACCGGGATTCAGTTCTTGATATTCTGACTAGACTTCCCAGAAGCTAACATGAGATGCACCATATTGGTCCACTCACCCCTTGAGTTATACTACAAAATACACTGGTTCTTCTAAGCAAATCCCGCCCTAGGTCTCTACCTTTTCAAATCTAAGCCAACCTCTCCCTACAATCAACTTACGCATCCAATTTCTCCTACATAGGCACACAACTGTGGAACGCTTTACCAAAAGCCTTGAAAACCAAGTACGACCACCTAAACTTCCGGAAAAAAATAAAAACTAACCTGTTTAAAAAGGCATATCCTACCAATCCACCATAAATGCCTGATCTCTGCAACACAACAAAACTAAAGTACGTAATGGACATAACACAACTCTTCTGTTGTACGATTCCCTAATGTGGCTGTGTCACATGAACTTTATCTTACCACAACATCACTTTGTATTTGTTTACACCGGAGTCTGCAAATGCGTCTCCGGTACCATGTAAGCCACATTGAGCCTGCAAATAGGTGGGAAAATGTGGGATACAAATGTAACAAATAAATAAAATAAAATAAATTATAGAGGGGTCATGCCTTAATCCCTCCACTGGGTAGCTACTCAATCCGGGCACCTTTTTATACCCTGGATGTGATTGAAACAGTAACATAGTAGATGACGGCAGATAAAGACCTGTACGGTCCATCCAGTCTGCCCACAAGATAAACTCATTGATGTGCTACTTTATATGTATACCTGACCTTGATTTGTTCTTGCCATTTTCAGGGCACAGACCATAGAAGTCTGCCCAGCACTAGCTTTGCTTCCCAATTACCGGTGTTGCCACCTAATCTCCCCTAAGCTTCTGTGAATCCATTCCTTCTAAACGGGATTCCTTTGTGTTTTATCCCATGCATTTTTGAATTCCATTACCATTTTCATCTTCACCACCTCCCGCAGGAAGGCATTCCAAGTATCCACTACCCTCTCCGTGAAAAAATACTTCCTGACATTTTTCCTCAAGAAAAAAATGTCAGGAAGTATTTAATTACATGTTGAGTGAAGAAATATTTTCTCTAATTTCTTTTAGATTTACTACATAATAGCTTCATTGCATGGAGGAGGGGAGAAGCACTAAGTGGTAAAAAAAAAGGGATGGAAGTGGCAGTCAGGCAGAAGGGATGAGACTAGGAAGAGAAAGTCAAAAGCAAGAAAGAGGATAGATTCAAGCCCTAGATACAAAGCCTTGAAAAGTATTGGGTGCCCCCCCCCCCCCCCACAACTGAACAAGCCCAAGTATAATTGGGTGGGAGTTGGGCTGGGTCAGTTGTGGGGTGGCATTGGGTTCTGCTCTTTTCTTCAAGCCCTGTATAAGGTATTTTATTATGAGAAGATTACCTGAGTCAAGTACCCAGCATTTTTTTTCTCTGTTTCTTTTTTTTTGTATATGATTTTTGGAATTTTTTTCTTCTAATTATAATCCACTCAGTAAATTATATTTATAATGGTAACTGCCAGAGTGATTGGTGTGTTTTTTTGAGTTGCTGGAAGTGAGGCTGAAAGACCCTATGAAGCCCAACAAGATAAACTCATATGTGCTACTTTTTGTGTATACCCTATCTTGATTTGTACCTGTCCTCTTCAGGGCACAGACCGTATAAGTCTGCCCAGCACTATCCCCACTTCCCAATCACCAGCCCCGCCTCCCACCACCAGCTCTGGTACAGACCGTATGTCTGCCCAGCACTATCCCCGCCTCCCAACCACCAGCCCCGCCTCCCACCACCAGCTCTGGCACAGACCGTATAAGTCTGACCAGCATTATCCCTGCCCCCCAACCACCAGCCCCGCCATCCAATCTCGGCTAAGCTCCTGAGGATCCATTCCTTCTGAACAGGATTCCTTTATGTTTATCCCATGCATGTTTGAATTCCGTTACCGTTTTCATTTCCACCACCTCCTGCGGGAGGGCATTCCAAGCATCCACCACTCTCTCCGTGAAGAAATACTTCCTGACATTTTTCTTGAGTCTGCCCCCCCCCCTTCAATCTCATTTCATGTCCTCTAGTTCTACCGCCTTCCCCTGAAACTGTTTACACTGTGGACTGCTGGGGGCCAGCTACAGTTGTATCCTTTTACTATTTTGTGAACGTTTCCCTTCTTTAATCACTTTGGAGTGGAGAATGACATGGGGATGGGGACACGTGGTAACGGGGACGGGGACAGAGCCCATGGGGAAGCGGCGGGGATAGATCCAGCTAATGACTGCCAATTAGCACCAATCTATATCAATTATAGCCAATAATGGTTGTTAATGCCAATTAGCAGCTAATTAATAGCTAACACTATTCTATAACTTATGCACACAACTTTGTGCACTTTGCGCAAAATTGCGCACACAACAAGGTTGTGTTAGAGGGTTAGCATCCAGATAGCCTTTTTTGTGTGAGATTGGATGCAAAAAGAGGTGGACACAGTGATTCTGTGCTTCCGCAGTCCTGGCATGCTCATCTCTCTCTTTTGTTAAACTGAACCCTTTTCTAGAGGTAGAAACTAAACAGCCAAAAACTCTTGTTCTAAGAGGCAATTATTTTCTGTTCCTTGGCTGCTGGAGAGGTAGCTCATCCAGTGACCTCAATTAAGTGTTAATTAAGGTGTGGAGAAGTAGAATACTTGCATAGGTTGCCGAGTCAGCTTCAAAGAGTCTGTTTAAAAAAGGCCCCTTAGATTCAAAACTATATAAAGAGGAAAGGTCCCACTGAACTTTCTTTCTGAGAAGTTCTGAGAGAAGAGGATATTTCTCTGGTAAGTGAACGCTATTTTGCTTTGTGCTTTGGGAACTTAAAGATTGGGGTTTAAAGGAGGAATTGCAGGTTAGTGTTAGGCAAAATAAAAATATAATAAGCAAATTTTATCAACTAATCTCCATAGTCTTTGCCACTTAGTTTTAAAAACTTTGTACCACAGCATTAACAGATAGAATGTTAGGTATTATTAGGAAAGGAACGGAAAACAAAAATGAGGATGTTATAATGCCTTTGTATCACTCCATGGTGCAATTGCACCTCGAATATTGTGTTCAATTCTGGTCGCCGCATCTCAAAAAACATATAGTGGAACTAGAAAAGGTGCAGAGAAGGGCGACGAAAATGGTAAAGGGGATGGGACTTCTTCCCTATGAGGAAAGGCTAAAGCGGCTGGGGCTCTTCAGCTTGGAGAAAAGGCGGCTGAGGGGAGATATGATAGAGGTCTATAAAATAATGAGTGGAGTTGAACGGGTAGATGTGAAGCATCTGTTTAGGCTTTCCAAAAATACTAGGACTAGGGGGCATGCGATGAAGCTACAAAGTAGTAAATTTAAAATGAATTGGAGAACATTTTTCTTCACTCAACGTGTAATTAAACTCTGGAATTCGTTGCCAGAGAATGTGGTAAAGGCGGTTAGCTTAGCGGAGTTTAACAAAGACCATTATTAAATGTACTTGGGGAAAATCCACAATTTCTGGGATAAGCAGTATAAAATGTTTTGTACTTTTTTGGGATCTTGGCAGGTATTTGTGACCTGGATTGGCCACTGTTGGAAACAGGATGCTGGGCTTGATGGACTTTTGTTCTTTCCCAGTATGGCAATACTTATGTACTTGCAGGTGGTCATTTTCTCCCACCCACATGGCCAAGAGAAAGTTATAGTAACATAGTAAATGATAGCAGATAAAGACCTGAATGGTCCATCTAGTCTGCCCAACAAGATAAACTCATTTACATGGTATGTGATACTTTATATGTATACCCGAGTTTGATTTGTCCTTGCCTTTCTCAGGGCACAGACCATAGAAGTCTGCCCAGCACTGTTCTTGTACTAAGTTCTGAAGCTAACATCTAAGCCCCTTAAAATTTACACTCCAGCCCATCCATATCTATTCAGTTACGATCAGGGCATAGACCGTAGAAGTCTGCCCAGTACCCGTTTTGCTTCCCAATTACTGGCGTCACCACCCAATCTCCGCTAAGATTCCGTAGATCCATTCCTTCTAAACAGGATTCCTTTGTGTTTATCCCACACATGTTTGAATTGCACTTTATCACATGAAGAATATTTATTAGGATTTATTTACCGCCTTTTTGAAGGAATTCACTCAAGGCGATGTACAGTAAGAATAAATCAAACAAGAGCAATAGACAATTACAGCAGTAAAAATATTCAAATAGCAATGCAAAGTATGGCATTGTACACTACTTACAATATCCAATTAACAGCGCTGATTAGCTAATATGAGCTTAGAAGTACAATATCCTCTTATTTAATAATTAGCCTGTGCTTAATTTGTTCTTCTGTTCTGTCTTATGGCTGTGGCAAATTTTTGATGCACCACCAACTTAAGCTGTCATCCAGATTTTCTGAAAGCACAGTGGTCTAGGATTACTATGAGCAGTGCTTATTGCATGCTTGAAATTTCTTCTGATAGAAGTGGTCAAATTGCAGGGAGTGTGGAGGAAATATAAGAATTCATAGGTTACAATAGAAGCTGAAATACCACAAAATGTTATCATTAATAGAAACAACCAGGCCAACACAGCCCCACCCCACCCTCACTGCACAGATAAAATCCCTGCTGCTGTAGGTGTTATGACTGCATAAACACAAGGAAAGTGTATACACTGGAAGAGAGGCGAGAGAGAGGGAATACATAGAGACTTTAAATACCTCAGAGGCGTCAATATACAGGAGGCGAGCCTTTTTCAAATGAAGGAAAAGTCTGGAATGAGGGAGCATACGATGAAGTTACGAGGAAATAGACTTAGGAGGAATCTAAGAAAATACTCTTTCACCAAAAGGGTGGTGGATGTGTGGAACGGCCTCCCGGTGGAGGTTGTGGAGACGAGGACTGTGTCAGAATTTAAGAAAGCTTGGGACAGGCATGTGGGATCCCTTATGAAAGGAAGAGTTAGTGGTTACTGAGGATGGCATTTGGCCCTTGTCTGCCGTCATGTTTCTCTGTTTCTACGCTTAAACTTTCCATCACAGTGTAGGAATATCTCCAATGAAAAGGAAAATCATACAGAACCCAGAGGACAAAATGCTTTGAAGTTGCAAAAGCTACTAAGCTCCAGACGTACCAACTGGTAATGTAGTCGGTATGGATTCAATCATTTACACCTCTGCAGTTTTCAGACTAATCATTTCTAGCAGAAATGAGATCAAAGAGGGCAGGTTTATGGTTTCCAAAGAGAGAGAGAGAGAGGTGTTGGTTGTTAGCAAAGCCTCTTGGGGACTCTTGTACTAAACTATGTTAAGCACATACAGTGCTAGATTCTATATATACACACAAAACATCTATGCTGAAAAAAGCACTATTCTATAAGCCGGGCTTAAAGTTAAGTGCACCTAAAGGCATCGCACCTAACTTTAGGCAAGGCCATTTGCACCAACTGAAATGTGGTGCAAATGTACACGCTTACATTAGGTGTATATCCCCGTTACCCCGTTATTCTATAACAATGTGTGTTAATTTTAGGAACGCCCACATTATGCCCATGACCTCTCATTTCCGTGCCCTCTTTTTTTCAGATCGTGCGTAACTTTTAGGCATGAATCCCATGCCCAAATTTATGTGAGTAAAGTTCAATTAAATATAATTAATGCCAATAATTGTTTGTTGAAAAGCCAATTATTGGCACTAATTAGCTTGTTATTTAATTAACTTGCATGTGCAAATTGGGCACGCGTCCAAATTTGCGCGATTGCCAGTTTTGGCCACTTTTACAGAATTAGGAGGAAAGGGCAGTTTACTGCAAAGTAACTGCTAGCACACAACCATGTTTACAAGTTTTGCTGTATTCTAGCAGTTAACGCACAGCAAAACATGTGTTAAGTGCTTCTGGTGGCAGAAATGGGTGTTCCCAACATTTTGCAGTCAGCGCAGGCCCACTTGCTGCCTACTAATAGAAGGCGCTAATAGGCAGATGATCAAAAGCCCCGCGCTGTTCCAAACAGAGCTCTAAAATAGTGCTGGAACAGCGCGGGGCGTTATTAGACCTACGATCAGAGATAATGCATGCAAATTTAAGCAGCGCAATTATCTCTGATCATGGGGTAGAAGTGCGGGAGAATTGTGCCTGAGCATGCGCTCAGCACAATCCTCCTGCACTTGTTTGACAGGTCTGGGCTGTCAAAAGCCCGAACCTGTCGAATACAGGGGCTGGAGGTCCATGGGACCACCAGGCCCTGATTACCCCTGCCCTGAGCAATGGGCTCTGATCATGGGGCGGTAGCAAACGCCAGCGCTAGTATGGCGCTAACAGCCTCTAGCGCCGGCGTTTGCTTTTGATCATCTGCCTGCAAGTGCCCCCAGAATTAACTTTGAGCAGGTACTGCATGCTACTAGGCATTTTAGGAGGAGTGGCCTAGTGGTTAGAGCACCACTCTTGCAATCCAGAAGTGGCTGGTTCAAATCCCACTGCTGCTCCTTGTGATCTTGGGCAAGTCACTTAACCCTCCATTGCCTTAGGTACAAACTTAGATTGTGAGCCCTCCTGGGACAGAGAAATATCCAGAGTACCTGAATGTAACTCACCTTGAGCTACTACTGGAAAAGGTGTGAGCAAAATCTAAATAAATAAATACAATTTTAATTTAGAACATGTAGGTCAAAATGCCGGAACACTCCCAACATTCGCTGCGTTAGTTTTGCAGTTATCACTCAGTAATTTCCTGTGTTAAGCCGCAGCAACTGCAACATTTAACACACTTTAGTAAAGTAAAAAAAAGCCTGTTTTTTTCTAAGAAGCTTTGCACTAATTCCACCGGCAGACTGATTTCTGAATCCTAGACAAATCCCTGGTCCTATAATTGGCAACTAAGATTTAATGCTAAAAACGCAGGGTCATGCACTTGAGTTACAAAATTCCAAGGGAACGGTACAATGTAAGGACGTAAGGGTAAAACGAACTGTCTCTGGAGGAAAGAAAGAAAGGAGCATATTGATAGTTCACAGCTTTGGTTTTATATATTTTGTCCAGACTCAGCAGTTTACTCCTGAAGAAGGCTTGTAGAGCCGAAACACAGACTGTGTTCAGTTTACATGTTCGGGACTTGATTTATGTTTCAACGGTTTTTATTGAAAACAGTGTACACTTTTGTCAACATCAGATATTCAATATGTACAACCAGTCATGTAATTCCCTTCCAATCAACTATCAAACAAATCGGGCCTACTGCTTTCACTTTTTATTCTGTTTCTCCAATCCCCCCTCCCTTTCCCTGTTCCCCCCACCCCCTAACATTCCCCCCCCCCTCTGTTCACCCTCCTATTTTCTCCCTCCCCCTGGAAAACTCACAATCATCTTAAAGAGGAACTGACCCACCCACTCGGGACTTGATTTATTAAAACCACGTTTTACAATACATTGGAATATCTTGATACATCACTTCCTTCCACCCTTCCGTTTGGTTCATTAGTTAAAATTGCTCCCTACAGAGTCTTTCCTAAAAAGGCTGCTTGACCAGCTATCAAGAATGGCTCTCAAGAACTGCTTAACTGCAGTCAGGATGAAAGCTGTTTTTAAACCAGTTTATGAGTTCTAATTCATGGCCACGTCTACAAAACCTTTCATGGTTAATGCTGAGGTCAAACCCCGTTGTTTTTCTGCATACAGGCAATGAAGCCAACAAGAAAACAGAAGAACAAACCCTCGCAGTCAACAAGACAAACACGGCGAAGGTGTCTGAAAACAATAGCCAGACCTTGTGAAAGGATCAAACGTTTATTATCATCCAAGACTCGACACGAGCCATGTTTCGGCCTAATAGGCCTGCGTCAGGAGTCTTAATTAGATTTGAATAAAAAGATTCATCTAGTATTAAAGATTCCAATGTTTGGAAATGCACTGTAAGAAGTCTGACACGATGGCGTTCAGCCGGTCCTGCCAGTTTGCAGACAGTATTTAAAACAATGCTGACCAGCAGAAAAAAGTGGAAGGCCCTAAGACAAAGTTCCAGAGTGGCCAAAGGCTCAGTTTATTCACAAAATTCAGGAGACATATAAAGAATCACTTTCCAATGTAGTATACAGGATGAGCTTAATCAAATAACCCAACAGCGGCCGTGTTTTGGCATGCAATATCTTCATCAGAGCTCCAGTAGACAGCACTACCAAATTTAAAACCCTGACAGACTCAGGGTTCTTGTAATCTCAATATACTGTACACCAACAGTCTGAGCAACAAAATAAGTCTCACTGACACTTGAAAACTGCAGTTGTAATCGGCAAGAAGCTGGACTCAAAGAAAAAGACAGCCTAGGTAGGGGATGCTACAGGTATTGTACTGCCTAACCCATAAACCAGTCTCTTCTGAGATCCGAAAGTGCACAGTCCTGCCATATGACAAAATAAAGGAAAAGGAGAAGAAAACCATCTATTTGAGGAGACAGGAAGGAGAACTGTGCTGCAGATAAAAATGATAAGAAAGCCTATTGTAGAACCAGAAGCTCCTTTAATGACAGCCTTCCTGTTTCTCTGTTTGTTTCCTCCCTTTGCTGACCCTGGCTCTTTATTTCATTTTACTTTTTTTTTCCTCCCAAAATATTTATAATTTTGTATTGCCCCTATTTATGAACATGTTTTGTGGCACCATCCTGTTTTTAAAATTCTTCTGCCACCCAGTAACGAGTAGGATAACTTTGATAATGCTCATGAAAGGGAGGAGGGTCAGAACAGGAAATCAGGAGACCTGATCCAGAATTTCCCTGAGCAGTGCTGACAGTTTCCCCGAAGAGGAAGTCAGCATGATGCCTTATCCAAAACCCTTTTAAGGCAGGAAGACACCCCAATTCCATGTACAAATGTCAACATTAGAAAGCGGGAGTGAGATTTGCGGAGGAAAGCAGACCTAACTGATGACCCCAATTTCTAAAGGAAGCTAGTCTTGGGTCTCCAATTTCCATTCCAGTGCAATGTGGTATCTGCAGTCCATTTTTATTTTAAAACAGAACTACAGAATACTCAAATGCAATGGTGGAGGGGGGGGGGGGGGGAGTGGGGGAGGTCAGACATTCTTGAGACTGAAACTGTCTCGAAACCAGGTCAGTTGACAACTCTAGAAGGCAAATGCAGTGAAGGAATGGGGCTGTTAGAACAAAAGTGGTAAAGCGCAAACTCAAGCCATCGAATAAAGGAAAAGTTGGCTATTTTCAAAAATAAAATAGAAGAAAAAAAAGGTGAACTGTTAGCCAGAAAATGGAGTGGAGGAGTAGCCTAGTGGTTAGTACGGTGGACTTTGATCCTGGGGAACTGAGTTTGATTCCCCCTACAGCTCCTCTGTTGCTCCAGGTACAAAGAAGTACCTGTATGTACTATGTAAACCACTTTGAATGTAGTTGCAAAAACCACAGAAAGGTGGTATATCAAGTCTTGGAGCAGAGGAGTAGCCTAATGGTTAGTGCCAGTGGCGAACCAAGGGGGGGGCAGTGGGGGCGGTCCGCCCCGGGTACACGCCGCTGGGGGGTGCCGCGGCACACGCCTGTGGGCTCCGACTTTGCGAACTTCGCTCATTCGCTGCAGCTCCCTCTGCCCCGGAACAGGTTACTTCCTGTTCCGGGGCAGAGGGAGCTGCAGCGAACGAGTGAAGTTCGCAAAGTCGGAACCCACAGGCGCACGCCGCAGCACCCCCTCCCAGCGGCGTGCAGCCGGGGGGTGTCATTTCACCGGGGGGGGGGGGGGGGGGGAAGGTGTCATTTTGCAGGCGGGGGGGGGGGGGGGGGGGGCGCATCGGAGATCTGCCCCGGGTGCCATCCATGCTAGGAATGCCACTGGTTAGTTCATCAGGCTTTGATCCTGGTAACCTGGGTTCAAATTCTCACTGCAGCTCCTTGTGACCTTGGACAAGTCACTTAACCCTCCATTGTCCCAGGTGCAAAAAAAAAAAAAAAAAAAGAAACTTAGAGTATGAGCCCCTTAGGAATGGAGAAAGTACCTGTACAGCACTGCATATGTCTAGTAGCACTATAGAAATGATTAGTAGTAGAAAAACTTTTCACTCTGGACAAGTCTCCTTAAATAAAACACTTTTACTATATTTTACCTCCTATGCCTGGTCTGGCTGCTTTAATTGTGACTTTGCTCCAGCTTTTGGGACAATATGTACATAGTAAATGATACTAACTACTTATCATTTCTATAGCGCTATTAGACCTATACAACACTATACTATACACATTATCCCCTGGATCCTATATGGTGAGCAAAGTAATTGAGTAACAAGCCCTTAACTGTCAATAATTGGGTACTAATAACCAATTATTGATGTTAATTGGCACTCATTAACATTTATGTGCATATCTGGCTGCACGCTAGTCTATAAGTCAGGGTTGTCCTATTTCATCCCTCGAGGGCCGCAATCCAGTCGGGTTTTCTGGATTTTCCCAATGAATATGATGGAAATCTAATGTTCTGAAAAAAAAACTTGAAAGAACGAGGTTATTGAGTTCCCGTAGGAGTTTGAAGACGACTCAAAGATAAGAGACTACTAAGATAACAGTGTTAAGATAGTATTGTTTATGTATATGAAGGATTTCTGTGGCTAGTAAACTGTTGGAATCACTCATAAAGTGTATATAGTGTAATAATGTAACAAAGTGATGCATGGTATGAATGTGTGATGAGTGAAGCAGGGAGGATATGGGAGATTTTACTGATTTGTGAACTTAAGATGGCATAATTAATAAATAACTGTTATACAGTTAAAACAATTCAGACAAGTTAATGGGATTAGTTAATATATATTGTAGCTTTTTGAAGAAATTACTCACAAGGGTATAACAATGAATATGCATGAGATCTGTCACTGTCTGTGCTGGGCTGTTGCCAGCGACCTGGGCACAGCCGGCCGGTTATGAGCCCTTGTGCAGATCCTAGAGCAGAAGTTCCAGGCCCAAAGGTGTGGGATCAGTTCTAGAATAGGCAGTCGGAAAGCTCAGTGCTTCACCTGCGATAGCCGCTGTTCTCCAGAGGTTGAGCCCCTGGGTGCAGGCGGCCGGCAGGACTTCTGGAGGATCTGGGTAGGAAGGACTACCAGGAAGGGGACCAGACTAGGCAGCAAGGGAGCAAGGCTGACAGCCACCGCAGATAGGGTCAGGTCTCAGCAGAGATCCAGGCGGTCAGCAAGCAGGAAGCACAGTCAGGACCAAGCAGAGGTCTAGGCAGGCAGCAATCAGAAATCGAGGTCAGGTTCAGGCAGAGGTCAAATCAGGACAAGTCTGCAAGAAGTAACGCACCAGCATTATCCAACAAGGTTGTAGCTGAGGCAAAGAAGCAATGCAAGGTTCCTGGTTTTAAGCTGAAGGCATCTGACGTCACTGTAAACGCGCCCAGACTGTAGGCGCCCTGGGGGAAAGGGATCAACAGCGCTGTGGCCGCGCGTGTGTCTGGCTCCGCACATAACACTCCAGGTTTGTGACAAGATCTATTTGCATGAACTGCCTCCATTATATGCAAATAGATCTCATGCATATTCATTGGGGAAATCCTGAAAACCCAACCTGGTGAGGGCTGAGGTTGGACATCCCTGCTATAAGTCATGATGCCTATCTCAAAAGGGGGCATGGGTGTTCTGAAAAGTTGCAGGTGTAATTATAGAACATTTATTTATTTATATTTTGCTCACAACTTTTCCGTAGTAGCTCAAGGTGAGTTACATTTGGGTACACTGGATATTTTTCTGTCCCAGGAGAGCTCACAATCTAAGTTTGTACCTGAGGCAACGGAGGGTTAAGTGACTTGCCCAAGATCACAAGGAGCAGCAGTGGGATTTCAACCAGCCACCTGTGGATTGCAAGACCAGTGCTCTAACCACTAGGCCACTCCTCCACTGGCAATATTCCATGTAGAATCTTAAATAGTAGCAATGGAATCTCAAATAGTAGCAACATTCCATGTTCCACTGCACTAACCACCAGGCTACTCCTCCACTGGCAACATTCCATGTAGAAGCCTGCCCTTGCAGATCATCAATGTGGCCGCGCAGGCTTCTGTTTCTGTGAGTCCAGTGGTGTGCTGGAACCGGCTCGCACCGGCTTGCACCGGCTCGCAAGAGCCGGTTGTTAAATTTTCTTCTGACTTGCGAGCCGGTTGTTAAAAAGCGCAAGCTGGTTCTCCTCCCTCCCTCTGGATCCGGTCCCTCACCAACTCCTTCTCCTTCGAATTCTTCAGGGAAGGCAGTCTTGCCTGCCCGCTGCCAGCGCTGACTCTCCCCCGCTGCCGGTTCGTGCTTTAAAAATGGCCGCCGAGACTTCCATAGGCGGCCTTGCGAGACTTCTCCTGAAGTCTCGGTGGCCATTTTGAAGCGGGATCCGGCAGCGGGGGAGAGTCAACACTGGCAGCGGTCAGGCAAGACTGCCTGCCCCGAAGAATTCGAAGGACAAGGAGTCGGTGAGGGACCGCATCCAGAGGGAGGGAGGGAGGGAGGGAGGAGAATTCGCTGAACAACTCGGGAGGGGGTGGCAGGGGAAAGAAGGGAATCGCTGGGCATGGGTGGATGGAGGGGAGAGAAGGGTCACTGGGTATGGGTGCATGCAGGGCAGGGGAGAGGAGGGTCACTGCTGTACATGGGTGGATGGAGGGCAGGGGAAAGGAGGGTCACTGGCTATGCGTGCATGCAGGGCAGGGGAGAGGAGGGTCGCTGGGTATGGGTGCATGGACGGCAGGGCAGGGGAGAGGAGGGTCACTGGACATGGGTGGATGCAGGGCAGGGGAAAGGAGGGTCACTGGGTATGGGTGCATGGACGGCAGGGGAGAGGAGGGGAGAGAGAAGAAATGCTGGACATGGATGGAGGGGAGGGAAGAGTGAGGAAGGAGATGAGATGAGGGAAAAGGAAGAGAGGAGAAAAACTGCACATGGATGAAGAAAATAGGCAGAAGCTGAGGACCAGAAATGAAGAAGAAAGGAGGAAAGGAAATAAATAAATGGAAAGGAAGCCCTGGAAACGGAGTTAAGAGGCCAGATAGCAGCAGAATCGGATACTGGGCCAGCATGATCAGAAAAACAGTCACCAGACAACAAAGGTAGAAAAAAATCATTTTATTTTCATTATAGTGTTTGGAATATGTTCACTTTGAGAATCAGGTTCTCAACATTAAAAGTTTATATTTATTTACTTATTTATGGCATTTTATCGCACATTAAACATGAATTAGATTGGAACCTGGGATCATTTAATTTTTTCCAGGCTCTCTCCCCAGCTATAGCCAGCTCTGCAATTTGGGGGGGGGGGCGCAGAGGGGGACCGGGGAGAGAGTCTGTTGTTAAACATTTACAAGCATACCACTGCCCAATATCCTGTTTCCAGCGGTGACAAATCCAGGTCACAAGTACCTGGCAGAATCCCAAAGAGTATCAAGATTCCAGAATCCCAGAGAGTATCAAGATTCCAGAATCCCAAAGAGTAGCAACATTCCATGCTACCAATCCCAGAGCAAGCAGTGGCTTCCCTATGTCTATCTCAATAGCAGACTTTTCCTCCAGGAATTTGTCCAAACCTTTTTTAAACCCAGATATTTATTTATTTATGGCATTTATACCCCGCTCTTTCCCACTCAATAGCAGGCTCAGTGCGGCTTACAGGATGTGGTACAGAGTATCATAGAGATAACACAAAGTAAGGTACAAGGTGTTGTACAAAGTACAACAGAGATAACACAAGGTATGGTGCAAGTATCACAGAGATGATCCAGTTGTAAAGAGTAGGGCAATAGGAAGGGATGTGTGGGAGAGGATTGGAGTATGGGTAGTGTGGTTTAAGTTGAAGAATTAAGTTGGGTTATTTGGGTAAGCTTGTCTGAAGAGGTAACTGCTGCCCGTCTCGTCTTCCACCAGGGTCGCTTTACTCATACTACCCCTCTCCTCAAGACCCTTCACTGGCTCCCTATCCGTTTTCGCATCCTGTTCAAACTTCTTCTACTAACCTATAAATGTACTCACTCTGCTGCTCCCCAGTATCTCTCCACACTCGTCCTTCCCTACACCCCTTCCCGTGCACTCCGCTCCATGGATAAATCCTTCTTATCTGTTCCCTTCTCCACTACTGCCAACTCCAGACTTTGCGCCTTCTGTCTCGCTGCACCCTACGCCTGGAATAAACTTCCTGAGCCCCTACGTCTTGCCCCATCCTTGGCCACCTTTAAATCTAGACTGAAAGCCCACCTCTTTAACATTGCTTTTGACTCGTAACCACTTGTAACCACCTGCCTCCACCTACCCTCCTCCTTCCTGTACACAATAATTGATTTGATTTGCTTACTTTATTTTTTGTCTATTAGATTGTAAGCTCTTTGAGCAGGGACTGTCTTTCTTCTATGTTTGTGCAGCGCTGCGTATGCCTTGTAGCGCTATAGAAATGCTAAATAGTAGTAGTAGTAGTAGTAGTAGTAGTGTTAACACATCCTCAGACAGCAAATATCACACTTTAATGGCTATGTTTTTGCTGGACCCCTATATCCAGAAATTCAGTGCCAGAGCCTGGACAGGGCCTAGCTTTGAATTTCTGTGTATGACGCTGGCAGTGGTCGGCAAAATGCTGATCACAGCCGGCTGAATATCAGGCCCATTGAATTTATCTGCCATTTAGAACCTCACAGCCAAGATTTGCATTCCACTTTTATTTAATATAACAGAAATAAAAATATTAGCTAAGCAGTTTACACAAGATGAGTAACTGTTTCCAGAATCTACATGTGTCCATTTTGCTCATTTTTTCCTAGGCTTGCTGTGAAACATCTTTTCTGTAATGCACAGTCCAGGGCTGCAACTATCAATCTGTAAGATTTCACTTCACTTAACCATTCATGTGTCCAGGTTTAACTGACATATGATACTTGAAGCAATATTTACATTTTGTGAGTTTGCATGTATTTCAGCAGGGAACACATTTAAGGGCGTGTGTGTCTTTATTTGTGTAGAGATTTCTCTGATGTCAAAAGCGATCTTCCATCTGTCAGATCAATAAAAGGAATCAATCTAAATATTTTCTCCATTGTATACAACCTGTATAAGATATTTTAAAGGCAGTACTAACAGGGATTTAAGACGATGAAAGACAGTAACAGGAAAAAAAAAAAAAGAGGAAAAGTATCTCTGCAATGAATCAAATCTCTGGAACATAAGCAAACGGGATGAGCTCAAGCGGATGAATGTTTCCATTGGCTCGGTGCCACAGCAGCTGCGCACTGCATCATTCTGTGGGGAAGATCGCAGCCTGGATTGCTGATAACAGTCTAAAACTCACCCCTCCGAGACTGATGCTTTACTGTTCTCTTTTGGGGTCCTTTTACTAAGCTGCAGAAAGTGCTAGTGGATACTTTCCACGGGTTAAAAGGGCATACCGCAGGAGGTTCTTTGATAAATCTGAGATTAGCACACGCAAACCACGCGCTAAAAAAAAAAAATTTATTTTTATGGCCGAGGGGGGTGTCTTGATGGAGAGTGGGCATGCCAGCATTGATCAGTTAGCGCACTGTGCGCCGATTAGCCCACGATTAGCACATGAACCTTTACCGCCTACAAAACAGGTGTCGGTAAGCGATCAAGCACTAATCTGTTTTAACGGGCATACGGTAATGGCAACATTAGCGCATACTTAATCCATCAAAAGGCTCTCAATACAGTCCATTCATATCAAAACAACAATTCAACAAATAATGAACCAATAGTTCACCGTATAAACTAAATATATATATATATATATATATATATATATATATGCAGAGATGGGGGGAAAAAGTCTCATCTGTCACAGGGTCAACACTCCACTACTCGCTTTAGGGAGATTTATTTGAAAAACGCTTTGGTGATTGGTGTAATCATTGACATGATGGATGGGTTTTTTTGTCAATGATCCATTGATCCGTTATTTGTGGAACATTAGCGCATGGCCATTAATTTTAAAAAATGAGAAATCGCCCATTTTACTGCTGTGGTAGAAAGTGGGCTTAGCGCACAGGACGAGGGCTCGCGAAGGCCTCTTTTTCCTCCAGCTTTGTAAAAGAACAGTCCTGTCCCCTCACACAGCTTTCAATAAATGATATTCTAGTCCCACTACAACCTTCAGTCAAAATCCTATAGAGTTACCCTAGACCAGAGGTTCTTAATAAGGGGTATAGGAAGAGGTCAAGTGGGGTGTGGAGAAGGGTCCTGAAATCTGGGGCAATTTACTGAAACTTTCTACACAGAGTGAAGGCAGTTATCAGGACAGTTAGTGGTAGTATAACTGTGAACGACAAGATATTTAAGTTAAATAAAAGAAACTATAGCCTGGCCACTCAACAAGTATGGGAAAAGGATTTGAACACCCACATACCAGAAGAATCATGGAACTCATTTTGGATCCATGGCTCTACAGTCTCTATGTCCACTTCAATCACTCAATCCTTATATTTCATTTATCATCGTTCACTTTGGACTCCCAGGAAAGCAAGGGCCAGTGGTCAATCTCCGTTGGATCAATGTTGGCCATCTTCCAAAGAAATCGGTACACTTTCTCATATGTTATTTGAACGTAGCAATCTCCAAATTTTTTGGTCCAAGGTTTGGAGTAAAATATCTGATATCCTTCACTTGTCAACTACTATCTCCTTGAAACTTATTATATGGAAATCAATTATCCTACTTGAAATGTCTGATGAATCGGACAAATTTCTATTTGATTTTCTAATATCTATTGCCCTTAAACTCATTGTTAATCATTGGAAGGATAACTCACCTCTTTCTTTACAAATGTGGTGGAATTGGGTTGTATTGTATAAGAAATATGAAAATAATTTAAGTTGTACTTTCCAGAAATCTCATTAAGTTGTTAAAATGGAAAACTTTACATAATTATTTATCTAGTACATAACTCACAAAGGTAAGCCACTTTGTTATCCGAGAGTATTTATACTTTGATCCTGGATATACACTCACAGGCTTATTTTCGAAAGAGAAGGGCGCCCATCTTCCGACACAAATCGGGAGATGGGCGTCCTTCTCTCAGGGTCGCCCAAATCAGCATAATCGAAAGCCGATTTTGGGCGTCCTCAACTGCTTCCTGTCGTGGGGATCACCAAAGTTCACGGGGGCGTGTCAGCACCGTAGCGAAGGCAGGACTGGGGCATGATTAAGAGATGGGCGTCCTCAGCCGATAATGGAAAAAAGAAGGGTGTCCCTGACGAGCACTTGGCCGACTTTACTTGGTCCATTTTTTCTTGTGACCAAGCCGTGAAAAGGTGCCCGAACTGACCAGATGACCACCGGAGGGAATCGGGGATGACCTCCCCTTACTCCCCCAGTGGTCACCAACCCCCTCCCAACCTAAAAAATAAAACTTAAAAATTTTTTTTGCCAGCCTCAACTGTCATACTCAGGTCCATCACAGCAGTATGCAGGTCCCTGGAGCAGTTTTAGTGGGTGCAGTGCACTTCAGGCAGGTGGACCCAGGCCCATCCCCCCCTACCTGTTACACTTGTGGTGGTAAATGTGAGCCCTCCAAAAACCACCCGAAACCCACTGTACCCACATGTAGGTGCCCCCCTTCACCCCTTAGAGCTATGGTAGTGGTGTGGGGAGTGGGTTTTGGGGGGGGGGGGGTTGGAGGGCTCAGCACCCAAAGGGAGCTATGCACCTGGGAGCAATTTGTGAAGTCCACTGCAGTGCCCCCTAGGGTGCCTGCTTGGTGTCCTGGCATGTGAGGGGGACCAGTGCACTATGAATTCTGGCTCCTCCCATGACCAAAGGGCTTGGATTTGGTTATTTTTGAGATGGGCGTCCTCGGTTTCCATTACGGCTGAAAACCGGGGACGACCATCTCTAAGGTCGACCATCTCAACATTTAGGTCGACCATCTCTAAGGTCGACCTAAATGTTGAGATTCGAGCGTCCCCGGCCATATTATCGAAACGAAAGATGGACGCCCATCTTGTTTCAATAATAAAGGTTTCGCCGCCCCTTCACGGGGCCATCCTGCGAGGACGCCCTCATGAAAACTTGGGCGCCCCGTTCGATTAAGCCCCTCTCAATGTACTCATGCTTTCTCTGTAGTACTTGTTGTACTGTTCTTGTTACTATTATACATTTGTGACTTGTTTATACCTGACTTTAACTATATATTTTTGTATTTTCAATTATACTCAATAAAATATATATTTTTTAAACTGTGAACTACCAGTACTATAATTTGAGTGACATGTTAGCAGTAAGTCAGGAATCCTTTTACTAAGCTGTGGTAAGCACTAACATAGGTTAAAATCCACTAATGTGGGGCCTGCTCAGGCATTCCTTGGTAGTCTTTGGCTCTACACACCCTTCTCACCAAGCTAAGCAGGAGTCCTCCAACTGCATTGCTTCCAGTGGGGGGGGGGGGGGGGGGGGGTATTGTGTTTTCAATCACAAGGAACAGGCAGGTTCTGGAATCTGACAGAGTTTGCCAGTCCCTCACTATTTTATTTATTTATTTGTATTTTGCTCACACCTTTTGCAGTAGCAGCTCAAGGTGAGTTACAGTATTTCTCTGTCCCAGGAGGGCTCACAATCTAAGTTTGTACCTGAGGCAATGGAGGGTTAAGTGACTTGCCCAGGATCACAAGGAGCAGCAGCGGGATTTGAACTGGCCACCTCTGGATTGCAAGACCGGTGCAATAACCACTAGGCCACTCCTGTGATAATGAAACCTCACCCCACCCTCCCCAATGGCAGGACTGTAGGTGATCAGAACAACAGAGAGGAAAAAAACATTTTCAATGCTTTCTTTGTCGAAGCACAGCCCTTGAAAAAGCCTGTAAGCGAAACGGATGGGGCCACCGTCGGGCAACAGATAAATGCTCAACTTTACTTTATGTTTGAAAATAGCTGCTTCACAGCATTTCATAAGTATTAGTAAAGGTTTTTGTGAACCAAACCAGTGGCGTTCCTAGGGTGGCTGATGCCCCCCCCCCCCCGGGTGCAGCACGACCCCCCCCCAACCCTGGCGAAAGGCCACCTCCCCCCCCCCCCCCCGGCGAAAGGCCACACTTCCCCCCGGCAAAAGGACACCCCCCCCGGGTGCATTTTTACCTGCTGGGGGTGTGCCGCGTGCCTGTCAGCTTCGCTCGTTCCATGCTCCCTCTGCCCCGGAACAGGAAGTAACCTGTTCCGGGGTAGAGGGAGCACGGAACGAGCGAAACAGACAGGCACATGGCACCCCCCCCAGCGGCGTGCACCCGGGGCAGACCACCCCCACCGCCCCCCCTTGGTACGCCACTGAACCAAATAGGATTTGAAGTTAGCATTGAGATTTGGCAATATATTTAAAAAATATTTCTAAATAAGAATAAAAAAGAATAAATTTGTTAAAAAAAAATTGGGGGAGGGGAATAACTTAAAAAATTGCAGTAATTGTTTCAAGCAAGGTTTTTATGACCAGTGATGAACACCACACCCCCAGTTAAAGCCGCTGAAAATTGAAAGTAAGCGGTTGGGCGATTTGAGGTCTTTTCCTTGCTTTTTAGAAATATTTTGTAAAAATTAAACATTATATTTCCATATTAGTTTAACTGGATTCCTCTTCATCTGTTTGGTGACCTTATGCTTTGGAGTCCTTTATGGTGATCCTCTTACCATTGTCCACTATAATATCAGGTAACCTACTTGTATTTTGTAGTCTACTATAATAAAAAGCAACCTCAGCGTTCTGAGGACACTGACGTCACTGAAGTCAGTCAGTCTCCCAGAACGGTTCGTGGATTCATGGTGGTGAAGCCACCCCACAGACCCGTGCCCCGCTCTCGCGTCAAACGTCATGACGTCGAAGGCAGGAAAAAAAAATCAACTAAACAAACGGTTGACCCCCCCCCCTAAAGCTGCAGCTGAACACAAGGACCTCCAGCACCCCCCCCCCCCACAACAACCCCCTCCTGAGACACCCACCTTCGCGTTGCTTTGCTGGCGGGGGACCCGAACCCCCGCCAGCACAAGCCCTGTCTGCTCACTACGGCGTCATCTTCGGCGTTCCTAGCCTGTGGAGGCAGGGCTTCTGTGCGTCTGACGTCCTGCACGTGCATGACGTCAGACGCACAGAACTCCGCCCTGCACTGCTACCAACGCCGACGATGACGCCATAGTCAGCACACAGGACTTATGGTGGCGGGGTTCTGGGTCCCCCGCCGCCAAACCAACGCAAAGGTGGGTGCGATGGGCACGGTGGGTCGGATGGCTGCGGCCGGATGCATCGCCGTGGGTGGGATGGTGCCGGGAGGGGGGGCATCGCACCTCACGGCAACTGCTAAATGAGGAAAACCTTGCTAGCGCCCGTTTCATTTGTGTCAGAAACGGGCCTTTTTTACTAGTCTCTAAGAAAGGAGAAGTGGTTGAGTTGTGAAAAATGGAGACTTGGCCTGCAAATAACCAAAGGATAATGGAGTTTACTCTTCGCTGCAGGGTTACTTGGAAGCCTGGAAAGTTATCAAGACCAGATTGTTTGTTTACTTTGGCTTTTATTAGTTATTTTTGTTGTAGATTTTCTGGGATTGTAGTGGCTTTATAAGGGAGTAAATAAATACAGTGGGGTTGATTTTTTTTTTTTTTTTTTGCCTGACTGTGAAGCACACAGTGAGGGATCTGTAAAAGAGCTTGGATAAGTACATGTGTTTACACTATGAACAATCTATGACCAGGAAGTCCCTATTCTGCCTGCCAACCAATTCCTTTTCCCTTCCAAGGCTGTATCAGCTCTCAGCAAACTTCCTGTCCCTGGCCTCCTGGGAAGTAATTTCTATCCGGGCACCAGTTTGCACTATATCATTTGGACAGTCTCAGCTAGCCCTGGTTTTTAATTCGTTGCATTTATGAACTTGTAGTTTCTGCTTTTCTCAGGGAAAAGTGTAATTATAAATCTGAAATGCCATGAGGTAAAACCCAGGCTGGCTCAGCTGACTCAGATGAAAGGTACTCGGTAAAACCTGAGCGCACTACAGGAAAGTGATGGGGCCTCACATGAGTATTATTTCCTACAATACATCTCACTCTTTTTTTTTTTCCACATTTGTAGGCCGACATGAAATGTAAACAGTTTTCATTTTTACGTACCCAAGGCCAGAGATGTCAGTTCTGTTGTAAGCTTTAGAAGCTTTAAAATAGTTGTCCTTGAGTTTGGGGATTTTTTTAAATAAAGAAAAGTACCATTTCCGTGGTATCTCTGGAACTCCCTCTCCTGGCAATATTGAGGCTCCCTTTCTTGCTATTCTTCAATCCCACTTGATGATGCATTTATTTATTTATTTATTGTTCACTTATATCCCACATTTTCCCACTCATGCAGGCACAATGTGGCTTACAAACATTAAATAAAATACAGAATAGGAAAACTTAGAAGAGCATACAAGGAGTATGCAGGGGGAGAAGCATCTAACAGGGTGAACTAGCAGGGTAGGAGCCAGGGAGGGTGCATCAAGCAGCGGTATAAAGTGAAGAGTAGGTCTTGCCAAAGAAGTAGGTCTTCAACAACTTCTTGAAGAGGGCGTGGTCCGCTTGAGTTTTAAGGTGTTGCGGGAGAGCATTCCAGCGCTTAGGACTTCAATAGCGGAAAGACGAGGCGAAGATCCTCTTGTACTTGACACCCTTACAGTTTGGGAAGTGAAGGTGGAGGAAGGAACGAACAGCAGGGTTGGCATTCCTGGGCGGGAGGTCGATCAAGGGGTGCATATACTCCGGGGCAAACCCATAGATAATTTTATGGGTCAAGGAGCAGAGTTTAAAGGCAATGCGCTCCTGAACAGGCAGCCAGTGTAATTTGAACCGTAAGGGTTCGGCATGTGCAAAGCGTTGCTCTCTCAGGATGAGTCTCGCAGCAGTGTTGCCTCAGCAGCCCAATATCCTACCACTCCTTTTATCTAATCTAAACTATGCTGCTGCTTCTTTTTTTTTTTAAACCTTTATTTATACAAACAACAAACTGGCCAACGGCCGAGACAAAAGAACTGCACAACAAAACACACTAAAGCGCACAAATACAGTACAATACATAAGCAGTAAGTGACCAATAAAAGTCCCACGCTTTCTGGTTGTGTCTGATCCAGAGGCGCACCTAACAGCCAGTCACTGTAAGATTTTTAAGTAAAACACCCAACACCCCCAACCATACAACCATTCAAACCCCAGACATACCACATACACACCTACCGACCCCTGAAAAAAAATTAATTTCCCCTTCCCTATTCCTTCCCTTCCTTCTTTTCCCCTGCTCCTTTGCGACATGGACAGCAGTTCCCACAAAATGTACAGCCTGACACAATAAGAGGCCAGTTGGTCCAGAAGAAATAGTAGACAAAAACAGAACATCCTTGGACAACAGGTTCAGCAAATAAGTCCAAAGCCTTTTTTTGGGACGGGGCGTCACGTCCTCCACAGTGGCGTTCCTAGGGGGGCTGACACCCGGGGCGGATCGCCGATGCGCCCTGCCCCCCGGGTGCAGCAACCCCCCCCCTCGGCGAAAGGACACCCCCGGTGAAAGAACCCACCACATTGGACCCCCCCTGCTGGCGATCCCCTTGAACTCCCCTCCCGCCACCAACTCTCCCCAGCCGTTTATACCCATTGACCCACAATTTAGACAGTTCTAGACCCGTAAGGGAGTTTACCAGTTCAGACGACCAAATCTTTTCTAGCGAGTCCAAAACCGTGTTTGGTGTCCATCTGTCACGGTTGTGGCCTGCCCTTTTGTCCAGACCTACTGTTTCTCTGTATCTAGCTCTGTGACCTCTCCAGTCTGCTTTGTTCCTGTTGTTCTTCCTGTTAGCCAAAGCCTCGCTTTGGTCTCCCTGCCTCTGCTTCATTTCCTACATGTGACATCATCAGCTTACTCCTTTATAAGGACCCAGGAAGCTTTCTGTTGGTGGAAGTGTACATTGTACTTATGAAGGCCTGAACCAAGCACTTTCAGTGCTGCTAAGTATCTAATATCTAAGAATTAATGTACAGACGATGAGAAGTGGAAATTTCTCTTTTTTTCTGTAAATTACAATGATATTAAGCAAGCCAGGTGGAGCAAGTACCCCCCACCTCTTTCCCCCATCTTCCTCTGACCAAGCAAGTGAAAGACAATGAGCTCCTGCCATTTGTTGTCCATTTGCTGTTCACATGAATTTGTGTATTAGCCTTTGAGAGACTTTTAGGATGCACATCAAAGGAAGTTCCAGGTGTAGGGGGCAGGGCTGACAGAGGAGAGAGAGATAGAAATCCTGTAGTAAGGACTGGATAAGAAATATTATTGCAGAAGGGGGAGAATCTCTCCCTTTGAATATGGCCAGGCTTGGAAGTAAGGCTACTATCCAGGACAGAATTACCCTTTTACAACCATGAATCAGGTAACACCTTATTTCCTTCTCTGCCTAGAACAATTCAAACACTATCTCCCTGGTCCCTGGAGTCAAAAGCAATAGTTCTATTGACAAGAGAAACCTAACACCTCTATAGCAACTGTAAGCAGTAAACTTTTGTCTCCTCTTTTAGAATAGGGGAGATATTAAATTAAAGGTTTGAGAAATGTATGTCCAAAACATTTGGACAACAGACCAAATGCATCTTCAAAAGGAAATATAAACAGATGCTGTGTATTTTATTGATACTAGAGATCCTGACTGACTGTAAGGTGCTAACTAAGGGGGTGTGACAACCCCTCCCCCTTGTGCTCCCTTTTTGTCTTGTAAGGGAAAAGAAACCCTATATAATATTTCTCTGCCAGATAGGAGGTTGGGCAGTGTACATCTCTTTTGGCTCCCAAGCCAGGGAGTCTGAAAGAATGTCCTGCTCCCACTTTCCATTGCCATTTCCATATATGTTCTCATTTCTGTCATATTCTAGACTATACTTGAATATTTTCTTATTTTTTTATCCTAATCTCTGGATAATTAAATAAACCTGTGTTAACCCCAGGAAGCGCTTCCTTGGTCTCTTTTTGTCTTTGTTGCAGTCTAAATAGTGCTACCAGTTGTCTGGTTCTTTTAAGGTATCGGTCTAGGGGATTGCATTTGTGTAAGTAGTGCTGACCGTGATTAGAGACTCTGGAGGCAGCACGAAAAGGCACAAAAATTTCCTACGTTGCCTTTGCAACAGGTCTATTTTCCTTTTTCTTGTTGTACTGTTGTTTGATTCTGAGGGAACTGGTCTTCTTGTTAAGCTGTGTCTCTGTGGCACAGCCCTAAACCCTGTGTGAGTGGTTGTGGCTTGAATCTCTATGGATTACTTTCCTGTTAGGTTTGCTCTCAAGCAAAGCCCTCTCTTGTTTCTCTGTGTGTGTTCTGGTTTGAATCTGGATTACTTGCCTGTTAACTTTGCTCCCAAGCAAAGCCCTATTCTGTTTTTTTTGTGTGTGTGGTTCTGGTTCGAGTCTGAATAGATTCCTTCCTTGTTATCTAGGCTCTCCAGCATAAGCCTGTTCTGTTTCCTTGTGTGGGTTCCCTTGTTACCTTTCACTGTTCAGAGAGCCGGTTGTTGCCAGCCCAGCTGCTTTCCTTGATTTCTTTGCTTCCCTAGTCTAGCTGCTTTACTTGATTATCTTGTTTCCGTGCAGCTGTGGGAGCTCTGTTTGCTCTGGCTCTGTGTGCTGGCTGAGTTCTGGTAAGAACATTTGTTTGTTTTTCCCCTTTGTTAGCTTTAAACCTTTGACTGCAGTGTAAGCCTGCTTCTTCCCGACTTGTGTATTAAAGCAGGCTAAAGAGAAGGGCTGCTTTTAACTCTTTGTCTGCTGTGTCTGTTTCTGATTCTTGTGAGCATTGCTCTTTATTTGATTGGTGTATGTAAAGGCAGCTTTCCCTGTTTGCTTTCTTTTCCCTTTGTCTCTAGTGTCTGTTATTTGACTCTGTGGCACAGTCTTGTATATTCCTATAAGTGGCTTCCCTTTATCCTTGTGTGCTGTGTAGCACAGCCTTGTGTATTCTTATGAGTGGTTTCCCTTTACCTTTGAGTCCTGTGTGGCCAGCCTTGTGTTTCCTTATGAGTGGATTCCCTTTACCCTTGAGTGCTGTATGTTACAGCCTAGAGTGTATTATGAGTGGCTTCCCTTTACCGAGTGCTGTGTGGCACAGCCTTGTGTATTCCTAGAGGTGGCTCCCCTTTACCCTAGAGTGCTGCATGGCCAGCTTTGTGTCTTCCTATGTTTGGCTTCCCTTTTTCCTTGAGTGCCTGGTGGCACACCCTTGAGTATTCCTTTGAGTGGCTTCCTTTTTCCCTGAGTGCCGTGTGGTACAGCCTAGAATGTTCCTATGGGTAGCGTCCCTTTACCCTTGAGTGCCATGTGGTACAGCCTAGAGTGTTCCTATGGGTGGCGTCCCTTTACCCTTGAGTGCCGTGTGGTACAGCCTAGAGTGTTCCTATGGGTGGCGTTCCTTTACCCATGAGTGCTGTGTAGCACAGCCTAGAGTGTTCCTATGTGTGGCTTCCCTCTTACCTTGAGTGCCGTGTGGCACAGCCTGGTGTGTTCCTATGAGTGGCTTCCCTCTTCCCTTGAGTGCCATGTGGCACAGCCTAGAGTGTTCCTATGAGTGGCTTCCCTCTTACCTTGAGTGTCGTGTGGCACAGCCTAGTGTGTTCCTATGAGTGGCTTCCCTCTTCCCTTGAGTGCCGTGTGGCACAGCCCTGTGTGTTCCTATGAGTGGCTTCCCTTTTCCCCTGAGTGCCGTGTGGCACAGCCCGGTGTGTTCCTACGAGTGGCTTCCCTTTTCCCCTGAGTGCCGTGTGGCACAGCCCGGTGTGTTCCTACGAGTGGCTTCCCTTTTCCTCTGAGTGCCGTGTGGCACAGCCCAGGGGCGTAGCCAGACTTCGGCGGGAGGGGGGTCCAGAGCCCGAGGTGAGGGGGCACATTTATACTTGCTTTGTTACTATCCCGCTCATAATCGAAAGTGATCGCCGGCCATTTCCCTACACAAATCGGGAGATGGCCAGCGATCTCGGAAAAGCGGCGAAATCGGTATAATCGAAAGCTGCTTTTTTTGACAGCATCACTGCTTTCCCGTCGCCTCGCCGGTGAAAGTTCAAAGGGGCGTGTCGGCGGCGAAACGAAGGCGGGACATGGGCGGGTATGGGCATGGCTACCAGATAGCTGGCTTTCACCGATAATATGGTCGGGGACGCCCAAATCTTGACATTTAGGTTCTCCTTAAAGATGGTCGTTTCTGATTTTCAGTGATAACAGAAACCAAGGACGCCCATCTCAGAAACGACCAAATGCAAGCCCTTTGGTCATGGGAGGAGCCAGCATTCATAGTGCACTGGTCCCCCTGACATGCCAGGACACCAACCAGGCACCCTATGGGGCACTGCAGTGGACTTCAGAAATTGCTCCCAGGAACATAGCTCCCTTACCTTGTGTGCTGAGCCCCCCCAACCCCCCCCCAAAACCTACTACCCACCACTGTACACCATTACCATAGCCCTTATGGGTGAAGGGGGCACCCAGATGTGGGTACAGTGGGTTTGTGGTGGGTTTTGGAGGGCTCACATTTACCACAACAAGTGTAACAGGTAGGGGGGGATGGGCCTGGGTTCGCCTGCCTGAAATGCACTGCACCCACTAAAACTGCTCCAGGGACCTGCATACTGCTATGATGGACCTGAGTATGACATTTGAGGCTGGCACAAAAGATTTTTAAAGATGTTTTTTGACGGTGGGAGGGGGTTAGTGACTACTAGGGGAGTAAGGGAAGGTCATCCCCAATTCTCTCCGGTGGTCATCTGGTCATTTCGGCCACCTTTTTGTGATTTGGTCGTAAGAAAAACAGGACCAGGTAAAGTCGTCCAAGTGCTCGTCAGGGACGCCCTTTTTTTTCCATTATGGGTCAAGGACACCCATGTGTTAGGCACACCCAAGTCTTGCCTTCGCTATGCCTCCGACACGCCCCCGTGAACTTTGGTCATTCTCACAACGGAAAGCAGTTGGGGACGCCCAAAATTGGCTTTCGATTATGCCGATTTGGGCGACCCTGTGAGAAGGACGCCCATCTTCAGATTTGTGTCGAAAGATGGGCGTCCTTCTCTTTCGAAAATAAGCCTGAAAGTGTACTGCTCGAGTCCTGAGATCAGTACAATATGGCACCAAAGCGCATCAGTTGGCTGCCACTTGGCTCAAATAATCATTGAAAAGGAGCAGCTTACTGCCTTCATATTCTAGAGATGCAGCCTTCCGCTAAAGACGCATCAAGTTCAGCACCTGTGCCTCAACTGGCCTGGAGTGTTAGTTCTTTGCACATGGTGGTCCCACATGATGAGCTCGCTCAATTTTCAGGCCGGGCAGAAATTTCATTTTTGATGCATGTCCGCTACACACACCAGAAAACATTTTTTATTTTCCAGTGTGCAGCGCTAACCGCACATTGATGATTACTGCCCGGTTAATGCGTGAGACCTTACCACTAAGTCAATGGGTGGCGGTAAGGTCTCAGGTCCAAAATGGATGAGGGCCAGTTTTAATTTTGCCGCACGTCCATTTTCGGACAAAATAAAAAGGCCCTTTTTTGCAGGTGTGCTGAAAAATGGACCTGCGTGCGTCCAGTACACGCGTCTACACTAGCGCAGCCCATTTTTGGCACACCTTAGTAAAAGGACCCCTAAGGTGCAGAAAGATAAAAAGATCAGGGTTAGAAAGTCGGATTCTATAGTTTGTCCATAATACCATTATAGGAAATACATATGCTAGCGTCAGCTGAAAAATAAGGCTTGTAAGTCAATAATTACTATGTGAGAGTCAGCACTTTAGTTTATTGATGTATTGTACATAAAACAATCAAGATGTATATTTAAATCTATTTTTTTTGCTGAAGACACACATTATGTGCTCTGTTGTATTTTCCTAGAAACATGTGAGGTTTTTTTTTTCTCCTTCCCTTAGAACCAGAGTTGATTGCAGAAAAGATAATATTGGACCAACGAGAAAAACAAAATAATGCACTTCAAACAATGCTAATCAGTTTCCTTCACAGCTGTCTCAAAAATGAGCATAGATTTCTTTTGTGTTAAAAACAAAACAAAACCCAGTTGTAAAGGACTAAAATACAAGCTGATACACGCTACCACCTTCTCCTACATGAGTACGCAGCTGTGGAATGCATTACCTACAGCCCTGAAATCCATTGACGAAATAACTAACTTTCGCAAATCTCTGAAGACACACCTCTTCAACAAGGCCTACAAAGAGAACCCTTAACTCTACAAAACTACCTCACCAACCCACCCAGTTATTAAAGGCCACCTTCTACACTATCCTGCTTAACACCTTCCTTCTCTTTTCCCTTACTTTATCGCTTAACATTACTAATTGTAATTTGTACAGATACTTCTTATATCTGATATCCTAGAATGAACATGTCATAACAAAACTCTGTAAGCCACATTGAGCCTGCAAATAGGTGGGAAAATGTGGGATACAAATGCAATAAATAAATAAAAAAAACTCCAATGCTATGAAGAAAAATATATCATGGCTTAAAATTCTGTTGTCAAACTCTTTGACGTTGCTAACTCCAGAGTCAGCTGTGATGGAACATCACTCTAGGTGGAATGCTGCCCATGCACTTTTCCCCAGAAGCTTTGACAAAAGAAACTCTTTGGAGAATTTGGAGTCTTGGGCAGAAAGTGTGAGTTTTTCCTGATGTAGGTAAGGAGCTCAGTTTCAAAAGAGAAAAACATCCAAAAAGTGTCATAAAGCCCAATTTGGACTTTTTTTTTCTTCTCAAAAAGTCCAAATCAGTATTTTCGAAACCTAGTCTGCAGACGTTGATCTATGCAATTCGTCTACAGCGCATCTAAATCACAAGGGGACATGTCGAGGGCATTTCAAAGGTGAGATTAGGGTGTGCCTAACACTTGGACGTTTTACAGCCATAATGGAACAAAACCAAGTCCAGGACTAAAACTAAAACGTTTTGGTCTAGACCTGTTGTCAGAATGAATAAGGCACAAAAAGGTGCCCTAAATGACCACTGGAGGGAATTGGGGTGACCCCCACCCCCTCCCCATAAAATGTGCATAAAAATATGACTTACCAGCTTCTATGACAGCCTCAGATGTTAGCCACAAAATAAGTACCTGTATATAATATGTAAACACTTTGTAATCACAGAAAGGCGGTTTATCAAGTCCCATCCCTCATCTATTAGAGCAGCAAACAGGTCCCTGGAGTAGTGTAGTGGTTGGTGCAGTACACTATGGAATGGGGGACTCAGGTCCCTATCTCTCTCTACCTGTCACACTTGAGGTGGAAATTGTGACCCCTCCCAAAGTCATCAAAACCCTACTGTACCCACATATAGGTACCCCCTTCATCCATATAGTGGTGTACAGTGAGAGACAGTGTGTTTTGGGTAGGTTTTGGAGGGCTCAAGGGACAAGATAAGGGAGGAAAAGTGAGATGGGCACCTGGGAGCATTTTTATGAAGTGCAAAAAAGTGCCCTCTAGGGTGCCCCATTGCTCTCCTGGAATGTCTGGGGGACCAGTCTATTAAAAATGTTGGCTCCCTCCTACATCCCAATGGCATGAATCTCTACATTTTGCACTTTTTTGAAAATGGACCAACAAACAAAACCTTGTTCGAAACAGTATTTTTGAAAAAAAAAATAGACCTTTTTCGAAAATTACCTTCTTTCCTATTTGGATTTTGAACATTTTGTGCAAAACATCCAAAGTCGGACTTAGACATCATATCGAAAATGCCCCTCCATATCACTCAGAAATGATATCAGCAATTTCTTGATGTGTCCTAGTTTTAGCTCTGGGGGCATTATTTCTACTTACATTTCCTTGTAAATGTGTTATAATATATTAAAACACTACATATATTTTTTTTTATTCTTTTCAACTGGGTTTAATAGATGGTGGCTGACAGTTAAGTAGGCTCAGTCTGAGAAGGGGAGGTTCCCTCTGGCTAACCCAAATCTGCCCTAAGACCTGCATGTATATTTCTTCATTGTTGTCAATCAGGTAATTTCCTGCTTTTAATGAAGATTTAGAAACCTATAAACATAGAAAAATGAAGACAGATAAAGACCATATGGCCTATCCAATCTGCCCATCCATGCCAGCTACTCTTCCTTTCACTCCTTTAGAGATCCAGCATACCTGTACCTATATTTATATTTATATATATTCATCTCCACCACCTCAACTAGGAGGCCGTTCCACGAATTCACCACCCTTTCTGTGAAGAAATATTTCCTTAGGTTACTCCTGAGTCTGTCCCCTTTCACCTTCATCCTATACCCCTTGTTCCAGAGGTTCCTTTCAATGGAAAGAGACTTGCCTCCTGTGGATTTTGTACCATGGAGGTATTTAAACATCTCAATCATATCTCCCCTCTCCCGTCTTTCATCCAAAGAATACATATTGAGATATTTAAGTCTGTACCCACTGACCAGGATTTGTTTCTTCTTATATTGTTTGATCTCTTGAACCCCCTATTATTGAGAACTTTAGTCAGTTCAACTTTACTTTTATTTTTTTTTCTCTAAAATTGTATATATTCGTTCTGTCTTGATTGTTTATTCAAGTGTGTATCTTGAATTATACATTCTAAAAATCTGATAATAAAAAGTGTGAATTTTTTTTACTTTATTTCCATGTGCTACTGCTGGCTGAATTTATGCAAATTATCCTTTATTTCCCCAAAGCTCTTTTCATGTTCTAATGTTTAAGTATACTGTAACTTTCATTACTTTTTAGACTCCTTGAGTTTAATTTATAGTTCATATTTTTGTAACTCACCTCAGGCTGACTTGGTGAGTCATGTATGTAAATTGAAATAAAAATAGATATAAACATAAGCGGGCGGGGGGGGGGGGGTTCAGACCATTCTTCCTAATCTTCTGGATTCCCTCCTGCATACTAGCACTCTTTATCATTGGATCTGTGATTCCAGGTCAAGCCTTGGGCCACTGATATCATTGCCAGCCAATACCACCACACCAAAAGGCAGATCCAGAGGCAGATTTTTTGCTAGTTAGTCCATGCCAAAGGGGCATTCCCCTTTGCACACTATGTGAGGTTCTGGCCATCTCCTTGACTCTGAGGTGGCTGGATACAGACTCTATGTGCAGAAAGCCACAATTCTTTTACAAGCAACTGAACTGTAAGTTGGAATTTCTTTGTTTATTTTGAGTACTACAATAAAGAAGATTTGCTTAAGAATTGAGAGTCTACTAGTAAAGCTTCAACTTGGGGATGGTTTATGCTGGATATTTAAGCTACAGTATACTTTGCCTAGAATAGTATAAATAAATAATATATATTTCCACATTGGCATCATTCCTTCATTGGGGACAACCTGACTTGGACCCAAGAGCCATTTAGGTGTTCTCATATTTCTAGTCAAATGAATGATTATCTGACAAACCAGCAGTGCCTACAGTCACCCAGCAATGGCATTTACTCAGCTAGGCTTACCGTACCGAGTTGCGCCAATACACTTGGGTAGGTCAAATGTCAGTCCATTGGGCCAAAGGAAATATATATATTGTAGTCTCATAGTATTACTGCTAGGGATCAGACTGCCAACTGACTGGAGTCAGTCCTAAACCCCATTGCTAGACACACTAGGGATTGCGGAGATAGGTCATGGGGGAATCTTTGCTGGGGGAGGAGTCAGGAATGTCTTTGTGGGGGGTAAGGAGTTAAGGGATGGGGTAGTCCTATATTATGGACCTGCCCCTTTAAGAAAACTCCCCAGAGCATGGGCCATGCATTAGCAGCCTGAAGCTTCTGGGAAGAAAAATAATGCAGCTTTTGAAATTGAAGACAAGTTACATTATTCATTTACCATGGGAGTTACTTACCTATAGTACTGGTTTACTGCAAATTAGTGACACCTGTGCTAAATTATGTAGTGGTAAAATGTGAAATTTTACCACAGCTTAGTACCTTCACCCATAATATCTGCACATTTTTAAATGGGGACCTTCACATTCTTCCAATGCAACACAGAATTCACAATGATGAGGTACAGATCCACTCTTTACTTGATGTGATAGGTGGACATCTGTCCCACTTTTTTTGAAGAGTGGACCAAAGTCACCTCAGCTTAGTGGGTTCTTGAGATCATCAAGAAAGGCTACAAGCTAGAGTTTTGCTTACCTCTTGCAGATTTGTTGGTGGAATCCCTGTGCAAAGTATTGCACAAAAAAAACATGCAGTGCTCACAACACTGCAACTCTTTAGTGATTGAGGCAGTCCTCCTGGTTCCATAAAGTGAGTGGAGAAAAGGTTGCTATTCCATGTACTTCATAGTTCTCAAAAAGGGAGGCGCATATCATCCAGTTTTGGATCATATGTATGTAAACCATTCCTTCGAGATGATCCACTTCAGAATGGAAACTCTGCATTCAGTGACAGCCTTTGTGTAGCTGGTAAATTCCGCACTTCCATATTCCAATTTAGCCTCCACATCAACTCTTCCTTTGCTTTGCAATTCTAAGATGGCATTTTCAGTTCAAGACAATGCTGTATGGTCTTTCCACAGTTCCCAGGATCTTTTCCAAGGTCATGGTGGTGATGGCAGTCTTCCTGTGTAGAAAGGACACAAGAGAACATCCCTGCCTGGATGATTGGTTGATAAGAGCATCCATCTTTTGCAGAGGCGCCAAGGGTGTAATGCTGAAGATTTCAGGCCAATGAATCGGATTACTCTTGCGGGCACCTTCCATATCTTAAACCAGTTCTAACATACGTACATTCCAAAAACAGACATATTCTAATCAATAAATAGAAAATTTTAAAAAAATGTTCTACCTTTGTTGTCTGGTAATTTCACTTTTCTAATCATGTTAGTCCCAGTCTCTGGTTTTCTGCTTTCCTCTATCTTCTCTTAATTGTCTTGCCAGGGTCTCCTTGTCCATTTGGCATTTCTTTTATCTCCACGTCCACCACCCATCTTCTCTCTGCATCCTTATCCACCCTACCTGTGTTGAACGTCTCTCCCCGCTGTGTCTCTGTTCTTCTACCCAACATAACTCTTCTGGGTCCCTATGCCTGCACCCCCCCAACATACCAGCATCTCTCCCTTTCCCTCCTGTCCCCATCAGGCCAGCATCTCTCCCTCTGTTCCCTCCTTCTGTCCTCCTTCCCCAGGGGTCCAGTAGGTGTTCCTCTCTCTTCCCTGTCTTTTGCTCCATCTCCCCTTTGGAGGTCTAGCACCTCATAAGTACTCTTTCTTCTTTCCCCACCATTCTGGCAACTCTTCCCCTCCTCCCCCCAAATCCTGTTACCTCTTTCTCTTTCCCCCATCCTAGCATCACTTTCTCTCTCTCTTTCCTCCCTACCATATCCTAACATCTCTTTCTCTCTTTTTCCTATTCCCCCCCCCCCCCCCCCCCCCCGTCCTGGCATCTTTTTGTCTCTCCCATCACCACCATCCTGGCATCCTTTTCTCTCACCTCCCCCTGACACTCTCTTCCTTTCCTTTCCTTCTCCTGCTCCCCAGTAGCCCAGTCAGCATCTCTCACTTTACTGGCTCTAGTAGTCTGCTGAACTTGCTTGAGGCTGCTGCTGGTAGTTCTAAACAAAGCTGTTTCCAGCCAACATGAGGCCTTTTTTCTACTGCTCCCGCTTCTTCTGACATTACTTATAGCTTCTGGAGGCAGGAGCAGCAGAAAAAAGGCTCCGCTTTGGTGGGAAGAAGATCTGTTTAGCACTATCGGTGGCGGTGTCAAGCAAATTTAGCAGTCCATGGGAACCAGGAAAGTGAGAGATGCTGGGTCAGGCTGCGGGAGTAGGGACAGGACAGGGAGAGAGAGATCAGCAATGTATGAGATTCACATAGTTATGCTTGAGAGCTGGAGAAGGAGCCTGGATGCATGTGTCATATGCCAAATGCATGTAACTTGGCATATCTGCTTTCAGGACAGACTTCGGGTTACATCCAGAACAGTATCCCTTCTGTAGTCATTGGATTGGATAGCTGGCCTGCAGTCTTACAGATGGCATTAAAGTGGGGTTTTTTGTGTGATTGTCTTAGAGACGGAGTAGGTTTTTTTATTTGAAATCTCTTTGTAAATGCATAGTGAAATATAAGTATAGGCAATATATTTTTGATCCCTCTAAGTTGTCTGTATTTGTTGCCACAAATAGATGGGTTGTGGCTTCCATTGAGAGCTCTCTTGTTTTGCCATTGTAATAGCTGTAATATTGATCAACCAAGCTTTTGATGATTCTGCATGATTTTAATTTAAATGATTTCCTGTTCAATCTTTGGATCTTTGTAGACTAGAGTTGGTGAGCAAATGGTTTATTTCCTTTTTGTTCCTTTTCTTTTGTATTGGCCTGACTTGTTTCCTGGTTATTTATCCTAAGTAAGTACAAATAAATGTTTAAAAAGTGATATTGCTTAAAATAAAAGTGAAAATTACAAAATAGAGATCACAGTAAGATAAATTACAGAGACCGGGCCTGTACCACTCCTAACCAGGGTGTTGCTTTTGAATACAGTAACACCCAGTGGCAAATCAAATCAAAGCTTAATGGACATTTGTGCAAGACTAAACTCTCAATTTCTTTTTTATAATTAGACAATTTTTAAGACTATTTAACAAATTAAAAGCACTCAATTTGACTAGAACTATGTGTGGGGTTCCATAGTGCAACCAAAAGCTGAGGTGCGGAGCTCTTATCCAAAAGAAACATACTATATATATATATATGTTTCTTTGTGGTTTCATAGCGCATGCACTTTTAGCCAGATTGAGGGAAGATGGTCCCAGGAGCAAGTTTAGGGAACAGCTGGATAACAATAGACACAGATTGGATCTCAAAATCTACACACATTGTCTCCCTGCAAAAATCCATTCACAGAAAAAGCAAATGTAAAAAAACACAGGTCTTTTGTACCCACTCATTTTTTAAACATTTATGCAAGTTATATTCATGCAGAATATCAAATATTCTCCATTGGGAAAAAAATATCACAGTGGCTAAGAAACAGAAGCCAAACACAAAATGGTGGCATAACAAATATAAGTGGTGAACTGGATTAGGAACTGGTTGACGGACAGACGCCAGAGGGTGGTGGTAAATGGAATTCGCTCGGAGGAGGGAAAGGTGAGTAGTGGAGTGCCTCAGGGATCGGTGCTGGGGCCGATTCTGTTCAATATATTTGTGAGGGACATTGCTGAAGGGTTAGAAGGTAAAGTTTGCCTTTTTGCAGATGATATAAAGATTTGTAACAGAGTGGACACCCGGGAGGGAGTGGTAAACATGAAAAAGGATCTGCAGAAGCTAGAAGAATGGTCTAAGGTTTGGCAATTAAAATTCAATGCGAAGAAATGCAAAGTGATGCACTTAGGGAGTAGAAATCCACGGGAGACGTATGTGTTAGGCGGTGAGAGTCTGATAGGTACCGACGAGGAGAGGGATCTTGGGGTGATAGTATCTGAGGATCTGAAGGCGACGAAACAGTGTGACAAGGCGGTGGCCTTAAGTAGAAGGTTGCTAGGCTGTATAGAGAGGTTTTAATGCCCCTATATAAGTCGTTGGTGAGGCCCCATCTGGAGTATTGTGTTCAGTTCTAGAGGCCATATCTTGCTAAGGATGTAAAAAGAAATGAAGCGGTGCAAAGAAAAGCTACGAGAATGGTATGCGATTTGCGTTACAAGACGTATGAGAAGAGACTTGCAGACCTGAACATGTATACCCTGGAGGAAAGGAGAAACAGGGGTGATATGATACAGACGTTCAAATATCTGAAAGGTATTAATCCGCAAACGAACCTTTTCCGGAGATGGAAAGGCGGTAGAACTAGAGGGCATGATATGAGATTGAAGGGGGCAGACTCAAGAAAAATGTCAGGAAGTATTTTTTCACGGAGAGAATGGTGGATGCTTGGAATGCTCTCCCATGGGAGGTGGTGGAGAGGAAAACGGTAACAGAATTCAAGCACGCGTGGGATAAACATAAAGGAATCCTGTTCAGAAGGAATGAATCCTAAGGAGCTTAGCCGAGATTGGGTGGCAGAGCCGGTGGCGGGAGGCGGGGATATTGTTGGGCAGACTTATACGGTCTGTGCCAGAGCCGGTGGTGGGAGGCGGGACTGGTGGTTGGGAGGCGGAGATAGTGCTGGGCAGACTTACACGGTCTGTGCCCTGAAAAGGACAGGTACAAATCAAGGTAATGTATACACAAGAAGTAGCACATATGAGTTTATCTTGTTGGGCAGACTGGATGGACCGTGCAGGTATTTTTCTGCCGTCATCCACTATGTTACTACTAGCCGTTGAGCCCATGAAAAACGGGCTAGTATGGGGTTTTTCCAAGCCCCCCCCCCCCCCCCCCCGAGGTTGTCGCCGCTGCCGCCACCCCTCCACCCGGCCCGGGCCCTCCCTTTACTATTGAACTTACATCTCCGAAACACAGCAGCCAGATCAGCAGAGCTCCCCTCGGCCTTCCTTCTCTGCCTGTGTCCCGCCCTCGTGTGATGTAACGTCGGCGAGGGCAGGACACAGGCAGGAAAGGAAGGCCGACGGGAGCTCAGCTGATCTGCCAGCTGCGTGTCGGTGATGTAAGTTCAATACCGAAGAGAATGCTTGGGCCGGGTGGAAGGGGGGTGCTTATCCCAGAAATAGTGGATTTTCCCCAAGTCCAATTTAATAATGGTCTATAGACTTTTCCTTTAGGAAGCTGTTCAAACCTTTTTTTAAAGGCTGTTAAGCTAACTGCCTTTACCACATTCTCTGGCATTTTCAGTACAGAGATTGATGACTGCATGGGCAGGAGTGTAAGAGGATCGCTCCTGCCCCAGCTGACCACTGGACCACCAGGGCTGTGTAAGGTAGGAGTGGGAGGCAGTAGGGGGAGGGGGGTTTGAGAAATATGCTGTGCGAGGTAGAGGACAAGCTGCTTGGACGAGAGGGAAAGAAAAGGACAAGCTGAGTGGATGAGAGAGAGAGACAGGAGACAAATTGCGTGGATGAGAGGGAGAGACAAGGGGACAAGCTGTGTGTGGACGAGAAGGAGAGAAGGCAGAAGACAGCATAGATGATCGGTGGCTCAGCTGTTTGAGGAGGCTAAAGTGGGTGTGGCTGTGCATGAGGCCCGAGTCTCTAAATATATATCAAATGCTAAACAGTGAAGTGACAAGAAACTTAAACAATGTAACCTTCAATAGATATACAGAATATAAGTCTCTTAGGGCCCCTTTTTACTAAGCGATGGCAAGGCCAATGCGGGCTTACCGCTCACTAAACAGGAAGTACTGCTGGGCTACTGCAGCAGCCCAGTGGTACTTCCCAGCCCTAGTGCATCATCATATCCGGAACTACATAAATAATCTATTTTTATAGCACCAGAGTATACCCGGCGGTAATCGGACAGTGCCGCACGCTGCCTGGTGACTGTCGGGTTAGCGCGGGAGCCCTTATCGTCGCCCAGCTCCTCCCTCCCCCCCGAAATGACCATGCTCAAGTGCTTTACTTGCCACAAGGCCATTTCCTGCAGGAAACAGAGACTTCCCTTTTACCTGCTGCAATAAAAGGGGGCCTCGGCGCGTGTGAAAAACACGCACCGATGCCAGCACAGGCCCCCTTTTGCCACAGCTTGCCCTTAGGCAGCTGAATTAAAGCGGGTTGAAAAAAGTGTTCGTAGATGATGCCTACGCCTCCATAGAAGCCTGCAGCCAGTCTGCCTCTCTTCTCTCTTACACATCCCACTTGCCCTCAGCCAACACATCTATGGAAATAATTCAACTGTATTTAAAGATCCCTTAAGAGGCAGTGTCTCATAATTTAGTCTCTCAAACCTTTTCTGATGTTTTAGTGTCGCCTCAGTAAGGCCACTTAATTAATAAAAAATGACGAAACAAAAAGTCTTCTCAACCCAAACAGTGTGAAACTACAACATATAGAGAACCACACAGGTCCACTTTTCACTATTTATTTTTCCCTTCTTATTCTAAGGAGGGTAAAAGGACTTCAGACATCACAAGATGTTCTAATGTCCACTTTCACAACCCCCATGGTGAAATTTTACTAACAACACTGCTCCTTAAATTAATGTGCAATTTCTTTGTGCAATATTAATTTCTTCCTTTTTTCTTTCCACCACAATTTAAAATTGTATTTCAAGCATTATGAGGATTAAATTAGTGTGACACTTATCTGAAACGGATGGCCAACATACAATCCCTCCACTGCAAAACAATACATACAAACAGGCAAAAAATACACTCAAAACATTACCAAACTATAATAGCACTAACTCCCAGGACAGGAAGAGCCAGTGTGTTTTTTTCTAGCAAAAAAATGTACCAGTACTCAAATTCTAGGCCACCCTTCAGGAGTGGGGTGATCACTGAGGGGCCCACCTCATAATAGCCAGGCCACCTGCAACCAGACACAGAATCTATGACAAGGCAGAATTAAAACGTGGGTTCCATGGGTCAATTTTAGCAGACAATTGAAAAGGTGCCGGTACTCAGTATCCCCAAGTACCCCCTCAAAAAAGCCCTGGGAAGAGCTACCACCTTATCCGTGAAAAACAGCACTGAAAATATTACACCAGGCCCTAAAACACCAATACACAACCTAGTGAAAAAACCCCCAATTTATTTATTTGTTGCATTTGTACCCCACATTTTCCCACCTATTTGCTGGCTCAATGTGGCTTACATAGTACTGTCAAAGGCGTTAGCCTAGTCGGTGGATAACAAATACAAAGTTGTATAGCGATGGAGGGTCGGAATGGATGAAGATTGCATGATGTCCTGTTCGATCATAGTCATGCTGTGTTGGTAGGTAAAGAGGGTTACGTGGGGTCGTTGGGGTAGGCTTTTTTGAAAAGATAGGTTTTTAGTGATTTCCTGAAGTTCAAGTGGTTGTGGATTATTTTCACAGCTTTTGGGAGCCCATTCCATAGTTGTGCGCTTATGTAGGAGAAGTCGGCTGTGTAAGTTGTTTTGTATTTCAGTCCTTTGCAATTTGGGTAGTGTAGGTTTAGGTACGATCTTGACGATCTGACTTTGTTTCTTATTGGTAAGTCTATAAGGTCTGTCATGTATCCTGGGACTACACCGTACATGATATTGTGGACTAAGGTGCAGATTTTGAAGATGATCCATTCTTTGATTGGGAGCCAATGCAACTTTTCTCGGAGGGGTTTGGCACTTTCAAAGCGTGTTTTGCTGAATATCAGCCTGGCTGCTGTATTTTGGGTGGTCTGGAGTTTTTTTATGAGTTGTTCTTGGCAGCCCACGTAGATTCCGTTGCAATAATCTGCATGGCTTAGGACCATTGATTGTATTAGGTATAAAAAAAAACAAATTAGGTATCGAAAAAAACCCAATAGGACTGTAACCAGATCTCTACACAAATAGTACAAGCTAGAAGAACACTGCACCTTGGTCATACATGAAAAACACATGACACAAAAAATATGACACAGGGGACCAGAGAGCAATAGAAGATATGAAGGCAAGAAACTGAACTGGAAACCTCAAGAAGTCAGAAAAAGCCATAATCCAACCAAAGATTTCAGTCCCTCCCCAAACTTCTAGAATGCTCTCTGTGCTGTAAACTTGCTATTGTTGGCCAGGTAATTTGTCCCCAGGTGAATTACAACATCAGCGTTAGAAGCCTCGCTCTCTTCTTGGATCACTTTCAGTATTTGGTCTGTACATCTTGTAGCTGAAGATCCTGGAAGACATTTCACTAGGTTGCATCAACCCGAGGGAGGTGGTGGAGACAAAAATGGTGACAGAATTTAAAAAGGCATGGGAAGAACACAGATGATCTCTAATTAGAAAATGGTTTTAAAAAACCGTAAATGGTTGTGTATGTGTTTGCATGTTGATTGGCGCTTAGATGGCGACTGGCTGTGAATAACTAAGGCCAGTGCTGGGCAAGCTTGTACAGTCTGGGTCCTGTATATGGCAAACTGGTTTAGGATGGGCTTATGGGGGCTTTGACAGAAACTCCAGTGACTTGGAATGTAAGGACAGTGCGGGGCAGAGTTTTACGGTCTGTGTCCTGCAAATGACAAGATGGATTTGGATAGGCTGGAGTGAGCTTCGATGGCAACTTCAGTAGTTGGAACTTAAGGACAGGGCCGGGTGGACTTCTACGGTCTATGTCCCAGAAATACCCATAGAGAGGCAATGATCGAGTATTTTATATTGCATTCATTGTTGATATAATCATGACTTTGATAATGAGTGTGACTGTTGGGCAGATTGGATGGACCATTCAGGTCTTTATGTGCCATCATTTACTATGTTATTATGTTAGTGTTGCCACTTATTCAGATCAGTGCTGAATGTATATATTTGGTAAAATGCCAAGGCCACCAGGTCTGAATAATCACCCCAAACAATTTCAATATGTAGCTTGCACATCAATGTACCTCTCCTGAAAATTTGGTTGTGGTAGGTTAAATAGTTCCATATATGTATCACATGGTGTGTGTGTGTGTGTGTGTGTGTGTGTGTGTGTGTGTGTGTGTGTGTGTGTGTGTGTGTGTGTAAATGTGGGATACAAATGTAAAACTTTTTTAGAAACTAACGTCTGCCTGCCATGGCTCTGGAATTCGCCTCATTGCCGTTTCTTGGACGATGGAAACAAGAAGCTGAAAAGCTGGCCGAGTGCCCTAGCAACCGTCACTCCCTCTGGTGGAAAACAAACAAACAACAACCCAGTAGTAAGAGACAGAAGAGTAGAGGGCGGAGCCGAGCGGTCTTTCCATTGGCTGTGCCCGTGTGACAGCCCTGCTGTCATCCCCCGGTTGGGCTTGGATGAGGGGCTCGTGCAGTGCTGCTGGTAAGTGGAGTTTGTTGTTGACAGTACAATGAGAATGGGAGGTTCGCGCGCGATGCGCGTGCTGTTACTTTCTCTGAGGTAACGGCCGTTGGCGGTTGGGGGTCTTGTCAGCTCGCTTTCACGACGGCCCCCGGGGGCTCCTTAGCAGCGTGACAGGCGGTGTCTAAAGACGGCGTAGCAGGAATTTTCGAGAGAATCGTGGGACGTTTTTCTTTTCGGTGAAGGGTGGAGGAGGACTGTACTAATCCATTGCTGCTGGAAGGCGGCCAGTGTGGAGGAATGTGGCAAAGGAGCCCCGGAAGTGGGGTGGACTACCAACGGCTTTCCCCAACTTTTCGTCCCCACATAACCTACATCAACTTGGGAACTCGGGTGGGTGGCAGTGGGGGGTCCGCCACTGGATTTCTATCTTCTCTTTCCTCGTCCGTTTGGGGGGGGCGGGGGGGTTGCTTCTCCCTGTTTTCGGTTTAGAGGGTGCTTTGAGTGCTGCTGCGCATCCCGCACGGAGCCTCCTCTTCCCCCCCCCCCCCGGCGCTAGCCTTTGGTTCCAAGCTTTAATTAATTTATTTATTTGTATTAGTCATACAGTATTTGATATTCTGCCAGCCTGGAGCAGGGTTTCATAAATGCATTATATAAGTAGAGAGGTGTGGTAGCTGTGTTAGTCCACTCTTAAAGGTTATCAATAGAAATCAAACAAAATAAAACCTGGAAAAGAAAAGAAGATGATACCTTTTTTTATTGGACATAATACATTTGTTGATTAGCTTTCGAAGGTTGCCCTTCTTCGTCAGATCGGAAATAAGCAAATGTGTTAGTTGATAGTATATATAAGTGAAGCTTCAAAGCACTTCAATGACAGTCTAGCAAGATGGGGGTGGGTAGGAGGTATGCATGGGTACATCAAAGCATTTCATTTCATTGATAGTCTAACAGGATGGGTGTGGGTAGTTGAGAGGAGAGTGATAAACAGAGCAATACAACTTTATGGTTTATAATGGGCTAGAAAACCCAGATCCTTGTTAAGTCCTGTCTGTTGGGTGTCAAAATATTCAATCATTCTGACTTCAAAGGTCTTAGTTCCTGTATTGTTTTAAAGTTACCTTTCAGGATTCTTCCTGTGAAATCACTGGTGCAGTGACCTGGTCCTGCAAAGTGTTGGCCCACAGGGGTGGGAATCTGACTGGCACCAGCTTTCTTCATGTTGTGTCTATGTAAATTGAATCTTGTCTTAAGCATCTGGCCTGTTTCTCCAATATAGCATCCTTCGTTACATTTTTTTTCACTGAATGATATATACCACATTGGACGATGAGCATGTGAAAGATCCCTTTATGTTGAATGTTTTTCCTTTGTGAATGACTGTGGGGTGCTGTGAAATGTTTTGGCATAGCTTGCAGCTGGATCTGTTACAGGGAAATGTGCCTTTTCTTTTTCAGTCTGTGTTGGGAGTTTACTTCTGATTAGCTTGTGTTTTAAGTTGGGTGGCTGTCAGAAGGCCAGCACTGGTGGGGATGGGAATATCTCTTTCAGTAATTCATCCTCCTGGAGTAGGAGGGGCTGTAGGTCTCTTATGATTTTCCTCAGATACCACCGTATCAGCTCTGACCCAGGGGATAGAGACAGACACCTTGAAATCCTGACCACATCCTTCAAACAGAAAGGCTACAACCCCAAAATAATCTCCAGGAATATTGCCTCCTCCCTCAAAACACCCAGGGAGAATCTGCTACAGTACAAAGAAAAGAAAGCCACAGACAGAACCCCCCTTGTAGTTACATACAACCCAGAGCTGGAGAAACTGAAGAAAATCATAAGAGACCTACAGCCCCTACTCCAGGAGGATGAATTACTGAAAGAGATATTCCCATCCCCACCAGTGCTGGCCTTCCGACAGCCACCCAACTTAAAATACAAGCTAATCAGAAGTAAACTCCCAACACAGACTGAAAAAGAAAAGGGCACATTTCCCTGTAACAGGGACCCCACAGTCATTCACAAAGGAAAAACATTCAACATAAAGGAATCTTTCACATGCTCATCGTCCAATGTGATATATATCATTCAGTGTAAAAAATGTAACAAAGGATGCTATATTGGAGAAACAGGCCAGATGCTTAAGACAAGATTCAATTTACATAGACACAACATGAAGAAAGCTGGTGCCAGTCAGATTCCCACCCCTGTGGGCCAACACTTTACAGGACCAGGACACTGCACCAGTGATTTGTTTGTTTGTTAAATTTGTACCCCGCGCTTTTAGGCGCAATGCGGCTTACATGGGGCAATAGAGGGTTAAGTGACTTGCCCAGAATCACAAGGAGCTGCCTGTGCCTGAAGTGGGAATCAAACTCAGTTCCCCAGGACCAAAGTCCACCACCCTAACCACTAGGCCACTCCTCCATCCTTCACAGTAAGAATCCTGAAAGGTAACTTTAAAACAATACAGGAACGTAAGACCTTTGAAGTCAGAATGATTGAATATTTTGACACCCAACAGACAGGACCTAACAAGGATCTGGGTTTTCTAGCCCATTATAAACCATAAAGTTGTATTGCTCTGTTTATCACTCTCCTCTCAACTACCCACACCCATCCTGTTAGACTATCAATGAAATGAAATGCTTTGATGTACCCATGCATACCTCCTACCCACCCCACCTTGCTAGACTGTCATTGAAATGCTTTGAAGCTTCACTTATATATACTATCAACTAACACATTTGCTTATTTCCGATCTGACGAAGAAGGGCAACCTTCGAAAGCTAATCAACAAATGTATTAAGTTATGTCCAATAAAAAAGGTATCATCTTATTTTCTTTTCCATGTTTTATTTTGTTTGATTTCTATTGATAAATGCATTAGCAGTGAGAGGAATTGTGGTGATTGTGCAGACAGTCCCCTCATTTTGGCTGAGAGATGGAACCGGGTCGGTTTAAAAATAGACAAACTAAGTGGGCCCTTTGAGCAGCTGCAGTGGCATAGCCAGGCTTTAGGGCGGAGTTCCAGACTTAACACGAGGGAGCACTAGGCATATAGGTGTCAAGGTGTGCTTGGTATACTCCTAAATAATGCCTTAGCTATACTGGATGACAGATGTCTAAGTAAATAGTCTGTCCTGCACCAAACAAATCTCATACATACTTATGGAAATTTTTGGGCTCCTTTTACAAAGCCACGGTAGTGATCCCTGGCGTGGCAAATGCAACAAAGCCCATTCAGTGCCTATGAGTTTTGTCGTATTTGCTGGATGGGAATCACTACCGCAGCTTTGTAAAAGAAATCCTTTGGAAACACTGACATTTTAAAATAATTTTGCATAATCCCATAGCTTAAGCTTTGCCATTATAGTAAAGTCTGGTCAACATCTCAACACACATCACAGTATCCTGCAAAATAATTACCACAATGGTGTATATCCTTCAACTTTTCTTTATAATAGGGAAAGGGAAATGGAACTTGATATAGTGCCTTTCTGAGGTTTTTGCAACTACATTCAAAGCGGTTTACATATATTGACTGGAGGAGTAGCCTAGTGGTTAGTGCAGCAGACTTTGATCCGGGGGGGAACTGGGTTCAGTTCCCACTGCAGCTCCTGGTGACTATGGGCAAGTCACTTAACCCTCCATTTCCCCAGGTACAAAATAAGTACCTGTATATATGTAAACCGCTTTGAATGTATTTGCAAAATACCACAGAAAGGCAGTATATCATGTCCCATTTAAGGTACTTATTTTGTACCAGGGGAAATAAATATAAACACCTTAATAAGCTGTATTAATAAACAGGTACATACTTTTGAAGTAGCAGTTTAAATAATGTAGCTTAACAAATCTAATATAAAAACATACCAGTCTCTAACACTGCACACTGGACGATCAAGCTGTTAATTTAAACATACATTTTGCATCCACAGAAATCCCTATAGCTTCTCTAAAGAATGGATGCAAAGCAGAAAAAAGGTATTTCCCTAGGAACTTGCCATACAAAAAAAGTTGATTTAGGTGTAATCACAATAAAAACAGAGATCCTTTCCAGTCCCAATCATATTGTGAAGTATTGTATCTATAATACAAAGCCTACAAAAATCACTCAGGACCTATACAGCTAATCAACTTTACCGTAACACCACTAACTTACAGAAGTAATACAAAAGGACCCAACCTAGGATAATGTAACATAATAAATATTGCAATCAGACCTAGAACATTAATACACCTATTGGGAAACTGAACAAGCTGAATTATTACAGATGCTTGAACAGAAACTTCATGCAGACAGACTACCTGCCCTCATTCACAAACACTGAACACAAATAGACCCTTTCCAGATACAAAATAAGGGCCCTGTTTACTAAGCTGCTCTAGAGGCATGTTAGTGTTTTTAGTGCATGCTATATAGGCGCCCACAATATTCTTATGGGTTTCTACACAGCCCGTGCTAATTTTGTGCATTCGCTAAAAATGCTAGCGCACCTTAGTAAATGGCCCTAAGTGACCACAAACTTAAAATATGGATACATAGACAAAAAATTAAACTTAAAGCCCATGAAACCACATTCTGCAGACAGTGCAACATTAGAGAGAGAGAAATAGAAACAGCATCCAGCACTCTTCAAACTATAAAGAAAGCAGTGTAAGTTTACTGAAAAACTGACATTTTCCATTCACTGAATTAAAAATAAAATTATTCTTTCTACCTTTGTTGTCTGGTTGTCTTTTTTTGTTTTTTTCAATCATGTTTGTCCCAGTCTCCAGTTTCTGCTTTCCTCTAGTTTTTTCTTAACTTTCTTTACAAGATCTCCAGCACATCTCCTACTTCTCTCCCTTCCTGCCTTCTTCACTTCTTCCATATCCATCTCTGACTGATCTTTTCCCTTCAGCTTTCCATCATTTATTTTTCCATCTCTCAATCTGCTCCGACTTCATTCATTCTTAGTATTCAATCTTCCTTTTTTTAAAACCACATCTACCTACAGCTTTTCATCTCCCTCACCCCAACCATCCCATTCTTCATGATGTTATTCCTGTTTTTTTGCTAACTCTTCCTTTCCCTTCAGTATTCACCCTCTTTCTCTATTTTCACTCCTCTGACCAGTATCTTCTCTTGCTCTTGCTCCCTTCTGTCCAGCATATCCTCCTTCCCTTACCTCAATCCAGCAAATCTCCCCATCACCTAGTGGTGGCCCTACCATTAGGCCACCTGAGGCGGAAGCCTAGGTGGAACTCTTGGAGCGGCATCCATCGCATGCCCGCCGTGCTCTGGCATCGTCCCCCCCTTCCTTCCTCAAATTTACCTTTTTTTGTGATAGCGGTTTCTATACGCAGCCCTGCCACAGAACTCTTCTCTCTTACGGCCCGGCCCGCCTCTCTGATGTACTTCCTGATTCCTCTGAGGTAGGGCAGGGCAGGTCGCAGTAGAGAGAAGGGGTGGAGGCAGTGGCAGGCCATTCTGTGTTACTTTGTAAACATGAAATACTATCCTGCTTATAATCGAAAGAGAAAAACGCCTATATTGCGACCCAAATCGGGAGATGGGCGTCTTTCTCCCATGGGCGCCCAAATTGGTATAATCGAAAGCCGATTTTGGGCGTTTCCAACTGCAATCCATCGCGGAAACGGGTAAAGTTGAAGGCGTGTCGGAGGCGTGGTGAAGGCGGAACATGGGAGTGGTTATCGGCCGAGGAGAGATGGGTGTCTTTAGCTGATAATCGAAAAAAAAAAAAAAAGGCGTTTTTACCGCGATTTTGGGTCACTTTTTTTGGACCCTTTTTTTTCACGAACAAGTCCCAAAAAAATGCCCCAACTGCCCAGATGACCACTGGAGGGAATCGGGGAAGACCTCCCCGGACTCCCCCAGTGGTCACTAACCCCCTCCCACCAAAAAAAACCCACTTTAAAAACTTTTTTTTTCCAGCCTCTATGCCAGCCTCAAATGCCGTACCCACCTCCATGACAGTAGAATGTGTTCTATCCTGTGACAGCCTTTCCCTGGTTCTGATGTGGCTCTCGGGTGAGTGTGACACCTTTTCTGTTATGCGCACTGCAGAGTCACATCAGCAATGCATTGTGGTGGGTGTAGGGTATTGGGCTCCGTGATTCTACTAGCTTGTGGCAAATGCTCACGATGTTGGTAGTTGGTAGGCTCTACTCCCATGGTGCTTATTGGGTCAGAGTGTACCCTGTTTTGTTTCCGGTAGTCCATGAGGTAGTGGCCATTTTTGTAAGCCAGTTTTAGATCCCTTTCATGCGTTAGCCATGTTAGAGAACTTAGTTCTTCCCTTGAATGTGGCTGAAAGAGGGCATTGTACAGCCTTCTGCCAGCTCTGAACTACTGCTAATCTCAGTACCAGCAAGACTCGTTGCCAGTGGGGCACAACCTCTGATCTGCAGTTCTGTGAGTAAGCGTGCTTATTCCAATAAAGGACGTTTTCGGAGAGATTAGTCTTCAGGTGTCAACTGGTGTGCCAATGTTATATAGCAGCAACAAGTCCTAGAGGCCTGCATGTATGCAGGTCCCTGGAGCACTTTTAGTGGGTACCGTAGTGCACTTCAGCCAGGTGGACCCAGGCCCAACCCCCCCTACCTGTAACACTTGTGCTGGTAAATGGGAGGTCTCCAAAACCCACTGTACCCACATGTAGGTGCCCCCTTCACCCCTAAGAGCTATGGTAGTGTTGTACATTTGTGGGTAGTGGGGTTGGGAGCTGAACACCCGTGGTAAGGGAGCTATGCATGTGGGAGCTGTTTCTGAAGTCCACCGCACTGACCTCTAGGGTGCCCATTTGATGTCCTGGCAAATCAGGGGGGCCAGTGTACTACGAATCCTGGCCCCTCCCATGACTGGATCAGGACGTTTTTGAGCTGGGCGTTTTTAGTTTCCATTATCGCGAAAAATAAAACAAACGCCCAGCTGAAAAACGTCCATTTTTTTCGAAAATACGGTCTGTCCCGCCTCTTCATGTACATGTTTTCGGACATAGACGCCCATGGAGATAGGCGTTCGCGTTCGATTATGCCCCTCCACATAAGCCGCATTGTACCTGCTATAAGCGGGAAAGCGCGGGGTATAAGTGTTATAAATAAATAAAATATGGAAACCGCTGCCGCCCTGACTTTTGGAAAACCACAAAAAAGGTAAATTCAAGGAATGAAGGAAGTGGGGAGGTGTCAGATTGGGGGGGGGGGGGGAGTGAATCTGAGCTTAGCCTGGGGGGGAGGGGAGTGAATCTGAGCTTAGCCTGGGGGGGGTGGAGCCAAGCCGGGGCAGCAGACCATCCCCTTACCTCAGGCAGCAGAATGTCTTAGGCTGCCCTTGTCGTCATCCTACTCCCGCTCGAATCCAGCACCCTTCCATGTCCCTCTCCTATGTCAGCATCAACCTTATATCCCTCCCATGTCCAGCATATCCCCTCTCTGTCCCCATCCCCGTCCAATGTCTAGCACACCCCATCGTTTTCTTACTCCCATTTCCAGCATGTCCTGTCTTTCTACTCACCCCATGTCCAGCATCTCCCCTGTCTTCCTACTCACCCCTCCTCCAAGCTTGCATCTTCCTCCATTCCAGTACGTTCTTTCTTTTCCTCCCCCCATCCCAATTCAGCACCTCCATTCTGTCACCTTATTCCCCACATGCCCGCTATATCCTTTTCTCTCCCTCTTCATTCTCTGGGCAGTTTTTTTTTCTAATTGGGCTAGTCTCAGTCTCTTTTCCACTTTCCTTATGTCAGTCTTCTCCTAAATTCTTTTCCAGGTTTGCCTTTCCATTTCTTCTCTCTCCTTTTGTCTTCTCAATATCTGTTGGGATCTAATGTTTCTGTGTTTTTTATCTGCCCATTTAATTTTACCCTCATTCTCCCTTTCTCTCACCCTCTGATCATTAGTCTCCTCCTTTCATGTCTCATCTACCTACTGGTTTTTCCCATTTCCCCCTCACCCCCTGTCCAGCACTCCCAAACCACATACTACCTATGAGAAAAAATAGAACAAACAGGACTGCTACAGATACACAGAAACCACAGGCTAGCAGAATACCACAACTTGAACAAATGCACAAAACACAAACAGACCCTTAACAAATAGGAAACAAAGGACCACAGATTAGTAATATAGAGGCTTCATTTCGGTCTTTTCAGCTCAAGAAGTCAGATCTTGCATACAGCAAACAGAGAAACAAAAAATAAAATGCAAGACAACAGAGATGCACATTTCCGAAAGTGCACATATTCCAATTAAAATATTCAAAATAAAATACTTTTTATACCTTGTCTGTGCATTTTATATTCCCATTCGCTTTGGTTCAAGTGTCTGTTTTCAACTTTTCTCAGTTTTTTTCCTGTCCTTGCAGGATCTCCTGTCCATTTGAAATTTCTTTTCTCTCCATGTTCTCCATTTATTATTATTATTTATTACATTTGTATCAAACATTTTCCCACCTATTTGCAGGCTCAATGTGGCTTACTTAGTGCCGGAGATGCATTTACAGACTCCGGTGTTAACAAATACAGAGTGATGTTGAGGTAAGATAAAGTTCATGTGGTACAGCCACATAAGGTCATCGTACAACGGGAGAATTGTGTTTTGTCCATTCCGTATTTTTGTTGTGTTGCAGAGATCAGGCATTTATGTTGGGTTGGTAGGGTATGCCTTTTTAAATAGATACATTTTTAGTGTTCTCCGGAAGTGTAGGTGGCCGTACGTAGTTTTCAAGGCTTTTGGTAATGCGTTCCACAATTCTGTGCTTATGTAGGAAAAACTGGATGCACAAGTTGATTTGTATTTGAGTCCTTTGCAGCTTGGGTAGTGCAGCTTTAGGTACGTTCGTGTTAATTCGGATGTGTTTCTCATTGGTGCCTTGTAGCGCTATAGAAATGATAAGTAAGTAGTAGTAGTAGTAGGATCAAGTCTGTCATGTTTCCCGGGGCTTCATCGTAGATAATTTTGTGAACCAGTGTGCAGATTTTGAAAGCAATGCGTTCTTTGATTGGGAGTTAGTGTACTTTTTTGCTATCAAATCAGGTTTTTCCGAAGATAAGTCTGGCTGCCGTATTCTGAGCGGTCTATCTTCCCTCTGCATCACTAGCCATACGGTCCAGCATATCCTCTCTGTGTCCCTATCCTTATCCTTCCCCTGAATCCCTAGCCATATTGTCCAGTATCTCCCCTCTATGTCTCTATCCTGATCCTGTCCCATGTTCAGCATCTTTCCTGTCAGGAACCTCATCTCCCTCTTTTCCAGCTTTGCCCTCCTCCTTGACCCCTATCTTTCCAGCATTGCTGTCCCCCCTTAACCCCAATCTTCCTCTTTTCCAGCATTGACCCCCCCCACCCCCCCGGCCAACATCACTCTCTCTCTCTCCCCCCTTTCTTCCCCCCATGGTCTGGCATTTCTCATACAATCTCTCTCCCCCCTTTCTGATCCCTCCACGGGTCCTGTATCGCTCCCTTGCCCTCTCCCCACAGTCTTCCCTACTTTTCTAGTACCAGCAGCAGCAGCGATTAGAGCAAGCTGCTTCCAGCTGGCGATGGAGCTTTCTCTCTGTAGGGTCCTGCCTATTCTGATGCAACGTCCTGTTCCCGCATAGGCAAGACCTTGCAGAGAGAAAGCTCCAATGCCAGCTGGAAGCAGCCAAGGCAAAGAAGTATTTATTGTGATGGAGACCCAATGCACATCTCATTCCTAAGCTAGGGTATGTGGTATGATCTCAGACTCTCAAATTTACTGCTAACATTTTCTGTAGAACTTGCACTGTGTCAAAGAGAGCTTCCTTCTGGAGTTCATAGGATGTAATATAAATAGGCAACTTATCCAGGTGTGCTTGAAAATTCCTTTTAATCGAGCCTGTGTCACCCAGTTCAATGGGGAATAATTCTATATCTTTCTCCCACATTTTCATAGTGTCTGACTGCATTGCTTATATTTGAAGATTTTCTGTTTTCCGAGCGAGTCGGAGAAACTAAACAAATTCACTGTAAACTTGGAGGATGTAATGGGTCAGTTCTGCAAACTGAAGAGTAGTAAATCACCAGGACCGGATGGTATTCATCCCAGAGTATTAATAGAACTGAAGAATGAACTTGCAGAGCTACTGTTAGTAATATGCAATCTATCCCTAAAATCAGGTGTGGTACTGGAAGACTGGAGGGTAGCCAATGTTATGCCGATTTTTAAAAAGGGTTCCAGAGGAGATCCGGGAAATTATAGACAGGTGAGTCTGACGTCGGTGCCGGGCAAAATGGTAGAGGCTATTATTAAAAATAAAATTACTGAGCACATACAAAAACATGGGCCGATGAGACAAAATCAGCAAGGATTTAGTGAAGGGAAGTCTTGCCTCACCAATCGACTGCATTTTTTTGAGGGGGTGAACAAACATGTGGACAATGGGGAGCCGGTGGATACTGTGTATCTGGATTTTCAAAAGGCGTTTGACAAAGTGCCTCATGAAAGACTCCAGAGGAAACTGGAGAGTCATGGGGTCGGAGGTAGGGTATTACTATGGATTAAGAACTGGTTGAAAGATAGGAAGCAGAGAGTAGGACTGAATGGTCAGTATTCTCAGTGGAGAAGGGTAGTTAGTGGGGTCCCGCAGGGTCTGTGCTGGGACTACTGGCTTTTTAACATATTTATAAATGACCTAGAGATGGGAGTAACTAGTGAGGTAATTAAATTCGCAGATGACACAAACTATTTAGGGTCGTCAAGTTGCAGGAGGAGTGTGAAAGTTTACAGGAGGATCTCGCGAGACTGAGAGATTGGGAGTGCAAGTGGCAGATGAAGTTCAATGTTGACAAGTGCAAAGTGATGCATGTGGGTAAAAAGGAACCCGAATTACAGCTATGTCACGCAAGGTTCCGCGTTAGGAGTCACAGACCTAGAAAGGGATCTGGGAGTCATCGTGGATAAGACGTTAAAAACTTCTGCTCAGTGTGCTGCGGCAGCTAAAAATGATAAAGGGAATGGAACGACTTCCCTATGAGGAAAGACTGGGAAGGTTAGGGCTCTTCAGCTTGGAGAAAAGGCGGCTGAGGGGTGATATGATAGAAGTCTACAAGATAATGAGTGGAATAGAGCAGACACATGTGAAGTGTTTGTTTACACTTTCAAATAACAACAAAACCAGGGGACACAAGATGAAGCTAGAATAGGGTAGATTTAAAACAAATAGGAGAAAGTTTTTCTTTACTCAGTGTGTAGTTAGACTCTGGAACTCGTTGCCAGAAAATGTAGTGACAGCAGCTGGCCTTACGGAATTTAAAGGGGGTTTGGACAGATTCCTGAGGGAAAAGTCCATTGAACATTATTAAGAATTAAGTTTTTTTTGTTTTTGTTTGTTTGTTTGTTTTCTTTTTTTGGGGGGGGGGGGGGTTGCCGGGTTCTTGAAGCCTGGATTGGCCACTGTCGGAGACAGGATGCTGGGCTTGATGGACCCTTGGTCTTTTCCCAGTATGGCGGTGCTTATGTACTTATGTGATGCACATAAAAATTACATGACACTGACACCTCTGTTATCAATGCTATTCTCCATATGGTGCGCAGAATAATCACATGACACTGATACCTCCGTTATCAATGCTGTTCTCTGTTCGATGCATAGAATAATCTCTTGGTACTGATGTTATCAGTGCTATTTTTGTGTTTTTCTGCTTTACTGCAATATTTGGTTTTCTTGCATAGAGTTTTTTGTTGGTTAGACTTGGAATGTCCCAGATGATCACAACCTCTTCATTTTTGGTAATTATTTTAGGGTCATGATCCCAGTGCTTTTCCTATATAGCTATGTTGTAATGTTTTAAAAGTTTCCAAAAGGTAATACAAATTTAGAATCATTAGCAATATACATCAGGAAAAAGAAACCCAATTCATGACACAATGAGGTTACCCCAGATTGTATTTTACTGTTGTGGTGTGATGTTCCTTTTTAGAGTGCCTGACTTCCCAAATGGCATTATTAATGTGGGATACCACCTCACTAACTGGAGTGTGGATCTATATTTTGTTTTCATAATGGCAGGGCAGGTCATAATGTGCACAATGTGGAAATTTCAGGGGGTCATGATTTGGGCAGGCCCAAAATATAGAGGTGTATTTCCCATATTCCAAGGGGAATACACATGTAAACCAAAATGTTTCAACACTGGCTTTTACATTTTTCTCAAGGTACGACAAGTTACCCCCATCCCCCAGTTCCTCCCACCACACCCTGACAACCAACCCCACAAGCCTGACCCTCCCACACCCTTTCCCTCCTCTGGGTCTTACTAAAAGGGGGGGGGGGGGTTCTCCCTGGCATCTGGGGAGAAGCAGAAGTGATACTAGTGGAGGAGTAGCCTAATGGTTAGTGCAGTTGGCTGAGAACTAGTAGACCTGGGTTTGAATCCCACTGCAGCTACTTGTGACCTGGGCAAGTCATCTAGCCCTCCATTGCCCCATGTACAAAAATTTAGATTGTGAGCCCACTAGGGACAGAAATAGTACCTGTATATAATACTGTATGTAAACTTCTTTGGTTGTACCACACAAAGGTAATATATGAAATACATTACCCTTACCCTTTTAAAACTTCCAGAAAAGAAGTACCATATGTCTCTGACTACAGAGGAAAACTGGTACAGGAGGAAACAGATTTATGCTGACTCAAGACAATGCTCGGGTTGGGGTGAATAGACAGACTTCTGCAGTATCCATGGCCCTGCTTCCCCCTCTTCCCCCCCCCCCCCAACCCATTTTTCTCCAGCAGCAAAAATCTGTCTTGTGAACCATTGAATTAGCACATCTGTATGGACACTTCCTTAATGGTTGGGTTCTAGGCACTGTAACAGTGTCCTTCATAAGCGAGTTAGACAAATTTCATGGTTTGATTGTATTCTATTTAGTATGTTTCAAACTGTGCTTACACTGTAGTTTACAGATAGGGTATTTTTGTTTTTTCTTTTGATGAATGAGCCTTGAACTCCATGATTCTGGCATCTTTTATGAAATCCTATTACATATTATACGTGTTGCACTTGTGATAAGTTTATGATTACATAAAATATTGTTAAATTATACTCTTTCTAGATAAGCTGCTTAATTCTCTGAAATGGGCAACCACAGTGTTTGATATGAAAGATGTACTGAAGACAGAGATAATGAATCAGGAAGCTGAATCTGAAGCTGGAGAAAACCTGTGGGAACATCTGCCTCTGGGAGAGCCTGCTCCGTGTGATCGTTATAAACATGCCTGCTGTTTGTATGGAAGGTTCATTTATGTCCACGGGGGACGTGAAAATGGGAGTCTGGGTGATTTTTGGCGTTATAACATAGGTAAGCTTGCATTGTTTTTTCTCTTATTCTTTGAGCTGTGTGAACATACCTCAGTTTTCTTAAATCAGTGTTGATGCCTGTGGGAAACATCTGCCTCTGGGAGAGCCTTCTCCATATGATCGGTATAAACATGCCTGCTGTTTGTATGGAAGGTTCATTTATGTCCACAGGGGACGTGAAAAGGGGAGTCTGGGTGATTTTTGGTGTTATAATTTAGGTAAGCTTGCATTTTTTTCTCTTATTCTTTGAGCTGTGTGAACATACCTCAGTTTTCTTAAATCAGTGTTGATAACACATTGCTATTATTTACTTATTTTTCTTCCACTGAGAGCTACTGATGCCCTTGGGCATTTTAAGACATGAACTGTATTTGCTTCTTCATAAAACAAGGTTTTCATATACAATACTATAATTAGGTCTTATACAGAGTGTTACTTAACTGCTAAAACAAGTTTGTATTAATTAAACTTTGGATAAACATAGGGGCCCTTTTACCAAGCCACACTAAAAATTGGTCTGTGCTATCCCCAGCGTGAGTCTTTCCTGCACACTGAGGCCACTTTTAGCAAGTCGGTAAAATGGCCCCATTTTCCAGATCCAAGGCAGCATGGTTTTACCAAAGGTAAATCGTGTCAAATGAATTTGTTTGAATTCTTTGACTGGGCGACCAGAGAACTGGATCAAGGACGTGCGCTAGATGTAATTTACTTAGATTTCAGCAAAGCATTTGACACGGTCTCTCATAGAAGACTCGTAAATAATCTTGAAAGGCTGAAGTTAGGATCCAAAGTGGTGAACTGGATTAGAAACTGGTTGACAGACAGACGCCAGAGGGTGGTGGTCAATGGAATTCACTCGGAGGAAGGAAAGGTAAGTAGCGAAGTGCCTCAGGGATCGGTGCTGGGGCCGATTCTGTTCAATATATTTATGTGACATTGCCAAAGGATTAAAAGGCAAGGTTTGCTTTTTTGCAGATGATACCAAGATTTGTAATAGAGTGGACACTACGGAGGGAGTGGAAAACATGAAAAGGGATCTGCAAAAGTAGAAGAATGGTCTACCATTTGACAATTAAAATTTTAATGCAAAAAAGTGCAAAGTGATGCATTTGGGGAGTAGAAACCCAAAGGAGCTGTATGTCCTAGGAGGTGAGAGGCTGATAAGCATAGATGGGGAGAGGGACCTTTGGGTGATGGTGTCCGGGGACCTTAAAGCGAAAAAACTGTGTGACAAAGTGGTGGCCGTAGCCAGAAGGATGCTAGGTTGCATCGAGAGAGGAGTAACCAGCAGAAGAAAGGAGATGTTGGTGCCCCTGTACAAGTCATTGGTGAGCCCCTCCTGGAGTATTTAGTTTTGGAGGCCGTATCTTGCTAAAATATATAAAAAGACTAGAAGTGGTCCAGAGGAACGCAACAAAAATGATATGGGGCCTGCGCCATAAAACATATGGGAAGAGACTAGAAGACCTGAATATGTATAGCCTAGAGCCCTGATGGCGAACCTATGACACGCGTGTCAGTACTGACACGCGTAGCCATTTTCGGTGACACGCGGCCGCATGTGGCCGCATACAGAGAAGCAGCGGAGTTCCTTGCTGACACCCGGGGCGGATCGCCGATGCGCCCCCCCCCCCCCCCCCCGGTGCAGCGCGACCTCCTCCCCCTGGCGAAATCACCCCCCCCCCCCCCGGTGCATGTTTACCCGTTGGGGGGGGGGGTGCCGTGTGCGCTCCTATTGGCTTCCTTCCCTGCTGCTCCCTCTGCCCCGGCTCCTGCACGGCCGTTAGGGGATCTTTGACCTCACTTCCGGCCGGCGGAGCAGAGAGCAGAGGAATGCTGTGGGGGACGCATCTCTGAGGGCCCTGTGATCACCATTACCAGCAACCATCATCCAATCTACTGTTCTGGGGTGTCGTGGATTTGTAATTGACCATCATTACTGAGATAGGTGAGGGGGAGGCTGGGAGAGGCGAGGGCATGTGCTATGGGTGCCGTTTCCCGCCATTAGAAATAGCGGCAGCCATCTTAATTTACATAAGGTGGTCAGTTAGGCTAGTTAACCCCTAATTGCCTGCAGGGCTAACAGGCTATCTATAATTCTATCTTCTGTCTCTGCCCTCCTGATGGAGAACCCAAAAAATAAAAAACCAAGGTTAAGTAAAGGAAGTGGTAGTAGCAGTAGCCGACCCTTTCAAGAGACATGGACCGAGATGTATGGCATTATAGAAAAAAATGGCAGATCATTTTGCGTTCTATGTACTGAAACGGTAGTAAGCAGAACGTGGAATATAAATAGACATTTTGAAACTAATCATTCCCAGCTCTTGAAAAAAAGTGAGGATGAAAGGAAGGAATACATTTCCAGGCAGCTACACTTTTATAAGAGCCAATCTAAGTCCATCCTTAAATTTGTAAAAGGTTCTACAAATTTAACATCTGCAAGTTTGAGCATTGCTCACTCCATAGCTCAGCATGGAAAAGCACTCAGTGAGGGAGAATTTATTAAAGAAACTCTCCTAAGATGTGCACCAGTTCTATATGCAGAATAAAGATGCAATTATTAAGAGAATATCTGAGTTACCAGGAAATTTGGAGTGCCTGGATCCGATTACCAGACACTTTTAGCACCCTGAAAAATATAGCAATGGCTTTACTCACAATTTTTCCCTCTACGTACTTTTGTGAAACCTTATTCTCAGCGTTAAATAATATCAAAACCAACAAAAGAAACAGATTGACAGATGAAGTTAGTAGCGCTTGCTTGGGCTTGAAGTGTACAAAATACCAACCTTCAATTGAAGATTTAGCCAATGAAATTCAGCAACAAAAAAGTCACTAATAGGCAGATTAGTTAAAGAATTCCCCCTCCCCCTCACTTATCTTAGTTCATGGCACCCCACACAAGTTAAATAATATCAAGACCAACAAAAGAAACCGACTGACAGATGAACAAAGAAGTCACTAAGTAGGTAAGTTAAATAATTAGTTTTTGGTTTATTAAATACAGTTTTATATTACAATTATACATTTTTGTTATTTAAACTATAAATATCGCGAAATTATGGTTTTTTTTCTCGAAGTGACACACCACCCGAGTTATGCTCGGTTTTTTGGCGAATTTTGACACACCAAGCTCAAAAGGTTGCCAATCACTGGCCTAGAGGAAAGAAAGGACAGTGGAGATATATTACAGACGTTTAAATACTTGAAAGTTATTAATATAGAAACAAATCTCTTCCAGAGAAGGGAAAATGATAAAACTAGAGAACATGAGCCGAGGTTGTGGGGCAGTAGACTAGGAGTAATGTCAGGAAATTCTTTTTCATGGAGAGGGTGGTTGATGCCTGGAATGCCCTCCCGAGGGAGATGGTAGAGACAAAAACAGTGACGAAATTCAAAAAGGTGCGGGATGAACATAGAGGAACTCTATTTAGAAAATAGATGGTAGAAAACAAAAATTTAAAACAACAGCTTAAATGGCTGCAGGGGGTGGAGTGTGAGTGACACTTGGATGCTTACATCGGCTGTGAAGAACTAAGGCTGGTGCCAGGCAGACTTTGTATGTCTGTGTCTGTATATGGCAATCCAGTTTAGGATATTTTATTTTATTTGTTGCTTTTGTATCCCACATTTTCCCACCTATTTGCAGGCTCAATGTGGCTTACATATTACCGTTAGTGGATTCCGGTCTGAACAAACACATGGTATGAATGAATACAAAGTGATAAGAATGAGGTACAAGTAGTGTTCATTGTGGTCTTTGGTTACATTGTGTCGCAAGCGTCCAGGTTTTTTATGTTGGGTTTGTGGGGTATGCTCTTCTGAATGGTTCTGTCTTTAGTGCTTTCCGGAAGTTTAGATGGTCGAACGTAGTTTTTACTTCTTTTGGCAATGCGTTCCATATTTGTGCGCTTAAGTAGGAAAAGCTGGATGCATAGATTGATTTGTACTTGAGTCCCTTGTTGCTTGGGTAGTGGAGGTTTAGGTATGATCGTGTGGATTTTGTAGTGTTTCTGGTTGGCAGGTCGATGAGGTCTGTCATGTATCTCGGTGCTTCACCGTAAAGTATTTTATGAACGGTGTGAAGAGTAAGGGGCTGCCCTGTCCTGGGTAGGCCACTAGATGGCGCTGTTCCCATAGAAATGGGGGAAAATGTCCAGGATGAGTCACTAGAGGGAGCCAGTAGGGGAATGTCCAGGTGGAGGTTGCTAGGACCAAGGAGAGTCCGGGGCTGGAAACAGGTGAAAGTTGTTATGGGCTGGGTTCTGCCTGGAATTAGGGGGACGAGCCTAAAGGGGTGGAGAAGTTAATTAACCACCCTATACCTGCCTGTGTGGTGAAAGAGAAGGGGGGAGCTGGAGACCTGGCAGCTAGAGGAAGAAGATCCCCTTGAACATACTGGCTGAACTCTGTGGACTTTTGAAGCTCTCTGCTGAAATGGTGACAGCTGTACTGCCCTCTGAGAAGGAAAAGTAAATGCTTTTGTTTGGCTGTTTGAACTGTGGAAGTTTGAGGGACTGCTTTAAATGTTTGAATTGAAGAAGAAATGTTTAAGTTAATGAAGGAATAAGCCATGAAGGTTATGTTAAATGGCAACTAATAAAACCTTTAGTTATAAGAAGCCTGGTGTTGGTGAACATTTGTGGAAGGTGAAGAGGAGGCAGAGTCCTGGTGAATTACTGAGATGTGTAGAGCCCAACCCTGATGGTGTGTGAAGGAAGCTAAGCAGGGTCAGCCCTGGCCAGAGCTTGGAAGGGTGACCCGCCCACAACGGTCATGCAGATTTTGAAAGTGATACGTTCTTTGATTGGTTTTTCTCGGAGTGGTTTGGCACTGTCAAAACGCGGTTTTCCAAATATTAGCTTGGCTGCTGTGTTTTGGGCGGTCTGAAGTTTCTTTATGATTTGGGCTTTGCATCCCACATAGATTCCATTACAGTAGTCTACGTGGCTTAGTACCATTGACTGTATCAGGTTCCGGAATATTTCCCTTGGAAAGAATGGTTTCTTTATTCATATTTCTTTATTAATCTTTTAACAGTCATAACATAAA